>NW_028262336.1:21812500-22121759 GCF_047370975.1 Nipponia nippon
TATCTATCATACCATGTGCTTTTACAAACAGATGAATAGGAACATAATTTACTGGAAAGATATATTTCAAGCAATATAGTCGTAAATAGAAACCTAGGAGAGGGGAGAGTACGTAGCACTATGAGAATGCTTAGAAAAATAATGGGAACAGTAATTTTTGCATGCTGATATAATTCTCAAGTCAGCTTGTTCATAGATACATCTACACTAAATGCCGTTGCTTATCTGTAGAATTGTAAAACTTTCACCCAGATTTTATAAAGCAAAGTTCAATTTCATAACAAAAGGCATCTGTAAACTGTTGGCTGAGCAAAACAATGCTATTTTTCCTTTACCCACTTAGAAAGGACAAGACCTTGTATTTACACTCAAGACTTGCATTATCAGTAAATAAGTGAGCACAAGAATGAGTTTAATTGTAATGTGACTCAAGATTTGGTAGAATTATATTCTTAAATTTATTTACTTTTTTCTTCTCCTGAACAGCCCTTTCTCAACAACCCTTTCTTCTGAAATGAGGTCTTAAGCAGAGATCTCAGTTCAACTGTCTAACCTACACATATAGGCTTGTTTGATAGTAATGAAGAAAGAATTCAGCTCCAGAGATTCATACCATCCCAACATAGTTTTTAAGGTCAGCAGGAATAGGATGAACCATCAGCACAAGCCTCTCCAATGACTACAGAAGGGACCTAACTGACAGCCTTAGATTAGACACCTAGTTTTACATGGCCTGTCTCAGGGGGATTGAATCCACTTTACAATCAGTGAGGTAGAGCAGAATTTTTTATTCTTTTCAGATTATTCAACCAATGTAAACTGCCACTTATTTTCAGAACTCAGGTGTGTATGATCTATTTGAAAACTGAAACAAGCATACCTAACTTCCACTAAGTGAAAGTTATCATATTTTTAAACACTTTGTGTTTTACAATAAACATGAAAAAAACCAGAGACTGGTGATCTATGCCATACCATAAGAGACTTCCACTCTCCGGAACAGACATCGCTACACACTAGCTAACCCTGCTCAATCTGGAGGTATTGCAGATATTCACAAAAAGAAGAGGGACAGTGTATCTAACTGTTAACAGGAGCCAAAGAACCTACGAAACATCAGTGTCACATCTGCTAGCTCCTGCACACCAAAGAAACAGTTGGTGTTAATGCACGATTAAGAGCTGAGCGGAATGCAACAAAAGTGTATGCAGGTGGCAGAGGTCACTCAGGGATAGTATAAAGGAAAGAGAGGGTCAAGTTATTATCCAGAATGCATCCACAGGGCACAGCCATATTTTAAATCTGTTTTTATAATAGCCATGCCTGTATTGATTTAATAATATCTTTGTTACAGATTTACTCAGCAGATGATGAAGAACTCCATCAAAGATTGAGTTGTGAAACCAGGTATTGTTTCTTTTCCTTACACAAGGTAAGGAGAGATTGAAGGCTTTCAAGATAGGACATATTCTAAGTGCTTTATTAGCCTTGTTTCATATGAAAAGGGAAACATCTGTCACCCAAACATCATCAAGTCTTTCAATTACAAGTCTTTGGGCAAAATAACATGAACACCATAAAAATGAAATTCAACTTTTAAATCAAAGTGACTAATATGCCTCTGTGTACACGACGACTAACGTACTGGGCCTTTTACCTTTAAGCCTGCATTAGCATACACATAAAGCCGAAATGGAATGGAGAGAGAGTATCCATGTGAAAGTATGGTTGCATCACACTGGGCAGTATGATACTTTAGAGTATTAGGCCTCTAAAGACAAGTTTTCAAGAATAAGTATTCACTGTAAATCACACAAATGTGACAAATGAAATACTCATAGCCACTCTCGTAAACATCCAGAGAAAAACAGCCAATGCTGACTTAACAGCATGAACTACACTGAAGCTAATGCTTTACTTAAAGGAAGGCAAGATCAGGATCACGCTGCCAATAGGCAACCGTTCCCAAGTCTAGCCTCTTTACCACTTGCAAAGCAGTTAACAAAAACTTACTCCTGGTATATCAATAATTGCCACTGACTGCTTGTTCTGCCATTTGCTTCCCTCCTCCAAAATGATAAGAATAAGAGCTATAGTTCACAGGGGCAGAAACAAACAATAAAGGTCATTTTAAGTGCTAAGGTCAGGCTGTATGTTTTGGGGTAGAAGAGCCTGAAGTAAAACAGTTACAAGTTATCAGTGACCCTGGAAAGGAAGTTACTTAATATTCATGTTGACAGAAAAGAAGAAAGGATTAATCATGTGGCATTAGCATTTTCATTGAGGAGCTTGGTTGAGTCTTGTGTTCTACTTTGAGATGAAGACGGCTGCTTCACCCTAGCATTTTACAACTCTCATTTATCGAAACATTGCAGCTTGCTCCTAACTGTCATTAACTGATGAATAATGAAAGACTTCTTTACTTTTACTTCAGATTAATCATGCAGCTCCCTTGGTCTTTCCATGCCTGAATGTGTGTTCTGATTTTTTTTTTTCTTTTTTTTTTTTTTAATTCATGTGGGATAAAGAAATCTGTTTAATTAGATTTCAATTCTACTGGGGAAAAATGGTCTCTATTCAAAGGGCATCACCTAGTATTTTCACCTCACAGTTACAGTGTTGCAGTGTCACTGTGCACTATTATCTCGCAAATTGTGTCACATTTATGTTAATTTCAAGCCATCTCTTATGTTACACAAATTAATGGTTAAAAAAAAAATCATCACTCCAGTTATCTAGCATAGAGAAAAATGGTGTAAAAATTAATTGAAACAACTAAAATATGCAGATTTTATAATTACTATTATAAAGTAAAAATACAAATCATTGTGTACCAGTAACACATTAATGTCTTCATGCAGTTGTTTTAGAATAGCTTGCAAATTTTTTAGAAAAATTCTTGAAGTATTTTCCCCTGACTCTTCCCTTTCTGTGCCCTCCTCCAAACTTCTTCCCCCATACATTATGAAGTACTAGATTTAACTTTTCAATTACAGATATAAAACAAATTACATAAAAATGCTGTTTTTCCCCATAGTGAGTGGCATATTAATTATTACAGCATATAGAGCTACTTAATGGAGTCAGATAATTTCAAAACTTTAGCCCGGTAAAACTTGCCCCACCACATCAGACCCTAAATATATCAGCTACTTTATGATCATGCTTAAAGAGAGTGGAAAACAACAAACCTGCTGCAGTTGTACAAAGTTGCACGTGGGCAAAAACATCTGCAGGTGATCAGGTTACACCTTGAAGTACATGCTTTGATTAAGCATTCCATATTTTATTTGTGTAGCTACAGATGGCCTTCATGGTTAGAAAATGATCCAGTCTTATTGGGGGGCAGAGAGGGGAGGAAAAAACAAAACAAAATAAACCTTCTCCCTTCCTTCTTCTCTCTCAAAATAATCAGAGCAAACTTATCCAACGCTTTGCAAACCTTTTACTGTTTCTCGTGCCTTGAGCAGCTCTTTTCATGGCCTTCATCTTCCTCAGAGTCTATCAGCCTAACAATAATTACAGTACGACACAACATTTTTCTCCATATTAAATGCCTGAAACATCGTGCCTAAAATAATGTTTTAGGACATAGTGGATTTGTCTGCACATAACCAAATTGAGGTTGATTACAGAAATCAGCATGTTTTCTTGTACTATCTATTAAGCATTTTCATCCATCAGCTACAGAGTGATCTCTAGCTTTGTTCAGTCCACTTTAAAATTACTTAAATGGCAGGTACTTTCCATTATCTTACCAGAAAGAAGGTTCCACATTGAATACAAGAATAAAATGGCATGTGCATAATGCCAGTGCATTATATCCAGTTGAGCCACGTTCTGTTACACTTCTGAAAGACTTGTCATTACAGCTCATCATTTTAACATTTAACTATGCATTTCCATGCCCTACTATGTTTCAATTTAATTAGAACCACAAATTTTAAACTTCAAGGTTGAATTAAATTAGTTGCAACACTACATCACATTTTTTGTAAGATACAGAAATTAAATTTTAACCCTCATCTTAACTATTTTGTCTAAGAAGAGGAAGAAACATGTAAACAATCAGGAAAAAAACATATACAATTCACAACCGTAACAGTTTTTTATCTCCTCTGGCATACTCCCTTTCAGTTGCCCATAAAACTTCTTCCAAGTTCCCACTAATCTCTTGTCATCACCTTTTAGTTTTCTCTAGTTTGCTAACGTGGTTTTAAATCAAGAGACCTAGAACCACATATGTTAGAAAGCTAAACTCCCCCATCTGCAGAAAGTTGGCACAAAGTTTACATTCAATTGAAGTTTCAGCTTCACTCTGTTCTCTTGCAAAGCTGATGCAATAGCTTGTCATTCCTAAAAATGCAATGCTCTACTAAGCCATACCACTGATCTCATGCCGAGTATCCTCTGTCTTGCAGTGGCTAACTTAACACAAATATCCTAAACTTATGTAGGGTACGCTGTACCAAAGATGAGTATAAAAATGCCTTTCAAAGGCCTCTGGCAATTACCGTATTCCTTGATGCATATGATTTGATTATTGAGTTTTTCTGGATTACAACCCATTTTCTTTCTTAACCATATTACAAACTTCCTGAGGTCCCTTTGTATTAGTAACTGTGTAACTTCACTCAGTTCCGATCTGAAAGCCTAAATCACCATTTTCTTGCCTATTTTAGTGTAAAATTCTCCATTTAAGATTATCTTTAACAAGAACATTTTCATCCGGACTAAATTCACACATATCTAACATTAGTCTTTGCTTCTTCCTGCTGCTGCTACCTAAAGGAAGTGATATTATCACAGCCTGCAGAATGTGCTCTTTCAAAGCAAAACTGATAACTGATGATTTTCAAAGGCTACATTAAAATGTAACAGAACGGGCAAAATTGTGCCCTAAAATTGCACATGTGATTCTTCACCCCCCTCCCCCCCCCAAAAAAAAAGTTACTGAGGAACATAAACTGGATCTTCATTTTTCTGCTGTTATAGGAAGTAAAACTTCCCTGAACATCATGTATATTACTTTGCTTTCAGGTTCTCCCCTGAAAGTATTTTCAAACTTAAACTGGCATTAGGTACTGTTTTCATTAATCTCATTTTTGTTCAAGTAAGCTGGACATTACCTCACAGAAAGAGTGTTGAAGTAGAATAGCACCAAATTTTGATGTTTGTTACATAGCAGCATATGCATCATACAAGATTTGCTACCCTATGGATCAAAGTAACAAGAAATCGTGTCACTTCAAGATATATAAGGACAGCTAAACACAGTGGGAGCTACAAAATAGTGTTCTTTATTTCTGTCACCCCTTTGTTCTCCCTGTGAATAGCAACACATCTATTTGCTTGGATTCTATGCTGATCGAATTCTTTCCAAGGCGAATTTATTTTGTCAGGGTATGTATGCTACTTCAGCACCCATGTACAGTCACGTGTGCTCCTGAACACGACACATGCGTTCAACTCCAGACTTTATCATCATTCTGCTACACGCCAGATATTTCACTCACCCTTTACCTCAATTTTTCTATTTTTAAAATGCAGATGTTGGCACAATTCCTTTGTGAAACATTTTGAGAGTCACTGACAAAAACTCCATGTAACAAATAGTATTGTCAGCTTACTAAGGTGTATTCCTGACCTATACGCTGCATGCACAGATGGCTTATGATAACGTTTGGCCAATACCACTCTCCTCCTGCTATGCTGCCGCACAATCATAGGCAAGATTTACCTGCAAGTTCTTGATCTGCTGTGTTTGAGCTTTACCCTCTGTTCGCTTGGAATGCCTGGAAGCTCCAGGTTTCTGGAGCCACTGAGAGGCAATTTCACTTTGCCAGGTTTTATGTTTCTAATGTTACTTTAGTCACAAAAGGAAACTTTCACCATTTCAAACTAATTTTGCATACGTTACATGGAAATTCCCAGAGTACTAGTTTTTATTACTACAAAACCTTAACCAATTTATACTTTATATTTGGAGATGTAAAAAGCCCACACAAGAACTATACCTATTCATTATCTTTATTTTTTATATTATATATGCACATATATGAATACAAACACTCAAATTTCCTCACAGGATTAGCAATATTTTCTGTTTCCTAAAATGCCAAAAGAAAAACATTTTATTTGCTTTAAAAAATTAATTATTGCATGATAGGTCTGGATGAATATTGATAATAGTAATGCAGCAGACAAAGACATCTAGGCTGATACCAGAAATTAAGACCCTTAATGTTTCAGAGCAGGGTTTATATCCCAAATCAACTTAGCATTCCATGAGGATATGTGTTATATATCCATATCCCCCATAATCTATAGGGATAATGCAACAATTTTTGTCACATAGAATAACCAAGACACTGACAGCATCACCAGTTATTTTATTTACTGCTACAATTACTCTGGCAAGACTTTCCCTTTTCTTGTACTTGAATCAATTTATAGGTTTTAGAACTGATTTCAATAGGACAGGATTACCAAACAACGTCACTTTACTTTGCATTGTAGCTTGTAAGATGCTTTCCACTCTTTGTCAGAGAAGGCTTAACTTCAGACAAGGCCCTTGCTGTGTGTTGTAAACACAATTGCAGTCTCCCATACCACAACATCTCAAAATGTAGGAAGTTCTAGAAAGATCAACAGCACTATTGATAATGAAGTATTTATGGAAACTCTGTAATTTATATTTACTTATAGGACTACGCATTGTGTTCCTATCATCTTTTTCTGAAAAGCCAAATGTTGCTTTACTGCCTGCATGCTATTTCTCAAACAAAATATACTCATCTAATTAAATTTCATGCATCCTTGACATCAAACAAGTTGATGAAAAAATACGACAAACAGAATCTGCTGTCATCAGATGACCCCTTCAAGACAACTAAAGTCCAGCAAATGCTAGGCACTGAAAGACTGCTTACCTAATCGGTGCTTCTTCCAGCACTCCTCCTCATAACAGAGTGCAAGTCCTAGCACAGTCTCTCAGGTACTCAGTAACTGTAACCCTCAAGATTATAAATAACTTTTTTCCCATCTGTGTACTTTGTCTGGTTTTAGCCCTTCTCTTATAACTTCCATATTGTTCTACCGTACCCCATAGAATTTTAAGAAAAGCACAGCTCACTTGATGAATCCCTTCTTAATATTACAGTGAAAATAACCATTTGACAGAATGTTGTAGCCAACAGAAAGCTGGGATACTAGTTCAAATGCGTTTTAAGTAAGATGCTATTTTTCACCAAAATTCAAGATTGGATTTTTGTCAAAATGAACCATCACCAACTTTTAGACTAGATAATAAAGTTAATGAAGGAAGGCTCACACCCACAGTCAGCTCAAGATGTGCTTTTAACACATTACAAGATAGTCTCTCACACAGCACCCTCTCTCTCTCGCTCTCCCCCGCCACCGCCCACCAGCCCCGCGACCCCACAGCCCTTCTATGCTCCTCAGCAGCTCTACAGCTCCCAGTTTATTCCCTCATGTCAGTATCAAGCTTTTCTTTGAAGCCTGCTCAATAGGCAAAATGTCCTCACTACAAAAGCATAGGGTGATTTTTCTAACTTCCTTACAAATGATCCACATCCTTAAGAGCTTTTGTGCATCTGAGATGAGACCTTATTAGTAGGCAGAAGAGGTATGTAAAGCCTCTCCTGGAGCCCACTCCATTAGTATTAATCAATATTAATTCATAATTGGATAAAGGTGGTTTTTCAAGTAGAAATTATTTCAACCTCTTTCCCCCTCCCTGCCTCCCAACAAAAAAAATCCCACAGCTTTCATTATATTTGAGATATCAGGACATTGCGTCTCTGTACAAAAGTAACTTACACATTATCTTCACATCCAGAATGACTTACCAAGTAGAACTGATCCTACAGAGAACAGCTTGGTGAATCCAGGCTTTCACTTCTCGCCTTGGAAGCGTAAGTGAGAAACATATCTAAGCATGAGGAATAAACTGCTTTCAAGAATCAACAAAGACTAGAAAGTGGTTGCTGTAATGGTGAAATGGGAACAATCAGCTTGCAGTTCAGTGTGAGTTTCAACCAGTTTCATTCACTGATTGCCTCAAGGAGTTTCAGCTGCTGCTGCACCTACAAGATCAATGCCGCTAATTGTGAGAAAAATTATTCAGGACAGCACAGAGCCTCCTATTAATGATGCCTGCCAGAAGAAAGTCAGTTTATCAGCTATCCTAAAGGTTAACATCAATATCAAATGCAACAACCTCAAATGATTATATCACAAACCTTGCAGGCAAAATCACTACAGTGGTGCAAAAAACTTCAGAATTGCCTGCATTTTAAAACTTATTGTGGTGGCCTGCTCAACAGATGCCAAGCCTATGTTTGTTATTTAATATTCTTTCATTTCACTGTAGCAAGAAAAACACATGTCTATAGCAATTCCTTCAGTTCTGTCAGTACTCTTTAATAACACTGGGCAAGAGAACTGATCTATCCATAGAATACTACAGGAAATTATTTGCTGGAATGATTTTGTTACTTCTACTCAGAAAGACCTCAAAAAGCAAAGAGCAAATAAGTGCTGGGGTAAAAAAAAACAAACAAAACAACAAACAAAAACAAACAAACAAAAAAACCACCTGGCTAAATTCACAAAGTTAACCGCAAAGACAGCACCTCAGGAAGTCAATAAGCCACAAATACTTAGAAGCTGGGAATGACTCACAAAGTGCTTACACCATTTTTTTCCTTTCCAAAATGCATTTTTTATCTACCATGAAGCAAAAGACAAGGGGGTGGCTTGGTGTGACCCAGCCACATCTTAATGATTTTTAAAAAAAATTTAATCACATATAGTAATGGCTGAGAACTTCCATTAGTTTGAAGTAATATCAATAATCTATAAAACAAATAATCTACAGTAATAATCTATAAAAGAAATGCGTATCACACGTACTTTTCTGTATACATTGTATAAGAAGAGCATTAATAATTTGTAAGACCAAAGTCACAGTCTATACCCAGTATATACTGGAAAGCTAGAATAAACTTCCTTTTGAATGACATACACTCTGATTAGTTCTTAGCTTATATGGTTTTAATGATCATACTCTGGTGGCTGTTCTTTATTTGAAAACTGCTTCTTAAATGACTGTTCACTTTTATATCGGATCCAATTAAAACAGTATTCTTTGTTACAAACAACATCTTTATATTTCCCTACAGGTAAAACAGAGCGCCTATATTACACCACCTCATTTAATAATTACAATTATATATGTGGATGTGCATATGTATAAACATATATTAAAATAAGTATCGACAACAGTATATTTTAAAGAGCACAAAAAGTTACTTCATGCTCTATTAGCCAAAACTTGGACTGCTCCACTTGGGATGGTAAGTCTAAAATACCTTAAAATCTGCTTCAACCTTTTCCAGCAAAGATGGATTTGACATACATACAGATCAAGGTGGCCTGTCTCACTACAGAACCTGCAGCTGATATGATAAGAAAGCAAGGGAAGGAACCAGAGGCAACAGGCATGTTTCTTAACCTTTTGATACCTGCTTGATCTCTGCCTAAAAACTTAATGTGTTCCGACAAGATCACAAATCTTTCAGGAAAAAAAAAACATTTTAATAAAGGTTACCCAGTCATGTGCACCTTCTCCTACCCTTCCCAACTAATAATTACACAAGTCAGCATTCAGAGACAGACTGACCATGAAACCAGTTGTCACCAAGTCTTCTTACGTTTCAGTGGAGAAACTTCTTTTTCTTACTAGGGCTTTGATTTTTTGTTCTCTTGTATTTAAACCTTGTTGATGCTCACCTGGCCTCCAGCTATGAAGCTAACCGGTTGTTTACAGAATAGAAGCAAAGCAGGTGTAGTCAATTAAAAAAAATTTTTTTTCTTGTTTGTGTCTTTTTAAAACAAATCCCAGAGAAGACTAGAATTACCTGCACCATCCCTTCAAAAACCAATTCTTTACTATCTCAAGTAGTAGGATCTACCCCTAAGCATATGAAAATGAGGTATCAGAAGAACAAATACTACACAGGTTGCGATCACAGCCTACAGTTTGACTGCCATGTCTATCTGTCCATAGATTGTATCTTACTCTGACTGCCAGATTCTGTGAAACTACTATAAAAGCATGAAGACAAAATATGAGAATAGTATCCAATTACATTTATACAATATGCTACATTTATAAGTAGCATTTAAAAAAAAGGGAAGTGTTTAGGACAACTGGATAGAATGATTTCTTGATCAACAGTTCACTTTCCTTGTGTGTGTCTAAGTGCGATGTCTTCATTAGTAAATCCTCTGTGTAAAGTTAATCCCTTTTAGCTACTTAAGGCTTAGAATAGCTCACATCTGCCATTCCTGACAACAAGTTCCACACATGATACAGCAAAAGACTACATGAGATGTGTGTTTTATTAAAACTGCTCATCTAAGAAAATTTACAAAATCCTATCGATCTGTTGTCACTAGAAATCACATTAACTAGCTAGCATGAATCATATAAGACAGTTCATTCCATGGTTTTTTTGGAGAGTATGACAAATGGAGAAAAGGGTTTTTTTCTCCCCACTCCTCTCTCCTCCCCTCCCATTCACCCAGATACCTGTTATTGAAACAAAAGGTGCACACTTTCAAACATATAATTAAATTTGACCTAATATGTAGCCCAAACTTTGCTCAGATTTAAGACATCTATGTTAACTTGTTATATAAAATCCTGCTATGGACGCATATGAGGCAGTTTCTCTGATTCCTTTATAAATGCACGTCTGTATACTTTATAAAAATGAACCAAATACTACTATGTAAAGTATTTTCCAAGTTCTTAAGATAAAAAGACATCTGATAAACTAGAGATTTTTTTAAAAATAATTTTTCAAAACCTATATTTTTTAATACATAAAACAAATGAGATTTGCGTTTTGCTTTCAAACAGGAACATAAGCAAATTGGCATGAAAAAAATGCTGTAATCTTCCCTGAATTTAAGAAAATTGTTCCCTAATTACCTAAGAGATGTATATAAACATATGCAATTTGACAGTGTTCCATTTCGAAGTTGCTTCTCTTCTTGGTACCACAAGAGAACAAACAGAACTCAATGAATATGACTCATTGTGTTCCTGGACATTTTTCCCCAATTCCTGTCCTACAGAAATACTTTTTGCAATCCTTTTCTTGTCTAAATCTAAAGATTTTGGGAAAGCATGTTCTCCACCTGTGCTAAAACAGCACTTAGCACACTAAGGTCTCATCTGGAACACTGCCTTGGATAACACCAAACAGAATATGTTGGTCAAAATGCAAACACAGCTTCCTTTATTATCTCCCAACACTTCAGTTCACACTAGGGGTTAAAACCGAGGCACTGGTTAAAAGTTGCGTATTCAATCCTTCACTCCTCCAGATCTTCTGCCAGCTAAAAAAGTGAGATACAGAACTCTAGCTCCAAAGCTTTAGTCCAGCAGACATAAGAGCAAGAGCAGGAAAAGAAACAAACATAAACTCTCCAGCCAATAGCAGTACCATATATATTGCTTTTCCCTTGGAGGAAGGATAGAATCCTAGAATCATTTAGGTTGGAAAAGACCTTTAAGATCATCAAGTCCAACTGTAAACCTAACACTGCCAAGTCTACCACTAAACCATGTCCCTAAGTGCCACATCTACACGTAATAGAATCATAGAATGGTTGGATTTGGAAGGGACCTTAAAGATCATCTAGTTCCAAAGCCCCTACCATGGGCAGAGACACCTTCCACTACACCACGTTGTTCAAAGCCTCATCCAACCTGGCCTTGAACACTTCCAGGGATGGGGCATCCACAGCTTCTCTGGGCAACCAGTTCCAGTGCCTCACCACCCTCACGATAAAAGAAAAGAGAAGGAATTGTGATTCCTAGAGATCCTCCAGGGAAAGAGGGAAAGGAAAGCCACATGCTTTCCTTCACTCCAGTTCAACCTAGTCCTTAGTAAATAATAATGTATTCTGCATTAATTTATTTCTTTCCACATGTTCATCTTTCATAAAGTTCAAAAGACCATCACTGAAGTGTCAGGTTACCTGTCATGAGCAAATGATAGGTTAGGCAATTTCAATGTCTCTGAATATTTGAATTCCTAAAGATGTAAGAAAATAAGGTCCCTATCTCATACTGATTTACTTTCTTTACTCTGAATTGGTTTTTTTTTTTTATTTAAAAAGAACAGCTATAGCACTTAAAAAATTTTTGACAAATCTTTCAGCTATGGATTATTAACAGAGGCAGGAGCAGATTTCCTTCACAGACCCGACAATGACATTTACCCTGACCTAGAGGGAACACCTTCCTAAGCAATAAGAAATAGTTCACTTTCAATGCCAATTCAGTCCTAAGAGAATGCCAATTATGCCAAGTTTGCAAAAACAGATGTATGGCGATTTTGTAATACGGACTACTTTTCACCAGGGACAAAGCTAAAACCATTTATCTCAATTAACTTAGGATCTAGGGATTAATTTAAACTGTTGCCTTAGAGGTGAAAGGCCACCACTTCATCCAACAATCCACCCATACCTCTTATTTATAATAAACCTCCCTCTTTCATGTTTAAAATGACATCTTTCAGACTACATTTTTACCCCCAAAACTGTGTGCCTTCTGTTCATGTATTTAAAAAAAAAAAAAAAAAAAAAAAAAAGGTTAGTGCCATTTTATCAGTGGTTAAGTTTCAACAGCCTTATTTATGGTTTGAAAAGAAGGCCAGTTGCCTTAAAATAACAAAAGCTAATCAATACGAGGCATGATGATAATTGATTGAAATTCCTCAAATTAGGAGCTCACTTCTAGCTTACAAATAACACTAATAAGTGACATCAGATTTCCACTCGCTCAAGTGCTGCTTGAATTGAAAGGCATTTTGAAACACACACATTAGAATAAAATAATAAATGAAGAAACATAGATTAGTGAATGAAAGAATTAAAATAATTCCTCAGAAGATTATTCCAACAGACAAGAGTTCTCCATAATTTAAAGGTTCAAAAATCCCCCGAAACTTATGAAACCAGCATTTGTGTTGTCTCAACCCCACCAGTGTGTCATTCAGCCTTCAGGCAAACATTGTGCAAGAACATCACACAGTTCTGTCAGTTTAGAGTCCACAATATTCCTCATGATTTTGACCAAGAGCTACTAATTAAGAAGGATGCAACAGGGGTCAAAGTCTGACAAGTCTTGTGTCATGCAGCCATCATAAACTTACTTCAATGCAGAAGTGGACAATTGCCTTCTTCATGTATAGCATCCTCTCACGATACAAGAGCTGGTGTACTTCACTGTCTATCAATCTTTGCACAAAGTAAATTAATATGACAAGATACGTCTAGAGCAGTGTTAGCCTATTAAATCCTAAGGTATGTCATCAAGATATGGGCCATAATAAACCAACTTAAGTAGACTTATCAGTATTTTATCATAACTGGGGACCCAACAGTTCGTGGAGAATATAGATTAATGTCATCTAATAGTCACCTATAAGTTTATCCTCAGGGGCCTTTCAATGAATGAAGTGCAAGCAGAGTCAAGATTTATCTTCTTTTATTTGGTATTTTCAGTGCTGGTTTTGAGATACAACACTGATTCTTTTTTAGCACTTTGTGTTTTAACATTACTATATGTTAGTGTCCAGCAAGTGAAGAGGCTACATTCATGTGCCTAGGCACATGAGTCTAGTTTTGCTACAAAATGTCAAGACTTGCATCCTCTAATTCTCAATATAAAAAAAAAAAAAAAAAAAATCAGGGAATTTTCATTTTTGTATTGTTCAAGTGCCTAGTTTATCCGTGGCCCAAAAGATTCTTTGTCTTAGCTATGTAACAGCTCTCAGAATTGCAATTAAGACTTATTAGACATAAACTCCATTCCATTCATTATAACTTTTTAACAAAATCAAAGATCCATTATCTGCAAACATGGAATACTCACGATATTTTTTAAAGGTATTTTGAAATCTATTCTCTGTCTGAGGAGGTTTAGTTGTTTTGCCTGTGTTCTTATTTGGATCTGTAAGTATGAAATTGTATCTTAAACTGTAAAATCTGGGTTGGAAATAAATAAACAACAACTTTGCTTGAAAGGAGAAGCTTTATATACCTAGGCTGAGATGAAAGTTAACTTAGCAGAATGATTTTTTCATTAATCCTTCCTGCTATATAGTTTGCCAGTATTCTGCAGCTTCTATTGCAAGGCTAGTCCAACTGCTCCAGATCACTTGAAAGATTAAAAAAAAAAAAATATATATAGAGAGAGAGAGAGAGAGAGACTGTAAGGTACGCTATAAATCTCTTTGCTTATGCAACCAAAAGTTAAGACTCTACAGCACAAGAAATCAGCAACTGTTCTGCCCACCATTACTACTTTTATTAACTGTTTATATAATAAATGAATCTCACTAGGTGTCAATATTCTGAATTCTGTCATATTAACCTTCCTAAGAAGCACTTCTCGCTTACCTCCAAAGCATCTCACTGAAGTGAGCAAGAAGTGCCAGATGGCCAGAATATTATGTTTTAACAATATTTCTTTAAAAGTTCCAAATATTTGGTTTATCAAAGAGGCAGGCATGCTGCCAGACAGTTAGCCAGATCTATCATCATTGTTTATCTGATTTTGTCAAGGGAAGTATTCTGAAACATATGTATTGATTTTCCCCCATGAGAGGGAAGGGGAACAAGAGCCAGTGACATTTCCATTATATTAGGTATATATTCCATGAACACTCAAACGCTTTAGTGGACTGATCTCCTATCCTATTTTTGCCATATTTACTGGCAGTGAGCAAAGCCTCCAAAAACCTTTACAAAGCAAAAGCTCTTCCATTACTGGAAAAGAAAAACAAAGCCAGCAAGACCTACTTTTAAAGAAGATATTACTGAAACTACAGCAATATTTTTGCTGATTTTAACATACTTGGAAAGGAGCAAAAGAAGGTAATGGCACATCTGTGAGATGGGTATTTTTCTACTGTTTCTTTTACTTCTTTAAATTGTTTTAGGCCAATCAATAGTTACTGAAATTGCTACTCTGATTTTTATTCTTTTTTTTTTTTTTCTCTTGGATCCAGCTTTTTCCACAAAAAGGTAACTCATAGTATAAGCACTTGAAAAAGTGCTTATAAGCCTTCTACATAATTTCTTTCTTGAAGACAAGAAAGAAAAATCTTTAGTCAGTTGTACTGACAATTTATCTACTTGTCCCAAGATTCAGACTCTATTAAGATATTTTAACAAGGACATTCATTCTTTTCCTCAAAATTATCTAAGTAAATATCCTCCAAGTGATTTTAAGGTCTGTTAACAATAGTTTTATTTGCCATTTAAAGCAAAAAATAAATGCAAGCAAAAGTAATAAGCAATATCTATTTATAGCTCTCCAAGACAGCTGTACCAAGAATATATGCAATAGAATCATTGGCTGATTTACTTCTCTGGCTTACAACATTCAGTTATGCTTTATTTATATCACGCTCATATGCAACCAATTCATACCAAGTTATAAAAAAGCTTTAATATATGCAAGCACACTATGATCTGAAAAGCCTTCTGAACATTCAGCATAGAATATTAAAGAATCTATTTCCTCTCCAGGTACTCAGTGTACAGGCTGAACATTTTTGCTCCTGCATAGCACTATTCTTTTCTATGTTTCAATTTCTGTACTGAAGTCTCACTTCCAAAGAAACTTATTATAACTTATTAACTTATATTTTCTCTCCCCAGCTTAACATATCTCACTTGTTAGATGCGAGAATGCTGCCTGTCTGTTCAAAATGTTAAACAAAAGCCTAAAGCATGAGGAAATTAATTTCCAAAGGCACTAAAAAAACAAAACAAAAAGTGGATATACTGCATTTATGACTGCATGGATATCTGTCTTCAAAAGTTCCAAACTCTTAAGAATCCATCTTCCTCTGAAAATGACCTTAGAATTCTTTCTCCCAACACCCCGAATCCTGAATTGGCATAATGCTACTCTGGACATCCAGGAAAAACACTGTGCTTTTTTCTAGTTGTTGCTAAAATATTCGCCATCTGGAGTTTCTGCAGCAGCAAAAGTTTGACAGCGCAAGTAATACACAAGTATGCTGAGCCATGGCTCCAACTCTGCTCCTTCATGCTCCGCCCTTTTCCCTCTAAATCCTTACCTGGGCATGATAACAAAACATACCAGGTGGTCAGAAATTTTTCCTTCACTTCAACTAGAAGACAAGCCCAGGAGACACTGCCCCATTCTTATGAAGCTTTCTTGGTGACTTCCCATAGGGCAAAAATACCTGCACACTACATTAAGAGGAATACCACAGGATTAACGTGACGTAGCCTTTAACAAAGCCTGACCTAGACTTTGATGATAGTATATATGGTAAAATGCAGATTTGGGCCCTTAAAGTACATGCTGAAACCATCTCAAAAGAGGCCAAAAGTACCATTGCAGAAAGCAGAAGAGTCCAAGTCTTGCATACGGTTATTCTCCATCCCCTTCAAACAACCGATGATTTCTGTATCATTCTTCATCCAAAGTGTGCCAGAATTTATTTCATCCTTGTCACTGCTCTGGAAATACCAAGCAGCCTAGTAAGACACGTGGTCACAAATGCTAAGAGGTATGGAAGAAATTTGTTGCCAAATAATGTATCTGCCTTTCTACTTTGCAAATTTATTACAAATTGGTTTTAAAATAGATTTGTGGCTTCCCTAATAGTGAAAGTTGTAGTCCTCATGACAGATACAGCTGAAGGTGCCGTCCATAAGTCAACAGCCAGCCTTCATTTGAAGATGAAATAATGTAGTTTTCATGGTGTTACAGACTTCTTTCTCAAGCTGCTGACTACACTGCTTACTACTGGATGTGTTATGCATCATTATCTTGGCTTCCCACTAGTTGTATAACAGAGCACAGGTGAAACTTCTTGCATCTGTTAACCTCCTGATGACAGCTCTATGTTTATTTAAGTCAACTTCTTAAACCTTGTGTAATTATAAAAAAAAAACAAAACCACCACCACAAAACTTCCTTCTCTGCATTAGCCTCCCACATTGCCAAACACTCCAAAAATAAAACTGTGACCCCATTGATGCTGATGACAAAATTCCCAGCATCTTCTGCTGAGTCAGGATTTCATATACATTACAAGTCATACCCACTACAGAAAACAACATTTGTTCTTCAATACAACTAAGATCAACTGTGAACTAGAAAAAAAACAAAAACAACAAACTTTCACCCAGAAAGTATTTCACACAGCTTACCTAGTAAGTTAAGAGAGTTCTCTTACAAGATGTATTTTATAGTACATATTGTATTATGTATAATATTGTATACATATCATGTATAGATTATATACACATAACAGAAATTAAGTCTTCAAATAATATCTATGATTTCAACAGTAATATCAACACAATAATCTCCTTGAATGCCGTTACAATTCAGTTTATGCCTACCTAGTATCTTTTGGCTTTTAGTGTTCATTGTCTGTATATAACTTTGTAGAACATTAAAAAATCAGCTTAGATATTTAAAGTTGATTGCCCATGTATTTATGGATATTTTATAAATGGATAAACTTCAACTATTTGTAAAAATAGGAAACCTAACAAATCACTTATAAACATAGTTATCTGTAATTCTCTCCAGACCGAAGGAGAGGATTCTCCATGACAGACTGGAGACTTATGTGCTTCAAAATTAAAAGGTAGACATGAGACATGGTTAAATGTTCAGGAAGGTACCTCTTTCCAACTTCACATGAAATTTGGCTTAGGCTTGTAAACTTTTTTTTTTATTTATTTACTCAAGGCACTTGTTAGGGCTAGCAGAAGATTCCGCCTGCGCAGAACATTATCTATGCACACAGAATTCACCAAGTAATCCTGCCAAAGAACAAAGTTTCTTATAATTGTTCCTCCATCACCAACACCACCTTCCCCCCAGCTTTTCCTGTTATTTCAATCCTTTCATTCTTCATATTCAAGCAACGTGGTTAGAAAACAGCAATCTAAACCAACCAGACAAAAATGAGATGAACAGAAAAAAGCTGGAAAAGAAACAAACAATTGACAAGAAAACAAGATAGAAGAAAGTCTTCAACCATGAAACATAAGGAGGCAAGCTACGCGAACAAAACATTGAACATGGACAGACGTAGCAGACAAGCAGCACAGGGAATGAAAATCTGTAAACACAAGGACATATTTTTCTCCATAGTCTAGAATAAATCTAGAAGTTTCAACAGTGATTTCTGTGTGGTAAGCTAAGGTGTTTCTCATTTGCTGGCCTATGCAGATGAATATGTTCTAGAATTACAAACACAAAATGTCGACAGCAAGGAGATTCCATATTTGAAACTTGCCAAGCAAGCTACACACATCTTTCCTTATAGCAAAAATCTGGGAAATAGATTTAACAGGAGGGGAGAAAGACAGAAAGAATAAGAAACGACCATAGATCTGTTCCATATCATATGACAGGAAAACTGTACGTAAACCTGCCTTCATTTCTTACTTCTCCACTTCAATATTGTAGCTATAGCTGGTCCTTACTTGGAGATGTATACTACTTAATCTGAAAGAATTTTCTTCTACAAATGAATTGGGCTCTGAGGGACAGATGAGTTCTCTGAAGAAATGATGCTTCATTTGGTACGTTAAGTTGAATGAAGAGGAAAATGCAAGACCAGGAATGTCCGACAGCTAAATGTCACCATGTAACAACAGGTTTCCTCCAGTTTCAGACATGTCCAGGTCCAGACCTACTACTTCTTTCCTGACTCCTTTCTTAGCATATTTAGACTCCCAGAAACACATAGCTGAGGACAGAGGGAAAAGATCAGGAAGGACAGGCATAGCTCAATGTTTCACCACACCAGTGTCTGCTCCCCCCTAGCCCCTGTCCCAAATCCAGCAGTGCTGAATCACCCTCTACCTTTTTTCTCTTTCATAATGCAGTGCAGCAGGACTATCAAGTAACAGGAAGGAAAATTGTTACTAGAGGACAGATTCATGGTCTGTGATTCTATCATTCTCATCCTCCTGGACTTCAAAAGTTGCCTTGCTTTAAATGCCAGGTAAAGAGATGCAGCAGCAACATCAGTTCAAGTTACCCCTTCTTCCTTCACCATTAACACTTTCCTCCCACCACTAACTGCGTTCTTAGAGACCAGATCTCATTCTCCCTTCTGCCATGGAGCTCCAGAGTTATACTGGGCACGTCCTTCATATTAACAGTTAATCCAATTTTGTTAACCAATATCCACATGCAGTGACAAAAATGTGTCTGTTTTTCCATGCAGTTCTCAGCAGGAAGAAGGACAACACTTTTGGGCCAACACTGAAGAATGACTGAGGTAACATCTGCTGTAATTTATGAGGGAAAATCCTTGGTCTCAGCACGTGCAGCTTTCATGGAAGTAACTGAAAACTCAGTCATACTGTAGATGGTATTTACATTACTCCTAAAGTCTGTGTGGATCAGGAAGAAAAAGAAAAAAACCACCATACACAAAAGAAAGACACACACACTCCCATCCCCATCAGCAAACTGTAAGATAGAGCCAGTTCCCTGTAATTTAACTTACAACTCTTCCATCTTCATCTTTCCCCAGGGGCAAATTCAGCCCTGACCTAAACAGACACAAATTCCATTAAATTACACTGGGACTGAATCTAGTACTGCCAGGTCACCCAATACCTTCAGAAATATGGGTGAAACCTATTTTGTTCAAATGGGAATAACGAATTGGTACAAGTTGCTGCACTATTTTTCCAATTACATCATCATTGAATTTCTCTATTATCTGCATGTCGCTAAATTGAGTCAACAAGATATTTTAAATTGGTAATGAGACCCTTAGCCATTCACCACTTATTCCTGTTAAGGAATGATAGAGAGGCCTGCTCTGTTCGCAGGCAGTCATCTGTTTCTACAGCACAAATCGCAGTTCTCTGCAGTCACATGTTCTATTTCCTCATCGATGGGACTCACACACATGACCTCTTCAGCAATCTTTCTTGAGAGATGTAATCATTGTTTTAAGACTGCTCTTAGGGCTAGGTTTCATTAAGCACTTAAGGAAAGAATATATTGTCTATACATTCATCCTGCAATCAATTTCAAGTGAAATCTGCCATAGCTCTTGTGATTTCAATAGTCTAGTAATATAGACAATATTGTCTAATCACTTATACTGTTATAATATCTAGCTACCTAAAACCATTTTTAACTGCAGAGGTTTAAAAGTAGCCAATGACATTTAGTTAAGCACACTTTCAGATCATTACAGAAGGTGATGGTCAAGTGATTCTTGCCACAGTACACAGTTAATTCAAAAAGCACGATTTAGAGAGTGAATGAAGGGTTTCACAAACTAGAGCAAGAGTAGCATGAATATTAACAATTCTCTCTTTCTAATTTTAAGAAATTCATGCAACGTTACTATTTGAATTCTCCAGACATACTTCAGGAATACTGCATATACTGAAGTTTGAAGACTGTTTGTAAACAACTTCAATATCTTGCATTAAAACTGGCAGGACCACTATGAAGACTTTCTGTGTATTTTCTAGTCCTAGCAAAAACAAGAAGGTATCAATCATCGAGTTTTAAGAGCAGCTGACTGAAGCTATTCACTGAGTTGCGCATTGCTACCACTGCGGCCCCATGAATAAGTCTCAAAGTCTCCCCCTCCTTTTTTTTGTTCCTCTAAGTGGACTCTTAACAGCACAATTTTTTTTCATGATCTGAATGGCTTTGAGAGATCAGCTGAAAAGAAACACCATTAGTAAAAACAAAAGTTTTCAAAGAAAAAGTGGGAACAAAGTGGACATATTAGAGACAACTTGTGATTCATGGCCTATACTGTGTTTTGCCCCCCTCTTTACCTCAATACACTCTTTGCTTTTACTGCTGAATAAGAGCAGGGCAGACTACTGCACTTCTCCTAGCAACCAAAAATCACTTAGGGAAAAAAAGGCATGTTGTCTGCTGAAAGGGAGAATAGAGAAATTCGGGGTCATACAAAGCCAGACATACGTTCTTTTGCATTTTATCCTAAACTGAGCAGTTGTCAAAAAGGATTCAGTAAATAATAATAAACAGTTCTGTTTTACACTGATTCATATTTAATTAAATATCTGTTTGTCTACTTGTCACACATTTAATTTTCTTTTAATTCAGTGTTCTAACAGTTCTTACTACTGTTTACATTTTTGCCTTCAGGAACATAAATTCTATATCTTACAGCTTCTAAAGTTTTTTTCTTTCATTATAAGTGTGTAGAGATATAATTATATCACTACATAGATAAAAACTTTTTTTTTTTTTTTTAAATCTAGATGTACACACAGAGAGAATTATTCTTAGAGGTTTAAAGACAACAGTACTAAAAGACAATTCCATCATAGGATCCCCCTGTTCCAAATGCTGGGATTTTACCCCATGAGACTTGATCTTACAGAATAAACTGTCTGGTCTCATTAGGTAAACATCACATTGCACAGTTTAAGATGATGAATCAAATTCATGCAGAAGAAAAGAAAACCACAGAAGTTTATAATCCAGGCATATATTTGAATAGATACATCACACCGACTAACTTAAAATCAAAGTATTATATTTTAAAATCCAGTTTGGTAACAGAACAGGTGTAATAGATCAAGGGTAAAACGCAGCCTGCAGTATTTCTGATAGTTAATTTTTTCCAAAGTCCTTTAATAGCTGTTGCCTTGATGTAAACCAACTATTTTAGTTAGCCCACTGAATTTCTCTTACATATCATAAAAACATATACCCAAAAAATCCAGCCACTCTATCACAGCACTTCTGCAGTGCATCAAGTTAAAGCCAGCAAAGACCTTAGTTCACTGCATCAAATCACAATTTAGCATTTTCTTGCAGCAACTTCAAAAAAATCTGGACTCAAATAATTTAACAGAGAGGTTTATTCACTTCATAGATAAGTGATGTACAACTGACATAGCAATGATAAAAGCCTAAACATACTGTGTATAAGACAACCCTGAAGTTATTCAGCATCAGCAGTATCATGTCAAGCATGACAGTAGTGTTTTGCTCCCCTTTTTACTCCCTATGCTGCCTGAACCAGCCACATGCTCTGTAGCCCAGATTCTCTGCTATTCTCTCTCTTCCCTCATTCCCTGTTTCAAAATGAGGTAGTCCTTTAATCCATCAAGCCATGGACCCGGAATCAGGCTACTATCCCGCTCCTTCCCCCAGCTTACAGTGTCACTTCTCTGCCCAGAAAATGGTCAGAGCAGGGCAGTGCTAGTGTGCATGTACATGCAGGACCAATAAACATCTCCAGGTCTTGAAGGTGACATAATGCATTGAGCACAGTATTTCATCTCTGGAAAGTGAGAAGGAGGATGCACCCACGGATTCTTTTTCTGCAGCCTCCACTATGGAGTGACAATCCCAAAGAGAAGATCAAATTGACTAGCGAAAGGAAATCCAGGTGAAGAAAACACACCTTTTCCAAGGACTAGCTCCTAGTCCAACAGCATTGCTATGCCATATGAATTTTTCATAATACTGAAACGAAAGAAACTATCACCCATCCCTTGGTTACAGAGTTCTCTTTAGGATACAACATAAACTGTTAAAACTGACCAATTCTTTTACCAGGATGAAGTCATCTGGGCTACAGGACACAAGGACTTTGAAAACCGCACAGAATGACAGCTTGAGAAACCATCATTATAGGGCTCACACAACATTAAAATACTTCTCATAACTGCTTCTTAACTCTTTACATTTTCACAGCAGTAAAAAAGTACCTCTGGTACCCTGGCCTGGCATGAACAGTTCCCTCCATTCACTATGAATGAGAAACAAACTGACTGATGTTAGTTACCTGACATTTTGGTTTTAAAAGGTTAAATTTTTTCCACTCAGTTTCTCTTGCAATCAATGGCAAGTGATTAACAGAAGTGAACTACAGTTTACTGTGTTTTATAACTTGCTGATGGCCATTTATTCTTTACGTATTTGTCCAATCTGCATTTATGACACTCACCTTGGCACACTACACTGAAGCTATATAAGCAATGCATAAAAACAAACTAAAAGACCATATGCCACAACAGACATTGTGGCATAATCATCTAGGTAAACTCTAATGAGTTAGATCATACTTCAACTACTGGCATCCCCACTCATCCTACCAGTTTATTTCCATATATCAGACCAAATAAACTGTTCTCTCAATTAATCTGAGCAAAAGTGATGAGAGAAAAAAAAAAGTAAATTATAACAAAGCATAAAATAGTACAATGGCAGGCCATTGTCTTTCCCTGTAGTCAAACTGAAGAATTCTGCTGGAACTGAAGGAGTACAATGAAGACTCACTGACAAAAAAGGGTAATTCTGCAAGCAAACATCACATATCATTAAGGTTGCTCCAAATCAAGCTTGGAATGGTGTCTTATGCAATGAGCACCTGAAAATGATAAGGAATGAATTTGAAAATGCTTTGTGTTCTTCCAGCCATCATTCACATATGTAGGTAGAGCTGAATGAGTATCTCCCCAACGAGGACAGATAAATAGCATAAAAAGTTTGCAATAGAACATGGATGCACACAATCTCAATTGGTTCCAAAATATACACTGGAATCACTAGAAGATTGGTGGCCTTCAGTTATCAGCAGGCCAAAGATAGATTGTTTCCTGGTAGAAATACCAGGACAAACAAGTAACTTTACCATTAAGCAAAATGAAGCTGTGTGTTTTTTACCGACATGGTTTTATAGTGCAACTAAGCTCAAAGAGAAATTAAGCACAGGGTAGGATGTTTGCAAATCTATCTAGAACATAACCAGAAAGTTAGCTCAAAACTCAGTTAAACAGATGTATTAACTCACAGAGATCTGCAGTTAATAACCATTATTTACTAAGTTTACAATTTGCTTAGCCAAAAAAATAGCTGGGGTAGAGTGGTGAAGACTGCAAGTTTAATGCATATGCACAAGCTACTTCTGCCAGAACATTGTTTAAATTAATATCTTCACATCACGTTTGTCCATAATATGAAGATGAATCTCAATTAGGCTTGGCCACTAGAGCACAGCGGCTCAATGTAGGTATCAGCAGGTTATTACATGGGTACTACTGGTTAGTTTGTCTATTGTTGTTCATGTATTTCTTGATGAAGGTTATTATTTTAATAAAATTAAGAGCACATCTTGGATGTCTTCCATGGCAGCAAAGACAAGATAAGCTGCAGAGATGGAATTAAAAAGCCATTTCTTACTTCATGAACTTCTGACTTGAAAAAATATTAAGAATGCATATCATTACATCCACAACCCAGCACAAGAAGCAGCTTTCAGATTACAAAGGGATACTCTGTACTAGTAAAGAGCACACGATAGGAGCAGAAAGGAGTAAGCAGGACTGAAGCAGCAACATGCACTCGTACCCTCTAGTATTTGGAAGCTATCCCCATGGAAGGATGTAGCAACAAGCCAACTTCATCTTGTAACAAGATTACATTACATGAATTAAGATGCAAGCCTTTACTTACAGTAAGTCAAGATATCATCACCAGCTTTCAAGGTTTTTCACACAAAGGACTCAGTAGCAAAATTATTATAGATTTCAGTGGTGCAGAATCAGGTCCTAAATTAACAGGGCCTTGTTTAATTATCCACTATAACAATAAAAAGTGTTAACCGCAGGTGATTAACAGTTATTTTGTTAAGGAAAAGGTTTGAGGTGAGGACAACACTGACATTTCAATCTTATTTCTGGACACAAAACTTCAAGAGCAAAGTCCACAGTTTGCATTGTATAGTAGAAGTCAGGTGTGAGAGTAAACATGGTAAGACTAAAACCTACATCCACAAATCTTTGAATGGAAAATAATTGCACAGAAATAAAGATCTCATAACTAACAGTGCACGAGTAGTCCTGCATAAAAGGTATCCTCAACACTCTCTCTGAAGTAGTGATTTAAGATCAGATTCTGTATCCTTCTACGTACCAAAATGTAAAGGAATTTTTTTGAATATACAAGGCATGCGTATTATAAAAATGCAAGTGCAAGAAAGCTTGGATAACAATAAAAGTTCTGTAAAAATTCAGCAGTCACATGTAAGAAATGTCGATTCAGTCAGAACCCAAAAAACCAATATACTTTTTTATTTGGCAAGAGTGAATACTTACTTTCTTCTGCACAAAAAATAAAGAGATTTCTATAGAAATGTAGAAAAAAAGCACCGGTAACCCAGTCTCTTGGCAAGAAACAGCATGAATATGATTACTAAGTATCCTCCACAAGGTTGGTATGAGAGGTGGTGAGCCAGATGGCAGCCACAGGAAGAGCAACCTCTGCCATACCAGCTGAGATAACAGATAAAACCTGACAGCAGTGTTCCTCTTAGGTGGCTGAAACAGAATGTACAGAACCTGTTAGCAATCTATTTAGCTGAGATCAATATTTGAATAGCAATTCAAGGGTAGCAAATGGCTAAAAAGCCATTGCATACGCTTTAGTAATTTCCACTAAATGGTTCAGCAGCGGACAGAGCATGTCTTGAATTCAGTGCTATGAGCCTACATAGCATTGCTATAGAAAAGCAGCTCCTGGAAACAGAGTTGACTGGACAGACTAGCCAAAGCGTCCATTGCCTCTCACTAAATTTTTTGGCGCATCACCTTGATGCTTTTTATACATCCTTAAAAATCTACTTAAATCCTTTTGTCTACTTTTAAGGTTATATATCTTTAGCCTGCAGTGCTAGAACTTACTTTCCTTAAGCAATATCAATCTCATCATTCCAGAAAGTTCCCAACAGAAGGATTATTGTAGTAAGTGCAACTCACGGAAAAGTTTAAAAATCCCTATTCTACCTTTTCTGAAAGAATTGTGGGGTATCAGTCCTTTTGCAGCACACCAAGTCAGCAAAGAAACAAAACAAATTATTTAGATTATCGCATTACTTTTCAAACATATCCATCACTGGAAGTGCAATGACAAGATTTTCTCTTTGCCTATCTTTTGCACACAAATATATGCTGTTGCAATAACAACTTACCAGACAGGAAGTAAAGAAAGCAAAATATTAAGACTAATGCAGCAAAATGTTTCATCATGGGCATAAATTCATGCCTACTCAGCAAAGTTTTAAAACATGTGATTAACTTGGAACACATGTTTAAATTCTTATTAACTTCAGTGAGATTCTGGATAAGTGATGGAAGCACATTCTTAAATGCTCTGCAGAATTGGGTCCTATGGAAGAAGAAGCGAAAGGAAACAAAAACGCAAACTCTCCATTTCAGAATTTTATTCTTAATGCATTAAAATGCACACATTCCACAGAAGCAAAGGTTATCCATCACCAGCAAAACTCACATGAGAGATCAAGACCCTGTCAGCTCAAATACTCACTGGAAGAATATACTTTAGCTTTATATGTAAGCCATGTTCTCTGACAGGCAACTGAGACCTGCACAAGGCCATGGATGTGTAGCTTACTGGTGTGAAGAAATAAAATGAATTTAAAAAAAAAAAAAAAAGATAGAATGCTTGAGCCACCCCACCATTTCAGATGCATACTTTTCATTAAGAAAATAAGTGCTTTTGAAACATACTAATATAGAGATAAAATGCTGCTTATATCTTTAACACCATTACACATTCAAGAGCATGACACCTGCAGTTTTTCAAGGGACAGCGGCTAAAAGCCAGCCCTGACAAAAAAGGCTGTCATTTTCATTGAAAGCACTATGAGTCCTACCAGGGCAGAGTTTGGCTCACTAGAACTAGTGTCTCTGGTAACATCCACACACACCTGTGTTCACAGCAGTTGTGAACTTTTCTGTTAATATTCATTCTTTCAGGCTTTACTAGTGATTAGAAGAAAGATAACAAAAAAAACACATAACAATGAAAGAAAAATCAATTGAACACAATTAAAAACCCACATAATCAGCTGTTTTAACTCCAACAGCTAGTGTTTTGTTTCATGGTACAGACTCTGCCTGGTGAGGTGGGTTTTTGTTTGGGATTTTTTTTGTGTGTGTGTGTGTTTGATTTTTTGTTCATTTGTTTTTTCAAGAACAGTAACCGAGATTGATAGCTAAAGAAAAAGAAAATTACAGTTATTCCCTGAACAGACTGCAAGAATATGGGCAGGGCTACAGGAAAATAATAAGCACAATAATAATTTTAAAATACGCGTGTATATACATATGTATGCTTTCTGCCATTTTCACTGAGCTTTGCAATTTTCAGGTGTCATAAAAGCATGGACAGAGAAAATAACTTTAGAAGAAAAAATTATCATTTTGATCTACACCACTATGCATTGTGTGATACCACTTTTGAATCACTAAACAAAACCAATGTCACAGGGAAAAGGATGGCTAACATGCCTCAAATACTACAGTGTCTCTCTCTGTCTGGACCTGATGCCAAGATAACAAAAAAAAGCCCCAAACCCAACAACAAAAAGCCCTCAAAACCAGAAACGCACTAAGAGGTAAATTTGAAACATAGAAAACAAACCAAGGACCTATTAAAAAAGTGATCTGTTGGGGTTTGCCTCTTTTCTTAAAAAGCATTACAAATAGTGCTAACGTTGATGTATATCTTTTCAAAGCAACTGGTGGTATATGTCACCCTAAGGTGTAACCATAATTACTGTGCTCCTAAAGAGACAAAAGTACCTCGTGCCAAGCTTGCATGCCAGTATTTCTTCAAACCTACGTGTTAGTCATTTCAACAATAACAGCTTATCTCTACTTGGTCATGATGTGCTATCCACAAGGCTTTTATTTATTTATTTATTTGAGAGAGTTGTTAATGTAGGCAAACTTGACAGTCTCCGCAATATCTTCCCACAAAGGGGGAGGATCACATCTATTCTAGGCAGTTTCTTGGCATTTTTTTTCTAATGGTCTAGCTCTAAATTAGCTATGTGCTTCACCTGCACCCCCCACCCTCGTCCTATAAGGTTAAACCAGAACAAAGGTTCTACTTGTGTTCCCCATGACAAAACCAGAATAAATTATGCCTTGCTCCTGTCGTTCCGGCAAGCTGGTTAATTGCATTTGTTTCATATATCTCCAAACAGCCTGGTACATTAATTACATTCTGTAACACCAAGCTCCTCTGATTCACTCTGTCACTTCCACTGAGCACTTTAATTGTATTCCTTCTAGCTACATACAATTTTAAACGCTTACTAATAATTACATTTCTACAGCCTGATGTTTTCAGTTGGTATACAAAGATATCTGCAATACTGGTGGTCTTAAAGTTAAGGATCAAAATATGTTACAGTAGGAAAAATAAAGCAAACAGAAAACAAAATCCCCACAAAACTATGACCATGCTGATAGATGCAAATGTTCCGTTAAATCCTTTCACAGTTAAAACTTCTTACTGTTTAGCATGTACGTACATTACGCAGAAATTTTCTTATCGGTAGACCAAACTGAACATTAAACTGCATAGCATATTATGCAACCAATGTAAAACTGTACTGGAATGTCTCCTTCTTCTTGTCTATTTTGTCTCCTTTCTTGCTAGGGGGTGGGGGAAGATGAGAGGAGGGGGAGCAGCCTGTGACTGCAAACAATAAACCTAGAGTCCTTGCTTCAGGACTGATACAGTAAATGCTGTAAGCAGTATCTTCGTGGAACAAAGTTTGCTCTAACAGACAGGCAACACCAGCCAGGGTCCCAGACATTAAATTCACCTAAAGTCTAAAAGACTGTTTAGAGATGCAAATAATACCAGGAGGACTGCCGAGCATTTGGTCCCAGCACACACTCATGTAGAACTGCATGCTGTTACAGATGCTCGCTTCCTAGTTGTGTGCTTGAACTACTGTAATGCATCTAACGACTATGCTGCAGTACAGCGCCAGCCCCTACTTTGAAAGACAATTTACCCTTGCACTGAAGTTTCCGCCCTACTAAAGCGTACTTCCCCAAGATGCTTATTTATAGTTCCTCATCCATTACTTAAACTTGAAAACCGCAAGAAGTGGTGTACAGCAAACCCAAAGGGCCGGGGATGGGCGGGGGGGGGGGGGGAGAAAAAAAAAAAAAATCCACCCTTTCCCCCAAACGTTGCTAAGCTCCATGACAACAGTCCCTCCGGAAAGCCCGTAGTGAGGGGGTGAAGGGGAAGCCGACGGGAGGACCCTCCCGCCCCACCCTGGAGCGGAGCCCCCCGGTGGCGGGCGGGCCGGGCCGCACCGCACCTGCCCGGCCCGGCCCGGCGGGGGTGGGCGGAGGTGAAGCGGGGCGGTGAGCGCCCTGCTGCCCGCCTGCCGCTCGCCAGCGCCTGCTCCAGCCTCCGCCAGCGCCGAAGGAGGCGTTTAGGGACTCTGGAAATTCGCCAGTTCGCCTCACCTGGAGCCGAGGCAGAGCTAACCTAGTTATTTCATCAGCTGGCTCTCCCGGTGGAAAGTTTAACAATAGAAGGAGGCAAAGTAATATCAGCTACAACAGCTGTCTGCCTTTCCTTTTTCCTTCCCGCTTCTACCCCCCACCCCTCCCCGAAATAAAAGATTTAGCACAGTAGTTTTTACTCTTTCCTCGCAACCTCAAGCTGACATTCTTCCATTCATAAGCTGCTTTTCCATCAAGTTAGCAGACGGAAAGGACTGCTTATTGGAAACATACATTCTCCCTCCCTCCCCCCCCCGAAATACCATTTTTATACCAGAAACAACTTAAGGCTGTGTAACGTTAAAGCTTATAATGTCGTCCATGTGCTGTCCCAAATCAGATTCAGATGAAGGGGAATTCTGCACAGAAATAGCATATCTAAAATAAGCGAACTTACCATAGACTTGAAAAAATGCAAATCCAAAGAACAGGAGTGGCGTCAGCAGACCCATTTTGACATATTAAAAGCAATCCCGATCACTTGCGAGACCAATTCCACAAAGATCCAAAAAAAAGTATCCAAAGCCAGTAAGAGGTAGGTCCAAAAGTTTTCAGTTTCCTAGCAGCTACTTAAAGTAGAAAGGGAAATCTTGAAATCAAAAGCTGCAGAGGGAAAGGTCTTGAATGTGACACTTTTAGATCCATACAGATTAGAGCAGCGAGCGAGCGCCGAAGGCTTCTCCTTTGCACACACGCTCCTTCCTAAATTCCCACCAATCCAGCCCAAGCAGAGGAATTATTCAAGTGTGTCTAAGACTCTCCTTAGGATCCATGGCAATCCAAAGGCAAGCTCTTTCTTCGGAAGACAAGGAGAGACTCTGAGAAAGGACCTGATTCCTAGAAAGTGCTCCACAAACTTCCCGGCACTTTGCAGGAAAATCATTGGCTTGGTTTGGCTATTTTGCTTTCCTCTCGCCCTCCCCCTACCCCTTTCTCTCTCTTTCTCTACCAAATCAGTTCAAGCTGCAGAGTTTCTCACTTAACTTCCATAATAGGAACGCCTAGGCGATGTGCTACAGGAGGGGAACGGCTTTCTCAGCATCCCCTCAAAATAAAGCCCCGTCCCCTACACCTCCCTCCTCGCTGGAAACCAGAGCGCAAACTGCTTGAGGGCAGTAACTCCAGCGCGGGGCCGCTGCGGGCGGGAGCGGCGGCGGGCTGCTGCCGTGCAGCGGCGGCGGGGGTGCGCGGGGCAGGGGGTGCGGGGGCCTCCCGCCGCCGCAGCTCTCCTGGGCGGCCGCGGCAGCCCGGCGTCCGCCGCTCCGCTCCGCTCCGCTCCGCTCCGCGCCGCTCTCCTCTCCTCCCCTCCCCTCCTCTCCCCTCCCGCCGCCTCCTGCCGCCGCGGACACACCGGCTGGCGAGGAGAGGGAGGAGAATGAGCGCGGCTCCCGAGGCTGCCTGGGGAAGGGAGGCTGCGGGGTGTGGACTAAACCACTGTGCTCCACACCCACGCGTCCCTCTCCTCCCGGGGTAGGGAGATGGGGACGGCGAGATAAGGCGACAGCCACAGGGCTGGGAATCGGGCTTGCCGCAGGCAGTGCCCCCCCGCCTCTCCTCTACAGTTGGGTATAGGTAGAATTTACATGATTGCTCCTCACCGCTTCCCGTTTAATGGGCAGCTAATTTTTCGGTAAGTGATTTCATGGAACTGTTCTCTAATTATTCATTCCCTCTCTTGCACATACACAGACACTTGGGAGCGAGACCCTTGAAAGGATCTTCCCCAGAGATTTCTCTGCTGACCCGCTCTGTGGAAAAGGAAGGAAAGGCGGCAAATAAAATAAAATAAAATGGAGCACGGGTCACCTACAAACTCTGTGGGACTGGCGGGCTTGCTCAGGCGAAAGGCAGGAACGAGCGGCCTCCCTCCTCGCGTCCCCCGGGCCCTTCCCTGCCCTCCCCCGGGCCCCTCAGCTCAGCGCAGCTCCCGGCAGCGGGGAAGTTTCGCGGAACCGACCGCGGTCCCCGGAGGCTGGTAGGGGGGGCGGTGAGGAGGAGAGAGGCGGAAGGGGCCGCGGCACCCCCAAGGAACAAGGGCGAGCTGCCCCTCTGCCCTACACGAGCTGTCAAACGGCAGAATAAACCCCACACCACCACAGAAAAAAAGAGCCGGGAACACGAAAGAAGGAGCAACGCGAACGAAAACGGAATTTAAACGCGACCGGTGTCAGAACAAGGCGGGGGGGGGCCCAGGCAGAGACACACCGAGAGCAGGGCGAGCGAAGCGGCCGGTGAGGGGCCAGCGGCGGCCCCGCGCTAACGGTCAGCCCGGCCGTTGCCGCCGCGCGCCGTCCCCGGGCCAGCGGGAGCGCCGCACGGTGAAGCTCGAGCGCCCCCTACTGGCAGGCGGCGGGCAGCGGCCGCACCTCGCACCCGGCGTTGCCTTTTGTTGCGGCGGAGCCCTCCGCGCGCGGCTGGAGGCGGCCCCTCGGCGGGCCCCGCCCTCCCCGGCGCGCGGAGCGGCGGAGGGCGGGGGCGGCGGCGGCCGGGGCGCCCGGGCGGCTTCGGGAGCGGCTGTCGCGACAGGAACGACTGACGTTAAGGAGCTACCGCAGACCGCGGAGCTGTTTCAGTAGAGGACAAGTCTTTTCTCCACCAGAGAGCCCGAAACAAGTAGTAGTATACGTAACTTTTTCAAGGAAACCTGTTCAAATACGTAGGCAGCAGGTTTAGCTAGCTTATATTTTTAGTTGTTGGAGGGACATTGAAGCTGAAGATCGTTTTAACACAATGATGCGAGGTGGAAATGACCCAGTGAATAAAACCGTGGGAGTCACGCTTTGACGCGCTCGGATGAGCAGGGCTGTTTAAACAGAAAGGAGCTACCTTCTTACCCGTCGGCCAGCTAGTCCCAAGTATTTCTCTCTCATCAAGTCTCTTTCTTGCTTTTTTGTTTTGCAAATAGTAGAGATTTATTCTTTTAACAAGTTCTTCACGTAAAGGGTTTGAACCGTATTTCTGCAAAATGTGTGCTGCCCGCACGTACTCAAATAAATGGTCTGCAAGTTATTTCTTACTTGATTCTTGTGTCTAATTAGTGACAAATATTTTACCGTCGCCAAACGTGACAGTGTGAGGTCTTGGTAGTTTTTTTAGGTATCTAAGAAGATTATTGCTATGCCATACAAAGCCGGATGACAACTCCGAAGCCTCTTTATGCGAATCAGGGAACAATGTCCTCCTATACTCACAATATGCTCTGCAGATAAATATATATTAATACGTCTAAAGACTACCTTGTGAAGAAGGCTATAATTAAGGCTAATTAGGGTAAAGTGATCAAAATAGTGTTCTTTGTCACTGCACTTGTGAATTGGCAAAACAAGAAAATCGTAAATCACCTACCCGACGGCAGTTTGTGTAACAAGACGTGAAATATTAAAGAATATTTCCCTTTGTAGTGGACACTTCAAGGACACAGTGTTAGTGAAAATGCTGACTTGTTTATTACAAAGTTTTAAACTGGAAATAGCTATACACTGTACAGTTCTTTTTCTGCTTCTCAAATAAATTTAAGATAGATTTAATAACAGCTGATATAGACCAGAGCACTTTGTAGATATATACAATCTTCAAAACCCTTAGGTACAGAGGTACCTGTAAAAGGGTGTAATGACTCATATAAACATTCTCAGTGAACTCAATGGGTTATTCGTTATAGCTGCTACTGTTTTATTCATTCACTTCCACAGAATACTGCTTTTTAAATATTAAACACTTCTTGTAAAACTTTGAAAAGTTTCAGCCAAATTTAGTCAAGCATTTTCAAGCATAAATTTTGCCCGTGTGTATTTCAGTGTTTTTTTTCTTTGGGAAGAGTTAATAATAGTCCTCCAAAATGGCTAGCAGAGTCTGAGAGAATTGGGAAACTGGCTGTTATATTAGTGCTGTTTGCCCAAATTCAGAAAACTCGGCTAAGTTTGGCTAGTGTACAAACAATAAAAAAAGAAAAGGTCAAAAAACCCCCCCAAAATAAAAGGTCATCTAGAGATCTGCTGGAGTGTTACAGTAGAGGTTCACATGTGTTACGGCTTACAAGCACAGGATATGTGACAGACCAGAGTCACGGGCCTATGAGCAGAGTTTGCTTGGAACAGCGTTTGCTTCCGTTACAAGATGCAGTCCAGACACTAGAATAAAAAACCGTATGCTTGTCTCTCTGGTCTTTCAGTAACCTCCTATGAACATGGCCAACAAGACAGATGTTCTTTGCTTGAATAGCAAAGTCTATACAGAGGAACTGAATGTGCCAACTATTTGTTTGGCTATGAGCAATATGCCACCTGATGAAATACTTGTGTGAGCGGGATGAAGAAAAGACATGTCAGTATTGGTGCACATAAAGCTTCAGTTCAAAGAGTATTGTTGAGGTGGGACTTTAGAACAGGGAAATGGCACAGTAAGATTGCCCTGATTCATGCTAAGGTCAGTCATCAAATGAAGCAGGACTAATTTGGTAAAACAGCAGTAAGATTAGACGTATGTCAGTGGTACAAGTAAAGGTTTCATTACTTCCCCAGTCTTATCTTTGATTCCTAGACTTATATATCTGCATTAAAATATATATTTAGTATATGAAAGATCAGATCCAGTGTTTAAAGTACGAGTGTTCTAAGACTAGCCCTCTTTTCAGGTGAGCTCTACCATTCACAGCATTTTTCATCTGAACCAACATTTCCATTTCTGGTGTTACAAATGTATATAATATACTCTATTTCCTGGTTGCCATGAAAACCTTTTGTTATCTTTTCAAAGAGGAGAAGTTGAGTTGAGGTGGATCATATAGAATTTATTCTGGATACTAGAGCTGCTCATCCAGGGAATTGTTGAATGTGACTAGAGATCTTTAATATCCAAAAATATACACGTGATATGATGGCCATATAATTTAAATGTAGGCAACTAATTTAAGTATTTAAGTTAGAAGGCTGGTCTTTCTAGACCCTGGACTAGAGCGAAAGGTTGATCCAGAGGATAATTCAGAGCATGTAATGTTAGGCAGCCTCAGAAAGACAAAAACAAAAAGGAAAAAAATGCCACAGTGAGCATGGACTTTCCCAGAGAACATACTCTTGTCTTCCTCTGTGCTATTCTGTTCCAGGTCATCGGGTTCTGATGTCATCTGACTATTGAATACATGATGAGAGAACAGAATTTATAGGTTTTAATCCTTATAAATGCTGAAGCATAATTATTATTCCTGCTGCAATCAATAGGGTCTTCCACAGGAAGACTGGACATTGAGAGGTAAATTAGGAACTCAGTCCAAGAAAAGAAGACATGTTGCTAGAAACAGTGTAAGCACTGTGGCTAGATCTCTCCCACGAAGGCTGCTGAAAATTAGTTTTTCTGCTGTCCCTGGCTACCACAATTTTGACTAATCTACTTTCCTAGAACCACTCTTGTGGGTAAAAAGAAGATGGGTGCCAGAAGCATGTGTTTCTTTCCCTGTCTCCCAGGTGTCTCTTACTTGCAGCACAGAGGGTCACCTTCTGCTTCAACATTAAAAATTCCTGAGTTGTGGCATCTGACTTCAGAGTGTTCCTGTGGAAATACCAATCAAGCAACACTAAAATCCCTATTTTGAAATGTCCTTACATTGCTAGACTGTGTTAGTATGTCTGCACTATTTTTAATTACTAGTACAGCTACAGTGCTTACCACAGTTATAAGAATGATCTATACTGTTGGTAAGATAAATATTTGGTAAATGAAATTATTACAAGTTTTTTGATATACATCATATGCTCAATTTAGGTTTTGCATCCACAGCTCATTAAATGTGCAAAAAGTGGGAACAGAAAGATGGTACACTTTCTTGACAATTTTTAAAACAGCCTCACCTAAAATAAATTTTACTTGATTCTTTTCTTTTTAACTGAGATTCAGAGTAGGCAGTAAGCACAAATATTTGTATGATAGATACAACGTTACCATGTAAAGATTTTGCAGATCCTACTTTCCATTTGTTCTATGAATGTACTTTTACCATGCATAAAAAACATACAGTGTCTTTCACACTTCACAGCTTGGTCAAAAATTCAAGAAAGCAGAGAAATAATTCTTAGTTAAAAAAGAACTTGAAAATGGATTATACATAAAACCAGGGTCAGATTTCTCCTTTCTGAGGGCAGAAGGGGGAGGTGAAATGAAGCTTCTAGTTGCGGCATTCACAAAAGAATTGGTAAGTTTACTGCTGTGTGAAACACAGGCCTGTGTTTTCCTGCTGAGTAAAAGATGGCAGCACACCATCCTTTGAGATACCTGGAGCTGTCATTGTAAAAAGCAACAGCATCTTTGTACTAAAGGGATAAGAACAGCACATATTAGAAAGACATCTGTGACTTACTGTAGTAGTGGCTGAAACTCAAAACCTGTAGTATGAAGAGTGCAGTGCCTGTCACAGTCATAAGCACTTAAGTTGTTTCAAAACTGCTGGGCTTTGTATAGACTTGTATAGACTTGCACAGAGCAGGTGGAACCGGACTCTTTTCAGAGGTGCACAAGGATGGGACAAGAAGCAATGGACACCAGTTGCAATGTGGGATGGTTCTAGTTAGATGTCAGGAACAAGTTTTTTACCATGAGGGAAGTCAAACAGGTGCCCAAGGGGGCTGTGGAGTCGCTGACGCTGGAGATATTAAAAACTTAATTGGACAATGTTCTAGACATTGAAGGTGAACCTGCTTTGACTTGGACTAGATGATCTCCAGAGGTCTCTTCTGAGCAATATTTTTCTAAGGTTCCATGGTTCTATGAGTAGCAATACTGGCAAAGTTCTGAGTGTGTAAGTGTACTTTGTTTGACACTGAACACCAAGGTTTCTTAGTAGAGATTTATGTACTGAAGTGTTCAGTAGTACTCACTTCTGTTATAAAATTACATAAAACTGCATACACAAACTATAAATAAAAGATTTGCTTAATTTTCCTCAAATTTAAGCCATTCCTGTTGCAATACTAGAAGCCTTTGTTGAGTGACTCCTATGTAGACTAAACAGTGAATGGTACAGGAATAGAAGAGCATTCCTTGCTCTCTTGTGATTGGAAACACTTCCCTTTGCAACTGCACCATCTAAAATTAATAGCTTTTCCACCAAGTGTGGTAAGTTGCACGTCAAGCTTATGGCTGTCTCCACATTGTAGACTGTAGCATGAGTTCATTATTTGCAACAGGACACACTGCATCCTTTCCAGTCTTTCCACAGACTATGTCTAGCTAGCCTTCTCCATGTCAGGAATTTCCTCTTATACACTAATATTTTCATCATATCGGTATATCTGTACATCTCCCATTTGTAAGGGTTGCGAGTGTTCCTGTCTGCTACATCAGGAACTTTTATTCCCCCTCTTATATCCAGGACTCTGTGTAAGTTATGCGTTTCTTTGTCTAATGAAGAAAAAGTCAATTACTTAATAAGATGAAGGCACCAATTATGGAACAAAGTGCTAATCTACGTAAATAAGGACATCAAAGGCATAGTCTATCAACTATAAGTAAAGTAAGACTCCAAGAGTAATTTCATTTATTCCTTTAATAATGTAGTCCTCTATCCAGACATTCATTTTTATTAAAAATTAACAAAAATGCACTCTGCCCTAATTTACATACAAAAAATAAAGCCATTCCTTAAGCGACAAGTTAAACTTAATTTCAAAAGACAGTTTAGGTTTCCAGAGGGCATAAGGTAGTCATTGTATCATTCAAAAAAAGAACAAGCATTTAAAATGAAGAACTGGAAGAGGATAAAATCTTACCCTGCCTACATGAGAGATACAAAGGTGAAATTCTCACTAGAAAAGTGTATTTCATGATAGTGCGATCAGACTGATTTATATGAAAATAAGTGCAGCTACTGCACCCTGAGTTCCAAGGATCAGAAAATCAAGCTATGCAACAACACAACATTTATAACTGTACAAAATGATACACAAACAAGTCTTAAGCTGAACACCATATTCCCACATAATTATATTATAAATAACATATTATGCTCTCTTATTAAAGGACATATGTCACATTTTCCATTAACAAGTGCACATTGACAGCCAGCTACATTAGCCAACAATATTTACACTTTAATTACAGCTTTTAAGATGGAAATATGTAACTATGTATGTACATAAGTTGTTAATAGGGCAGAAATTCATGCAAGGAGATCCATATGTAAATGTCCATTACATAGATACCCATTTGTAGGTGGGCAAATACGCTTTACAATAGGTAGCGTTTAATTTAATAATGTAGGAAATAAGATTTATTATGTCATTAACAAGTCAATTCACTTGAAAATTCTATTAGACACCTATGGTATTGTTTTTTGATCTTAAAGGGCTTTTGAATTTTGTTGGATTTTATAGTTATTGTTTTGTAGAAGAAGAAGCCAGACTTACTGAGTTCCCTTTGTTATCTCTGGCCTTCAAAGTGTCAACGGCACGAATAGGTTATTGCTTAGCATGATTTCTGCTGTACTACAGTCCTCAATTGTAATCATATATTAGTCAAAACAAGAACCTGTTGTGGTACCACAGAGCTTCTGATTTATGAAGATGTCAGCTCCTGAGAATCTGGTCCATCACTATGGTGGCAACCCTAACAGCATTAGAGGCTCTTGCATGTTTCTACCAGTGGGTTGTAATGTTCCCATCAGGCTATGATTCTTTTTTGCAATATGGTGCTGTCAACACTGTTCTCATCAGTTATACATATCAGTGGATTATTAACAATATTTGTCAGACTTCTATATTAGTTTTGTCCCAGAACAGCCTTGCCTCACTTCAGCAATAGAATTACATTTTGCATTGTCTCAAGAAATGCTTTTAAATTAGAATTGATGTTTCAGTCATATGATTTTTCACTGCTGATGTAATTTAGTTTTCTATCTAAATTTTTATATGAGTATATGACTTATTTTTTAAAAATGTGATCCTATGAAAGGCAGCTGAAACACGGAGAGTTCCCACAGCAGAATCTGGGCTAATACCTCTCCCACGCATGACAGACTAAAAGAGTGGTCAAGACTAACATAAATTTCAAAAATAAACTGAAAAGAAACATAAAAGAGGAAAAAACTGAAACTTCAGAGCAAGACTTCCCCTTAAAAAGTATGCATTTAATCAAAATGACAAATAAGTACAACTGTAAACACCAAGTATCCTGTATAATCAGTAGAGCAACTATTGTATTTTGAATAGTTTGCAGTTAAAGCTATTATAGGAGTTAATTGTTTAAATTGTATACAAAATCACCAAACTTTTACCAGAAAAATATGTGGGAATGTTTTTCCTCTCTGCTGCATATCCTATTATACTGGGAGCAGCTGTGCCAGTACATGGTCCCTTTAAAACTAATAAAACTGTACAAGCGAAGGGGCCAGCTCGGAACACACAAACAGAAGCCAATGACTCATTTTAACGTCTGTTTCTGAACTGAAACACAAAATAGCAATTACTTCAAAGCTGCTTACTGCCACAGCTAGGAAGACTCTCTCACATTTAAAGCACACTACCCACACAACAGAAAATCTCTTTTTTTTTTCCCTTTTCATTGTACAGCTTGCAATATTGTGGCTGTTGGTAGAATTTAGCATGTTTCAATCTAAGTCATCAGTTCAAATCTTGCCTATGCTGATGGTGACAAAAAGTTATTACTTGATTCCCAGCTTAAATTATTTTAGAGTCAGCTTTTTGTAGACAAGAGAAACACACTGTAAGCTTATCTTACCCAGACAATCAGCAATGTTCAGCCTTCTAGGACAACCTTGAGAAGAATAGGGTATTTTGCACTGCCATGGCCCAGAAGGTACTTATCTTGAGAATGAAGAAAGAATTGGGTTTCAACAGCATCTACCACAATGAGATCTTGTAACCAGGACTGTGTATCTATGGACTTCTGTAACATAAATAGTATTTAAATCCCACTGCCACATTACCTGCTGAAAGACTTTCTAAAGGAAATGTGTCTTCCATGATTCTGGCAAAAAGTTACATAAAAAATTAACTTTTTATCATTTCCCAAGGAAAAAAAAAAGAATATATACTAGCTCTTCAATCTGTAAGTGGCATGTCTATTAAAATGTCAGATTTAAAGTAAATGAGCCAATATATGGAGTAGAGCCATAAGATAATTTCTCAGTAAAAAAGGGTAAATACCCTTATGTATGAATTTCAAAATACTGTAGTAATGCCTATAGATATGTAGGTGGCATCAAATAGTGAAGATGTGTGCTGGATTTATTATTTTGTTGATATTTAAAAAGAAAAACAGTCCATTCTGAAGAAAATAAGGAAAGAGGAATTCTCATCTAAATTTGCATGGAATTTACTGGAGAAATTCCCATGAGTGCTTACAGGACTTGAATCCTCACATAACAAAAAGACATTAGGCACTTCTTTTCCAGTATCCTTTGGAAGAAATAGTACAGCTGATTGAAATCATTGAAATAATGCAGTAGGCCACCTGGGAAATTTTTCCTCTGGGAGTCATAGAGATCCTTTCAAGTGATCTATATTTCAAAGAAAATTGGCTTAAACTCTGATGTACTTTATTGTCATCCACCACTGTTCTTTAGTGGTTTTGCAGGGACATGGTATAATGCTGATCATTTAGTCGTAGTAGTCCTGACATAGAAATCTGAGTACAATTTTTTTTTCCTTCTTTTTTTCCCCTGTAAATCCATTTAATTTTCCTGTCACATGACCTGGAAGTTGGTTAGTGATTCAACATATGCTCAGCTAGAACAAGTTTGAATCTGTTAATTTTCAAATGACCATAAATCTACATTGCTCAAATCAAAAGTACAGCATCTTCTGAGTAAAGAAAGAGCTTGCTTTTTACCCATCAACAATTCACAGTGTCTACCCTTAAACTACTTAACATAAAAATACCAAGAATTATATTTCTAAAATCTTGTAGATGCCTGAACGTATCAGTGATCAGCATATTTGCAGAAAAGTGCTTTTTTGGTCCCTGCATACAAGCTTGCAGTTGCATAAGTCATGTCTTTGACAAGCAATATGTAGAAAAACTGATATAGCCTTCTCTAACACCAACACGACAAAAAGATGGGAGCAATGACTCTGGAGCTGGAAGTCTCATACATGCAGAGATGTCTCTTCTGCCAGAAATAAGATTATAGATGCGAGAGTGGCCCAGGGAGGTTAGGACATCTGAACTGTTAAATCCTGGATTTGTAAGCAGTGACTTAATCAGAAGACAGCTAAGTCAAATCACAATGGTGGATCAAACAATTGAGGAAAATATTCCTTAGAAGATGAGCAAAAAAATGAAATGAGGACTGAGTGACAGCAAGTAAATATGAAGAGCCTCTGGATTCTTTTAAGGACCTCTTGAAGCATCTTAAAATACAGTGGAAATTTTGCATTTGAATTCTTTTAGTCCCTAGAAATTAAAGCTATAATAATTAATAACCACATTTCATAATCTAGGCAAATAGCAGATGATAGATAGAAGATTTTTTTATATAGGAAAAGTGTCCCTTATTACATTTTCCAAACTCTTGCTTACCATTAACATTTTAGATCTACATCATATTTAAGATGCTTAAATCAAACTGCTTAATATTCTGGACTGACAGACTCATTAAGCTGAACAGTAGGATTGCTGTCATATGCACTTCAGGCACTTACAGTAGGAAATTTTCTATTTTTAATTCCAAATGTTTAAAGAGAAATCTTTATCATTAAAACTGTAACTATATTTCTTTTCTTTGAGAGGCATTACTATAAGTTCGACATCTCAACTCTGATGATATTTTGGTTGTCTCTTACATTCTAAACTACTTAAGCAAAAGAGTAGAGTGCTGTGTGCAACAGCTTTGGTATAGTAGTTACCCATTTTTTAATCAATTCATAATCTCTATTAATTTATGCCTGTCAGTATTAAAGAATCATCTAGTGTAGCTATAGGTGTTCAGACTGGTGATGTATACTAACTCCCATTTAGTCTATATTATTTCAATACATGAAAAAATACTTACCAAATTTTATTCCATGTTAAGAGCAAAGCAATTTTGCAGAAAAATGTTTCTCCAAGGCTAGGTTTATCAAAATTATTTAAAGGTGCTTCACAGTGCTGATAGCATCTGTGTGGAAGCCTCACTAGTGTTGCAAGTTAGTGCAAGTTAAGTTTCTAGCAATTGGTTTCTTTTGAAGGTTCTTAACAGGTACCTATCTAAATATTTTTATTCTGGCAGTGTATGAAAATTTCCATCATGCAGTCTTTGATCTGGAGATCTAGAAAATAAATTAAAGACTGATTAAAGGGAGTTTGAAGTGCTAAGTACTCTTCTTTCAGACCAAATAAAAAGTGCAATTACAACTCTTTCAGTAGTAAGATACTTGGTATTAATAGGAATTACCACAGGAGTCATCAAGCAGCATGGATCGGCTTGGTCAGAATCTATGTCATGTGTGGTGAAATAATTACTGATGGAGAAAGCCAAGACAAAGGCCAGAAGACAGTGAATAAAATTGTAATGAATAAGAACTACTATAAACAGGAGCAGAAAGGCATTTCCAGGGGAAAAGTAGGAACGCAAAGTTAGATTAGCAGACATCTGAGAAAAGAAACTACTCCTAATGCTATTTTTGTTATTTTCACAGAAAAGGAATCACGTATAATCTTTGAAGAAGTCAGGAAGGATTGAACCTGCTTCAGTGTCACCCCCTAAAGAGAAAAGTCACAAAATGTAAGTCACGAAATACAACTATTGGCCACATGTTCTTTTGTATTAATAAGGCAAGAAAAGAATAAGGATTTTAGCAAATATTTTATAAGAATTTCAGATCTTTAAAGTCTAGTCCTAGGTTACAGCAGCAGCTGATAAAACCATTCTGTTTTTTTCTGTTGTTTCCTCAGGAAGTATGATTCTAAAGTCTGTTCAAAGAATCTACTTGTAGATCACTCCCTTCACCTTTTTTTTCCCAAATTATACAGAAGTCAAAATTGTAATATAAATAGTAATTAAATCTCACTGCCACATTAAATCCCACTGCTGCAACAACATGTTGTTGTTCCTACAACAACTGATCTGTTTCTTCTTTCTCTTTCTCCCTTTCTTTCTCTTTTGAGATCCAGCTGAAAAGTAGAGTTCAGCTGAATCACTGTACTGCTTTGGAGTTTGACCATATGGTCAGTTGAGAATACTAAGGGACTTCAAGATAAGACATCCTACTGTTATTCTATTCTTGTCAAAACTTGTTTCCTTGAATATTGCATATAAAAAGGGTTATGATGCCATTTTTATTTATACAAGCACAGACAACTGTATGTTTGCATTCTTGTGTATGATATAGGAGTTTGGCCATGATGCTACCATTTCTCCTATGAACAGGTTTCCGAACTGAGACTCATAGCCATACATGATTTATGTAGGTCCATACAACTTTTTTGCAATAAGAATAGTCTAGAATTCCTCTAACTGGTGATTTGGATTTGTTTTTATAAGAGGCAGAGACTGTAAAAAGAAAAAAGGTCTGTTAAAAAATCCATTGATGATCTCAATAATATTGTTCTGTCTACTTATTTTGGCACTTTTTCCTCAGTGTAAGGTTGCATACTGAAGGCATTTCCTCTGAAAGTTAAAAAGTGAGGTCACTGAAACAATTGTGATAAGATATTGTTTCTGTAGCTTCTGAAATTAGATATGTTTATCTTATCACCATGTTTGATTAATTCCACTACAATAGAGTCATCTCTTGTTTTCATATAAGCTCCTTTCAGCTTCCATTTAACTCCTTCCTTTTTAGTTTCCAGAAGGGATACATCTTTTGAAAGAATAATCAAAAGAAAGCAAGAATCCAAGGGGGGCATCTACATACTAGGAGGTAAATTTCCAATTTTGCTCTTGAAGAGGGGCAGCTACCTGATAGATCAGTTTCTAATTTTCCTCCCTGACCTGCTCAAGGTGAACATTGCTGACTTAAGAAAAGGTCTATGGAATTTGATAAGGTGACTAAAAGAAGTGAACCAGTTAGTTTTAACAGATATAAACTCTAGCACCACCAGGTATGACTCATCGTGTTCTCAACAAGAAGCAACTACTTTGAGAGAATTAAGCAAAATAACTCTTGGCTAGGATAGTCTGTATAAACCAAAGCACGCACTGCATGTTAAAAAATACTTTAAAATACAAAACCTTTAACAGTCCACAGATAGCATCACAGCCACATGACATTACTTGAACACTTGCCCTGAAGTAGATCTTCAAAACTGCGGTAACTCCCATTTCATATAAAAGGAAGATATATCATTGTTAAGCCTTGTGTTATATCTCACTGAAAGCAGTGGAAAAGTCCAAACACTGACTGTAATATGAATTAAAACATAGTCATCATGGCAGTGAGTAAGTTTTTAACACAAATCATTTTACTGTTTCCACCAAAAGTGTAATTGAATTTAAATTATACCATTCATACCAAATCATACCAGTCATACTTTTGAAGAAAAATTAAAATCTAGTTGAAAATTTCTAGCCTAGTCTAGCATGGAGACAAGTCTGTGAATTAGTCTACTTAGCAAGAAGGAAAAGTTATGGGAAAATTGTGACTTGGGAGTCAAAGGTTTGAATACTGCCCTCTAACTTAAGTGTGCTTTGTTCTCTGTAATACCTAAACATGAAATATCCAGCTAAAAATAGGTCTTACATTTCATAAATATATTATCATCTGACTATAGTATGGGCCTGAAAAACAAAATTTGCGTAGTTTGGCTTTGATTCATGGATAGAAGGAAAACTTTAATATTGCATGATCCTACACTAACCTTTGAGATATTCCGAGGAGACTGTGAATGAAAATGGAGTGTATTGTTAATATATCACTCACAGACAATGGAGAGATGTAATCTCTAATACAATGTAATCTTCTGTGTGTGCATCTCATAAATTTGAGACAAACATACAAAAGTCCCTACATTAGAAATTAGTTACACTCTATTACTGGTGTTGTTATCCCTCACTCTCTGTATGTATGTATGTATGTATGCATTCAAAAACCTCAACTAAATAGAATTAACCATGGCTAAACTAAAAGCCACATGGCTATGGTAAAATAATAGCCACACCTTGTAAATTAATTTTTGATTTCCTGATTCATTTATTTGAAAAGTTATTTCCTCCGAATCTTCATGGTCAGCTGAACTGGGAAAACAAAATGTAAACGCCTTGGCTAATCTTTTCTGTGGTGTACTTAAGAAATTAATTAATTTTGCTTGTATACTCTTATGACCAATTTTTAAAAAAATCTGGCCTGCTAAAAATGCAATAGAATTAAAATACCTAATTCCCATTGAAAGCAAAAGTAATGTTTTACTTGCATATTTTGAACTATCCCAAAGCTCCCCTCTCTGTCTTTAGCTGCCCCAGAATGTCTGACATCTAACTCATACAGAGTAAAGAAATTAGCAGTGAAAATGATATTTTTAAGAAAGCTATGGTGATATTGGTAGATTTCATTAGAGGTACACCAAATACTTTTTTTCTACTGCTTGTTCTTTACTCTGTTTTCTGAGAACCCTGCAAAAAAGCATGCCACGTGATCTTTTTAAAAAATAAGCTGCAATGTATAACAAATATATAAGAACTCACTGATGTTGTTCCAAAGGATTGTTGCTGTAACATAATGGAGTAGAATCCTGTCTTTATCCCAGATATTGTTTCTAAATTATTTTATTTTAGATGTGTGGGATAATTAGTTCCTGTTTCAGGATAGTTCTCAGAGCCTATGGACGCTCACCCTTCCCCATTCTCTAACTGGAGTTAGGAACTGTAAAGGAACGTTCTTCACAGCAAGTAGTTACCCTGTCACCCCAGAAGGAGTTTTCCTCTTCTGTATGAATATTGCTACTCTAAAGATCAACATCAATTTTTTTTTTTTTTTTTTTTTTTTTAAATAGCCACACATAATTTCTTCAGGGCAAAACACTTCCTTAGTACGTAGAAATTGCTCTGTGTCTACTAGGAATCAGTGTGGTGCAGTCTTTGCTTGGAGTGATAAATTGAATGTAGACAAGAACTAAGTCACTTCTTTGTTGAAAGTGAATGCTAATGACATTTATCCTGGGCTTCATGATAAACTCATTTAAAAGACTAAAATGCTGGGGAAAAATCCTGCATTTTAGGAAACATGCATAAACTGTCCTTTACTTGCTCAGTTACAAACTACTGAGAGTAGCATCAATACATATTTCAATTATTTTTAAAATCCTTATATATATCTGTTACATGTCTAAAAAGTTTTTTCATGAAAGTGTCCTGGTTTGCATTTTGAAACTGAAGAACAGTTAATTGTTCATGCTATATGAATAACTGGTTTTACAAAAAATATATAAGACAATATAGATATTAAAGCACAATTCAATGGTCACATCCTCAGAACTATTCGACTAAGAATCTGTTGTTGTCTGTATTTACTTAGAATTCATTTGTCACTTTGAGGGTGAAATTACATGTTATGATTGAGCTGATCTGCCACCTTATCACTACTGCAAGTGAAGGATCCCCATCCTCTTTCCCAGTTCTTTGTCTTCCCTGAACACGATCCTGACCATGCAGTCCTGGCTTTCCTTACCTAGCTCCAAGGCACGTATTTCTAGTCTGGATTAATTTTTTGCCAACTTAGCAATATGAACCAATTCTATACAAGTCCAGTGAGTGCCAACAGCAAAACAGAAGGGAGAGGAGAGGATCATGTGAGCAGGGAAAGCTTATCTCCTCTCAGTGATGGGAAGCTCTTACATCAGCTTAAGTCAGATCACCTTATTCACCTTGAGCCTACTATCCACAGGACACAGAGCTGATATAACATCTTGTTGCTACAGAGAGAAGTCTAGCAACCCTCCTTGCCCCATCCCAGCACTTAACACCTCATCATTTCTCCCTTTCCTTCTTCTAGCTACACAGCCTTGCTTCCTCCCCTTCACTGAACAAATCTAACTCATTAATATCAGAGAAAAAAAAAAAAGCAATTTTTGTTTCTATGTGGTTGAGTAATTTTCTGTGATTTTAGTGAATTAAGCAGGCTTGCAGAAGGCCAAGGAAAGTAGCAGTAAAGGGAAAGGGAAGGAAGATGGGTGAGGATTGCTAGTCAAAGCTGCGCTGTAAAGCTGTCACTCACATACACCTCAAACCAGCCTAAGTTGATAAAGCCTTCTGAAGCAGCAATCTCAGCTTCGCTTGATCTTTATCCTGCTCTCCACCTTCACTTGCATAAGTGTTTGTGTCTATGCACCATGAACAACTGATTAAGGAATTTTTTTTCCCTTGGTTGTGTTTGTTTGGTTGGTTTTTTTCCTCAGTTTAACCAATAAGCCTTTGCTTAACTGTACATTTTTGGGAAGAACATATTTTTTTCAGAAAACCTGTTTTCCCTATGACTTCCATATTTTTCAGTAAGTGCAATGAAGGTGAATAATGTCCACATTTTGTCTCACATAGAAACATTAAGAGTTTTATGAATTTCTCTTTTTGCTGTCCTATGGCTTTTCAAAACTCTCCCAGGTTTGGAAGTATATAACAAATTTTTTATATTGTGGTTTAATTTTATAACTGGCACTTTTCCAAACTTTTCAAGTTTGAGAAAGTCACAGTAACAGCAAATAAATAAAAAGTATTAAAATTAAATAAACTGCGGAGGAATTCTAGGATCATCCGTTCTGCTGGGTTCAGTATAAAAGTCAATGATAGGATGGGGAAAAATTCATTTTAAAAATAAAATGGCAAGTGTATATGTTCACATAATCTTATACTTAGATTTTATATTAAAAATATACATTCACAAAAAAGCATATGTGCATGGTAGAAAATCAAACAGCTTTTATTGCCTTTAGATGATTTCAAGAATAGATGAGTTTTGGCAAAGCACATTTTGAAGAAGGAATTAACTTCACCTAGCTCTGTGATCTGTTTAGTGTACAGCTGATGTAAATATGAGAGAGAGAGATGGACAACTTCAGCTACCACTGATTGTGTTGTACCGGTTTGGTACTCAACTTGTCATGGGTACTATTGTTACCTCCCACTGCTCTAGCCTCAGCTCTCCTTGCCAGTGCAGTTAGTCTTTCTATTAATTTGTTTTTTCTCTCAATATCAGCATTACGTGAATGGGTAAGAACTGTCCTTAGAAATATGTGCTATACTTGATGGAACTCTTAGCACCTTGTAGGTTCCCTCAAGCCCAACTGACCAATCAATTTCAGATAACAGCAGTTTCTTGGAGGAAGAAAAAAAACATTGAACAGATATTTCACTAATACTGAAACACAATTTAGCAGGAGTGTGGTTTTTAGGTATGTAATAATACTGAGCTCCAAAGTAGGGTGCTTGAGGTATGAGGAAACAGGTAGCAGCTTTGCCAGTGTTCTTGCAGTTTATCAGAATGACCTGAAACTCTTCTGCTGAGTTTCAAGAGAAATACTCAACAGCTAATGAACACTTCTTCCCTTCCCTTGCCTTGCCTTCCCAGCTCCTCTCCTTTTCAGATTCCATTGTGCCACATGTTTTCTAGACTTTTGTTGAGTTTGCTACTTTACCTGTCTGAAAGTACTTTTAAGTTAAACTTCCCTAAAGGACTAATTTCTGAAAGGTAGTATTTACTTGAGAAACTACTTTAAGTATACCAATAGGTTAATTAGCATGATTTTCAAATGCTAGTCTTTATTCCTTTTAAGGGCAGGAACTGTTAGACACAAAACACCAGTCAAAAGGGGTACTTGCTTATAAAGTATGTCCAGATAAGTTTTCTCCCCTTTCTCACCCCTCTTTGTTTTGAACAAACTGACCACAAGGCATTTTTCCAGCTCTTGACTGCTGGAATCTATTTCCTTACAAGTCTTGCAAGCTGAATGAACTTGCAGTCCTTTTCACTGCACAAATCACAAAAAAAGGAAACTAAGGAAATCTGAGATCATATTCCTCTATAAAGGCTGGTTTTATACTACTTGAACAAGTGTATCAATCCTTTACTGCCTAAGAACTAAAAAATAAACCTGTTATGGTATAGGTAACAGGTAATTCTTTGTTGGCTATGCATGTACCCTGCTACATGAGATAAGAGATTTGTTCACCGTTTGAAAAATGACGTGGGATACAAACAGCAAATAGTAGTAGTCTGTGTTCTTGCATTTGTTTTGATTACTTTACAGGCATATTTTCAGAAGTGCTGTAGAACCTCCTCTTCCAGGTTTACCCACTGTAATGGAAGCAAAGAGAGTGCCCCTGAACACTGGCAGTTCCTGGCTGCAGTACAGTCTCTTGCCCCCATGAAGAATATCTCTGGGTCAATCATGCTTCTTTAATGAATTCCCAGAACTGGCCTGGCATATGACTAACTATTGATATAAAAGTGAAAAAGAGAACTTTAAAGAAGTTAGTCCTAGATGTCTGCTGAGAGTGTAGAAACTAGAATTACACTCTAATTTTAAATATATGATCTTATCAACTTTTTCTATTGATACTTTTTCAGCTATGTGTTTATAGATATATTTCAATAGAGGTTGACTCTTTAGTATTGCTGCTATAAATTATACTAGTGTATAATATAAAGCTGATAAATGTAGTATGACAAGTTAAAACAAACTGTTTACATCTGATGCATAATAAGATATTTGCTTACTTATTTATTTAGAAACCAGTACTAGGTATAGACTGTTCAGATACCGTTGGTTGTACTATGGATGGTATTATCATCATTATATTAAAATCATCTAAAACACAGAAAGGATATATTTCCATTTTTTTTCATAGTATTAAAAAAGAAAAGTCAAAGCAAAGACATGATTGCTTTAAGTTGATTTCTAGTTTCTAAAAGAGTTTTTGTTTTATCTCAAAACTCAGTACAGCTTTTCAAAATAAAAGAGCTGTAGTTTTGAGTAATAACACTGCATATGGTTAGCACCAGACAGTGCCTATGTAAGGCTGGAAGCTGCAAGCTAAGATGTGAAAGTAAAGTGGGAGAAAAACGAATGAGATGTCAGCTACATGCTCAGTAGCTTTTCAGGCAGTATGTTTGAATGAACATAACAGTGTTACCATATATTGAGTTATTATTTGTCATATGATACCAAGGCAAGGATTCATGCAATTGTTTATTATTACAATCTGCCCTATGTAAAACACTTTTAGAAGAGGAGCTGTTGCTAATATGTGGCAATATAGTTGAAGGATCTGGTAAATACCCTTGTTTTAATTTGTTGGGCAGTATTACATACCTAGTGTGCAAGACTGCCTATTGTTGACCAATACCAATAGCATTGCCAAGACTTACTCTGCACCTGTGTTTTTGAACACCCTCCCTTTTATTGAACTTGCTGGGATCAATGCCAATTATTAGATTTTAATAAGATTTATTTCACCTTCAAGGTGCTGTCAGATATGCTAATAGCTTTGATCGTTTCAGGTCTTAGTCAAAGCCATATTCTCTGTACTACTATACTGTAATCAAACAGATCTAAACACTATAAACTAAATAATAAACACTGTTTTTTACATGTCCAAATATGTGCTAGACCATTCTCACTTTAATTATCTAGTTATATAATACTTAATTATATACCACGTAATAACATAGTACCTCACATATATAATGCCTTAGTGGTCTATGTGATCAATTCTTACACTTAAAACAACCAGTTAAACTGACAAATCAAAGCACTGCAGAGGCAGGAAATTACAGAGGTGTTTTTGTTTTTTTTTTATATGTGGTCTAAGAATCACACATTAGTTGCATGATCACTCATAAAGATCACAGATCCCCGTAAAGATACAGAATCAAGGATGAGAGCACTGTTTCATCTGGTGTCAGACAGTAGCGTCCTGCATCAAGTTTTAGTTTCTACACTTCTAACTAGGAAGGATTCAGAGGAGACTTGCCAGATATTTTGAAGTTAAGATAACAGGTCTTCAGGGAATAATTTAGAAAACTTGAATATAAAGATTTTAACAAAAATCTAAAGATAAGTATTCATTTATAAATTTTTGCACACAGGAGCTGAAGAAAAGTTGTTGTGGTATGCTTCTACTACATTTGTTAAAAAGTCAGTATCAAACACTCAGCTATTTCCCAACAATGTAGGTTATTTCCCATTATTTAGAACTGAGATTGAATGTTCTTCTGTGGGTCATCTCATCAGATCAGAAAAAAAACCATAGAAATTGGCTGCAGGGATTATTGGAAGACACATAATACCTGGTTCGTTACAGAAGGTCAGCATAGGCAATGTTATCTGGGCTTAAGTTCTTTGAGTTTATGGAAGTTTCCCATTAGTTGACAGGGAATTTGGATTGTGTTATTCCATTTCACACAGGAAGTGTTAATTAGATGCATCAACTGCTTAGAATATATTTATCTTGATTGCAAATATGTGCAATCTCATATTCAGTATGCTGTATCCCATGAAAACTCTGAGTGGAAGTGGCAAGTGTGCTATGGAACAAATCTCAATCATGGTGATCTTGTCTCTTTCATTGCTTGCACATGCTTTCAGTTATTCAAAGCCTATAGAATAGCTAGCTGAGTGGAGATGCATAAGGACAAGATGGAAGATGCATGTTTACACAGCCAACTCCCACTTTACTCCAGGCTGAAAAAAATTACATTCTTTTTTGTAGCCTTTTTGGTGATAGTTTTGTTACTTGTATGTCTTAGGTGGACTTTTCAAAGTAGAAATAAATATATTCTTTCATATAAAGTTACTTACTGAACAGCAGCAAAAATTGTAGTACCTCATATCATATGCCATCAATGAGGTAGGATCTCTTTCTCACTATCATATGCACTGTGTTCTACAAATGCAGGTATTTGTAGTTAATTGTCCACCTAACAATCCAATTTTACACATAAAAATAATAACCCATTTTATGCCTTGCAGGGGAAAAAAATAGGCTTAGTTTCTATGAAAGTGTATGTTCATTACTACCACAGGACAATTGGTTTGATAATTTAGTAACATGTCTGCATATAAAAGGTATGACTTTTTCTGCCTTTTTAACCTCATCAAGTCAAATCAAATTTAAACTGGACAGCCAAAATAAATACTTCCAACTGAGAAAATAACAGCTATTTTTACATGTAGGAGTCTAGCGTTAGCTACATTTGATGCTACTCTAAAAATTGTTGAAGACCCTACCAGCCAAAGAGTATTGCAAAAGGGAGTCACACAGTTGAACAAGACAAGTTCACAAGAAGTGGAGAAAAAAGAAGATTCTCTTTTTCTGCGGTCAACAATTTCCATACCACATTTCTGCTGAAAAGAGAAAGTAAAAGCTCATGTTATGGAATATATCTGCTTCTTGTGTTAATTGTTGAGCTGTTTTCATATATTTCACTAGAATTTTATACATATATATATATATAAAAGAACAGAAATATCACAGTAATGAGTTCAGTCCATTAATTAACTCCTTTGTCAATATGTACTTATGACAGACTTTTAAAACTTGTGTGTCAAATTCTAATTCCCTTACTCAAAGTAAATACCACTTTTCAACATGAGTAAAATTATAAGAATCTGGCAGAAACAGATATACCAGACCCTATTTAATACTAGATAAAATGGTGTTTATGTCTTAACTCAATTTTGTACTGAAAAGATCTATAATCATCAGATTGGTTTATCAGTATCTTGGGAATGTCCTTTCACTGGTTCCATTTGTGATACACTATAGCGAGCAACAGTATGTTTAATCCACACCTCTAGAATTATGTTTATGATCAGAAATTGCTTTTAGATTCTGAAAAAAAAAAGTTCTTGAAGGCTTTCAGTGAGTTGCATGCTGAATTGTTTCAGTGAGTTCAATAGGTCATGAATCACGTGAACTTGTCTGACACAATTTGCAATTCTTTTATTTAAGATCAGAATTCCACTGTGGTTTGAAACACATTCATTGTAATGATCACAAAACTATTTTTAATATTTATGGAATGGTACTGCAGATCCCACTGTAAATTCAGAGCATATGTTTACCAGTGACAAGAAACAGAGGAATGTGCTAAATTTTATGAGCTGTTAATGAGTCAATAAATTGACTGTTTTGCAGCCAGAAGTCTGTTACTACTGACATTGTCCAACATTCCAATCTGGATTTCTTATGGAGAATGAAGCTCTATTCCAAATTTTAACTCTATTTTTTTTCCTTATTTTCGTTCACACTGGGGTCTTGTGTCTTAAGAAGAAATACGCAATTGAATGCGAATCACAAGGTATGTTTCACACTATTGTCAAGATAGGAAGCTATCAGAATATAGGTCTCTTCAGTGTCACTGATTTAATATCACAATCACATCACATAATCCCTTTCATAAACTTTTCAAGCCCCATTTTAGATGTAGTTGGACTGCAAGACAGTCGCCAGAATTTCAATGCTCTAATGTTTAGAGATGTTCCACATTTATTCCCAGACATATTTTTATTCATGTGTTCTGCCAATGTTTAAAGAGCTTAAACAGCTCTCTACTCTTTTTGACTTTTACCCCTTAAGGTATTTGTAGTTAGGGTTCATAATTCCTCTCAGCCTTTGCTTTGGTGGACTGAACAAGCCCTACATTGCTGTACATGTTTCAGTTCACCCTTCCTGGACACGGGCAGCCAGCACTGTTCATCCTATTCTGCTGAGGTCTGATGATAATACTAATGATTTTGTATTTCTGCTAAAAGTATTTTTCCAGATGTATTCTTGGATCACTTTGGTTTTATTCATAACTGGAGCCATTGACAGATAGTGGTCTGCTATATCCCAAGATCAGTTACTGGACTCCCGTTTCTTTTGGTCCTCAGATATTTCTGGATAGCAAGTGTCACATTCCAGACAGAAACTCTTGCCTTTTGCATTACTGAATTTTGTATCATTTCTGTTACATCCAGATCTTCCTATATGGTATCTCAGTTCTCTTCTGTATTAATAAAACTGTCTAACCATTTCTCATTGGTGAATCCTGTTGAAATGGTCCCCTTTTTAATAGTCCCGAGACTAATCATGTCAGAAATGAATGGTTAAGCTCCCATTTGTCTGATACTTAGTTTCTCGGTACTTCTCACTGCTCTTTGCTGTTTATCCAGTTCCTCATACCTCCACACATTTTTTCCTACTAACTCTGACCTTCATTTTAAGTAATACTTGTCCATATAGTGGTATTAGAATGTTTTACCATGGTCTACCTAAGGTCTCAAACATTTTTCTGGAAATAAAACTACTGGTACAGTCTGGCATGGTGTACCTTTGCATTTTGTCTAAATTACCTGTACTACCATGTCTAATTGTTCAGAATTTTGCATACTGCTGCAGTCAGATTGCTAGGCCCATAGTTATATACTACTTCTACTTTTTTCCTTAAATATAAAAAGTACCCAGGCTATTTTCATGTGACACAGTGAAATCTTAGTTGATGTATTTGTTGAAAGCACTTGCCATGTGACCTATGGCTCTGGTTTGTTATAATTCTGAGAAGACGACTCTCCTGGTCACTTTGTAAAGAGCAATCAGTACTTCTAAATTGGTTTCCATTTCAACTATTGAAATTTCCCATGCCCTCATAGTCCACTCTACTGTTACTCCCATGGACAAAGTCATCTTCCTGTTTAAAACCTGAGGCAAAGTAGTTATTTAGTTCTGAAGTGTACTGAATCACCAATGCACAGCGACTTTTTTCACTTTCTCCTTTTACTTATAGGACTGAAGTAATTTTTCTGGTTTTTTTTACATCCTTTGCAAGACCTTATTCAGCTTGACTTGACAATTGTCTCCATCCCTGAACCCTGAATTCTTTGCTGACCTGTCCTTTTCCCCATTCCTTTGTACTGTATTAGCATTTTTGATGTGACTAGGTATCCTGAAAGGTATGTTGCCACCTCCTCCTTGTTTGATACACAGATTCATGATAGTTTTAAGCATTTTTACTCTGAAGTTCATGAATCCTATCACAACCAAATTCCTATCTCCTCAGTTAAAGCTATGATTCTTCTAGGTATCAGTGGGATGAGCACAGCTAGTGGCCCATGAAAGCCTGGAAATAAAGATATCTACAAATAGACCAAATGGGATCACAGAACTCTGAGAGGAAATACGAAACGGCAAAACCAAAGTGCTGATGTGGTGTTCTGTTTTGTAATCCTTTCCTATAATTGCTATAAACAGAATAATATGGACTTTAATTCTGTTTCTAAAATTCAACCAGGTAAAGGCTATCTGAACTATGCTATCAGAACTATACTATCAGTAGTGCTGCCTGTTCCTCTTGCAGCACAAGTCAAATGGAAAAGTTGATATATCAGTTCATTTTTACTTATATTTCCTTGTGCTCTGTTTATCTCAGGCCTCACTTTCCTGGAGCCCAAACACTGTATTTTTTAAATGCATCTGAAGCATTTTTCCAGCACTACCAGCCTGAATAAGCATGCTTGTCAGAGTATTTAATACTGTCCCATTGCAACATTTGTCATTAAGTTAAGATGCTTGACCAAGGAGCTAATCTTTTCATTGCCATTTAAATCCACGAGTCACAAAGATATTTCCAATATGTTCCTAATTAATTGCATCATATACTTTTATGTTTGCTGCACACTAAAGGCATGTTAGCCAGCATGTTCCTTATGATCCAGTTGTGTGACTTACAGTTAAGCAAATGCATTCTTTTGTGTTGCTGAATACAAAGATGTAGATTATAGTGTAGCTGGATTATATCTATAATATGTAGAATATGCATGATACAAACACACTGGAAATTATAGCCTTCTTCCTAATCTAAAAAGAATATTCTACTCTAAGAGAGAAAGCACAACCAGAAGAATGGGAGATAAGTATACAACCATATGTTTTCTGGAAAAGGTAAGTTTTTTAGTTCATAGTACAAAACATGAAGACTTACCTGTCTGCACAAACAAACCTATTTACCTCGCCTTTGCTATGGTAATAAGATATTACTAATACTTTTTTTCTCCTACTTCATAGTATGACTCCCACCTTATAGACAAATAGAAATTTTCAGACCTGCCTAAATGTATTGGGTAGAGTGTGTTAGGAAATTATTTTGACCTGCCATTCTAGGAATGCACAGAGGCCCAGATTAAGTAAAATAAACATTTTTCAGTATGAAGCAGGAAGTTTAAACATTTTCTTGGCTTTGGGTCAGAGAGATAAAAGAGAATAATACAAACCAAAAACCTGTGAAGACACCAAAACTGACAGAAACATGTCAAATGAGGTGGCGAAACAGTATGTGACCTTCTGGGACAGAAGTTAACAGTTGAAACAATCTGCAGCTGATAAACAGGCAGCACCTCACAGAATAATCATGCCAGTAGTTCAAATTTTTCTACTGGCATTTACTTTTGTATAAACTGAACAATTAAATGGCAACAGCTTGGGATGCTACGATTTGATGAAAAATGATTTACATCACTTTCACAATCATATGCCAGGGCCATCTGCATACCCAGGCTGTCCACAAAACTGCCTGAGTTAAAGTTATGACTCATATCACTAAATCTACTGGACAACTGGTTGTCTTTTAATTGGTAGAAGAGAGGAAAGTTCTCTCTTCATCCCTAAGGGCTTTGGTAAAATTTGGAGACTTTATGTCCAAAGTACAGACTAAAACAAGAGGAGTAGCCCATACTGCTAATAATATTTTATTTATCTACTATTTTATACAGCTTTTTTCATTCTTATTCTGGTCAGAGAAGGGCATCTGTACACATACTTTACATGTAACATTCATCAACATCTCCATAGCAAGTACAAGCCAACATGAGCAACCTGATCTAGCTAAAGATATCCCTGCCCATGGTAGAGGGGTTGACCTAGATGATCCTTGAAGGTGTCTTCCAACCCAAACCGTTCTATGATTCTATGATATTTTAAAAGTGTAGTCCTTAATACATTTGCTGGGCAGACTAGTGTTCCTCCAGGGTAAAGAGACATACTTTCCAAGACAAGAAAAATTGTAGATGGACAGAACATGTTACACCCATTTATGTTAAATTTAAGAGAGTCTTTTATCTTTTGCTTACACAGGGACTTGCAACTTAAAGCAGTTAAATAGGTAGTTTTTCAAGTCACTATTCACTAAATGTTGCAGTTGTACTCCTTTGTGAAAATGCCACTAGGAGCCTGATGGCAGCAGCTGGTGATGTACCATTGCTAGACTTTCAATATCTCTCACTCTAGAGAGAAAAGCCTTATTTTAGACTGCAGCAATTGACCACTATTTAAGTCTACCAAGAGTTTAACTTCTAAATTCCTACCTCTTAAGATGTGATATTAAAGCTACATTTACACTTCAAACCAGCAAATTGTTGGTTATAAGTCTAACACTTCTCAAATAAAAATGACATCTATTTGGTGGTCATGCCTATTTTTCTTCTTGAATAGGTGATAAATTTACTTTCTCAGAATTCCAGTAATTGTGATAACTTACTGTGAATCTTATTTTATAAAAATGCTCAGAATCTAACAAAAACTGGCCACCTAACAAAATGAGTCCTCTACTAAATGTACAGGAGAAGACAAAAATATGACAGACTTAATGATTCCTCACCTAGATCTGGTTTATTTACAGTCAGAATTGGCAGAAAAAAGTAGGGCTGTCTTGAAGAACAGACAGTGTATAATAAATACTGCAAAGCTCTGCTTTGAGGGCACTGGCAAATACCTTTCTCCTGAGGGTTAAAATTAGCATCCATGGTGGCAAACACCAGGATGCAATCCTCTCCCCACTGACATCAAAGGAAACTTTTCTCTTAATTTCAGTGGAACAAGAATTTCTTCTGAGGAGTCCTGTAGCCATGACAGGAGAGTATTTCCTACTGAGCTAGTAAGACAATAATTTCAGCAGTAAAATGGATTTGCAGCCATTGCATTTACCTCCTCCTTAATGCTTTTAATTAATTGAAAAAGCTTAAGCCAACACTTTACCCTGATAAACTTGAAAAAAAAATTTGAATGATGGTAATGGAAAAGTAATTTATTTCCAGATTTCTATTGCAATGATAGCTTTGGTAAAAAAATCCACAAATACCGTTCTATATGCATCCTGTCCATCTCTTCTTACCATACAAATGAAAAGATTATGTAAGAGCTTCTGTTTAATCTCCTCCACTGTCTGTTAAACATTCCAGAAAAAGAAGCCATTTTTCTTGAAACAAGGAGGTCATTGACCCAGATGGTATAAACCTCACATCTACAATGTCAACAGAAAAAATTACTGCTGAAGGCTTGAAAGTACTATTTGCCCATGTAAATTCAAAGGCATGGCCCCTTTTTATCTGTATGTTTTTCATGTTCACTGTTATGTGAAAGTCCGATTAAAAGCTTTTCAAAATAACCTGAGTGTGTAATTAGGGGGCACACAACTCCCATCCTGAGGTTAATATACTCACAAACATGCAAAGTACAAATCTAGCAGAGAACCAATCTGTTTCATAATTCAGTTCCAGTGTCTCTCCCCTGCACTTAAAGGCTTACAGTGTTTTACAGAATGATACATTCATTGTTGGTTTATCAACTTAGAGAATGAGTAGTTGTTGAGATATTCATGTCATACATACTAATAGGTTAGTATTAATATTAATAAGTTGCCATGTTCATTTTTATCTGGACTTGAAGACTAATATTTCACCCAAAAGTCAAGTGGTTTTTTTCTCCCCTACTTTCGATTACTGCATTGAAAAACATGTTGAAAAAAAATAGTGTAAAGACGGTCCTGTGCCATGATGTAAAAACATGTTTTTATACAGTGTGTTTTAGTAAGTCATAAAGCAAATGATAGTTCTAAAGAAATTAACAGAAATTGGTTTAAAACAGTGGGTTTGAATTCTGTGGAAGCAGTTTGAGGGAAAAGAGTGCTACTGAAAAGACTCACTACTGAGAGTGAGACACAATACCAAATATCGATAGGAATTGAATAACCTATGCATTTCTCTGTTATATTCAGAATAAAGGCAGTATTCTAGGAAGCAATTCTTTATTACTTTTTTACTGAAAAATAAAGATGAAAAGCTCCATCAGAATAAGTCTGCAGTCATGAAATGGCAACATTAAATAGACGTAAGTTCTGGTTGAAAGGAATAGATGCATAGCTTTGATAGCTGTATTTACGTCCGTAAGATGGAGTAACTTAAACCTCTCCTCAAGATGTAGTCATGAATACTCATTTTACAAATCCAGACAAAGGGTAGTGTGAAAAATAAAATTCACCCAATGACCTGTACTCAACCATGAAAGATGGGACTGTGGCTTCAGATCATTTAACTGTCATTTAGCTGCCTCTGCATTTTTCTGTATTTCCTTTTCCATCAGCCTGATTACCACAATATTTGTGTATGTATAGAAGGTTTCTTCGGTCTAACTTACCGTCATTATCTCTCACAATTCGTTCTCTGCTTAGGACATCAAAGGTTTTCAATGACAGTAAACTTCTGTACACACTAAAACCAGATTAGAACATATCCTACTGAGGAAGATGTAACAATAGGCAAAGATCAACCTGTAAAATAATCTTTTTGAAGTCACTTAAGTAAGTTTAGATCTAAATTTAAATTTAATGAATAGAAGTGTAAAAGGGAAGGAGAAATGCCGAGCTTGCTCCATAGAAGCAAGAAGGAAGATTTTCTTGATACGTGTATTTTCTATACTGTTATTTCTCCCCAGTTCCATTCCATGTTAAGTAGTTTATGTTAAGATTTCTTCTTTCTTTTTTTTTTTTTTTTGGGGGGGGGGTAGGATGGGGGGAGTGCTTCTTTATGTCCTTGTCATTTATTTTAACTTTTATAAATGATTGACATGCATTTATGATAAAGGGAAAGAAATTACAGTAGCTGATAATACATCTTGAACAAAAAGGTAGTGAGTTCAGTTAGCAAGAATGAGTAATATGCCATTTCAGTAAGAAGATATAGCAGAGCAAATGAAGAATTCTGCCAGAGAGATCAAAACCCCTCCATCATGTTTATTTTGCTTTGTCTTTCCTGAACAGAGGTATTGGGTTTTACATTATGCTGATATAGTAGGAGAGATTCTATTAGAAGTGGGTTTTCTGGGAGTGTGTCCAATACTTGAAAGTGAGCTAGTGGATCAGAGAGTGCTCCCTGGGCTGTGTAGTAGGTGAGCTGTTGGGAGCTGACAGTATGGTTCCTGCCTTATCAGCCACAGGTTGGAGTGGAGCAAGAGCTTAGTCATAAAGCCAGTGCTTTATTAAAAGCTCTGTCTCAAAAAAAGGGAACAATCAAGAAAATGTACATTTGATGACGGGATTCAGGACCAGCTTTGAGGTCCCTCCTGCAAGAAAGGGGTGTAAAAGCTGCTCCTCTCTGGCTTCACTGATACAAAATATTCTTCCCAACTGCTTAAAGCAGTGACAAGATATTGATAGGGAAGTGTCAATGCAGTCACATGGATGAAGACTTTGTTGTGCCACTGAATGACAAGGAGACAAATGACAAGGAGAAAGTGAAGATCTGCCTGAAGGCAAGAAAGCCATATCAAAAATAATGAAAGATTTCAATCAAGAGGAAAAGGCAGACAAACCCTGGCTCCTTTTCTATCCTTTGTCCTGTTGCTCTGAGTACAGGAGCAATGTTTATCAAAATGAATAGTATAAATAATTCTATGAACACATGTTCTTCATAAGTGGCAAAGATCTCTAGAGGACAGTGCATTAAATTGTGGATATTATCTATCCAAACCAAAAATCAGAAAAGCATGAAATTAGTAATTGACTCAATTTACTTCATTTATTAGCAGCCTAGACCTCTGTTTGAATTAATATTGCCCAATGGAATTTCAAGTGGTAGTGACATGGCGTAGCATGACACAAATTAACGCCTGTTCCCCTTACTGTACCGCAAACCACCCATATCTCCAATTAGGTTAGTTCTAATCTAATATGCATGCTTTCACGACTTCTGTTGACAATAAAATATGACCATTTCCCCCTTCCTTCTCTGATGCCAGACTTGTTTTACCAAGTAGCTGATTTTCTTAATAGCATGCTGGCATTTGCATATAGGGTACTGATTGCATTCTCTTTCTGACTATCTCATATTTTATTGCTGTGTGCTGTACTGTAGATTACATCCAGTCACAATTAAATGTATCATTTTGCACACAAGGTACAGTAATGGCCTGAACAGACATTTGGCTATAACATATTGCCTATCATTTTACAATATAAATGATACAGTTTAACACTTCTTATTTATCTACCATTTTTCCAAATAATAGTGGGGTTTGCCATTTTTCTTCCTAACTTAAAATGAAAGTCTTTTTTTTCTTTAGTATGAATTAACCTTGACAATGTACTAGATACTCAAAAAGCATTATGATTGCTGCCTGTAAACAGGTAAGTAGGACCTGATCCAGAGGCTATCAGAAAATATACAAGACATTCTGTTGATGTTGAAGGGTTTTGTGTTAGATCCCGAGAAATGTCCAAACAGCAATGTCATTGAATTCATTTTGCGTAGAGTATTTTAAAATATATTATTGAAGAGGGTTAAATAAAATGAAGCAAGTTTTTTTTACTTTGAAAAAAAGGACTGTAATAGCAATCGTGACCTTGGCATTGGGAATTTCCTGGGGATTTAATAACTGGCCAGGGGGTAATGGCCCTTGGCTTTGCCTCAGGCCATCAGCTCTCCCAGCTGGTTATTAATCCCTAGAAAATGCCCTGTACGTCAATTATTAATGTCTAAGTTCTGTGTAGGCAAATTCTTGCCTTATTCAACAATTTTTGAGGAAATAAAAGTATAGATTCAAAATCTTGTAGAATGCCACATTAAAAAAAATAGTGGCAATTTATATTTTTATATTGCTAAATAAATTCACAATATTTTATGTCTGAACTGAACTAACTCATGGTAGCTCTATTTATTCCAGTCAGCTTTTGATCAGGCCCAATAAATACTTCTATGACTATAGATTGTGTTATGTCATAATTGAAATTTCTTGCATACAGATTTCCTACAAAGGCAGAAGGCATTATCAGTTCATGTGTTTCCTTCAGGATTCAGTTCTTTTTCTTTTTTCCATAGCACTGAATTTTGATAATATTCTTATCCTCAGAATGGAAAAACCCAGCAACAAGACTATCCTATCTATGGCTACATAAACCTTTTTTTTTTTTCTTTAAGAGAATTAGTTTGAATTCCAGTTCTGTGCATGTCAGAAAAAGCCTAGAAGGAAATAGAAGTGAATTTAATATACATGTTCTGAGTCACATTTAAGTTTTGCTATAAGGAGAAAAAATATTTGAGGAAGACCACAGGTTATTGATTGAACTGCTTCACATTAATATGAAAAGCTTCTAGTAACACAGGAAGAAAGTAGTAAAAAGAGATAAAAGGTGTATTTTTATGTGATATAATAATCTCTCCACCTTGTGTGGCTCCAAAATAAGTAGATCTATGATTGCAATTGCTTATTTGCTTATTTTGTTATAAAATTGAAGATGATATTGTGGCAAAATAAGGAGTCATACTTTAAATCTTATTTTATAATGTAATACTTGAGGTTTTTTTCGTATTGGTTCCATGAGTTTTCATTTCCTATCTACCGAATATTTACTGTGTACATTTTATAATTAAGCAATGAGATGAGACAAGCAATACACTTCTCTAAGATTATAACATGCCTCTGGCGGTGTTATATGGGACAAGGTCATATCTAGAATTACTTTAATCACCCAAGTATAATAATTGCCTAGAAATATACTCCCTGCAGTGTCTTACTGCTAATAGAATTATAGCTGAGTCACACAATACAAGCTATAGTTAAGCCTGGATAAGTAATTCTAATATAAAGGCCCTTTTTTTCTGGCTGCTTGTAACTTTCAAACATTGGTCTTTTAGGCTTACTTATGACTGGTAGAAGCTCTGCATTGTTGAAGTATTAAAAGCTGCCTTATAGAACTAATTTTTATTGATAACCATGCCCATTAATTTGAAAACAAAGATCAAAATTAATTAAAATGCTGTTCAGTGTAGGAAAGTTTGTGAAGGCTTAATAAGGAAACAAAAACTGCACACTCAGTAAGTTTGCAGATGACACCAAGCTGGGTGGAAGTGTCGATCTGCTGGAGGGTAGGAAGGCCCTGCGGAGGGACCTGGACAGGCTGGATCATTGGGCTGGGGCCAACTGCATGAGATTCAACAAGGCTCAGTGCTGGGTCCTGCACTTGGGTCACAACAACCCCATGCAACGCTACAGGCTTGGGGAGGAGTGGCTGGAGAGCTGTCTGGCGGAAAAGGACCTGGGGGTGTTGGTTGACAGCCGCCTGAACATGAGCCAGCAGCGTGCTCAGGTGCCCAAGAGGGCCAATGGCATCCTGGCTTGTATCAAGAATAGTGTGGCCAGCAGGACCAGGGAGGTGATAGTGCCCCTGTACTCGGTACTGGTGAGGCCGCACCTCAAGTACTGTGTTCAGTTTTGGGCCCCTCACTACAAGAAGGACATTGAGGTGCTAGAGCGTGTCCAGAGAAGGGCAACGAAGTTGGTGAAGGTTCTAGAGCACAAGTCTTAGGAGGAGCAGCTGAGGGACCTGGGGTTGTTTGGTCTAGAGAAGAGGAGGCTGAGGGGAGACCTTATTACTCTCTACAACTACCTGAAAGGAGGTTGTAGCGAGGTGGGAGTCGGTCTCTTCTCCCTAGTAACAAGTGATAGGACGAGAGTAAATGGCCTCAAGCTGCGCCAGGGGAGGTTTAGGTTAGATATTAGGAAAAACTTCTTCACCGAGAGGGTGGTCAAGCATTGGAACAGGCTACCCAGGGAAGTGGTTGAGTCTCCATCCCTGGAGGTATTTAAAGAACGGATAGATGTGGTGCTCAAGGACATGGTATAGATGGACTTGGCAGTGATAGGTTAATGGCTGGACTCGATGATCTTAAGGGTCTTTTCCAACCTTAACGGTTCTATGATTCTATCATTGTATGAAAAGGCAAAACGGTAAATCTAACCCACCAGACCCCAAAGATAAGGAGAGTTCATAGGCATCACAAACACATATCCAAACTTCCATTTCCTCTATCTACAGACTAAGTCACCCTACTACTGAGATCTAGTCAAAAGTGCATTTTCTTTTTGCAGGCCGGCCAACTTTGACCAAGTGTAACTTAGACTCAGCTACTATAAAGGCAAGAGCCAAGGAGAAAGCACTGGAGAAAGGCACTGGCATTGTGAAAACTCTGCTGATGTTTCTGAAAAAAGTAGCATCAGGTACATTTGCTTAACATTAATGGACACAGCTTCTTACAAGCCAAGATAAACAGCTTTTCAGATTTGGGTAACGCAAGTCAGAAGACTGTTGCTGACTTTTTGAACTACGTCTGAAGATGAAATGAAAACCCATGCACAGTATGAGATCATGAATCTGTTTCAGAGCTTAAGACAATAACTACTAGAAGAGTTGTAGCGACATTTCTAGTTGCAAAGAAGCAGGGTAGGTTAAGCAAAGTGACCAAGGCAGAGAATGACAATTAAAAGCCCGTATTAAAGAAAGGAAAAATTATAAAATCTAATCTGGCCATCCATGAAAAAAACCCAAACACCACAAAAAATCCACAAAAGCCACTCTCTTTCTATATGGTAAATAGGTGCTATAATTAAACCAATATTGTCCGATTAATATAAAACCAATTATGTGAGGCATATCAGTTATGATTGCAGCAGAGGAACCACCTTCTGTATTTCCAGGTGTTCTGTACATCTGCAAGAAAAAAACATGATATTTTTATTTTATCTGAGTTGCAGCCTACTCATCTTCATGCATTTTTCCTTAAACCTATGTTTCAAAAAGGATGACAAGGTCACAGACTATGAGCTGATAAAAAAATGGCCAAGTACCAAACACTCAGCAGCAATTTCTGTGCCAGCAGTGCTGTGTGGCCCAGAGATATGCTTAAGAGAAAGTGTGGAGCACCATTGAAATCCTTGGGGAGAAGAAACAACGTCCTCTAGGGATTACTTGAACAATGAATAAAGTTTTTTTTGGCTTTTTAAACCAAAGGCTCTTCACAACAAAAGCTCCTGTTTATAACTTCATTATCTATGACTTCCTTTTGAAGAAGCTCCTATGAGGTGAAAAAGAGGCCAGTATTGTGTTTTATTGTCTAGCTAATCTTCCTGTCATAATCTTAATGCTTCAGCTATTCTTGTCAGGTGGAATTATTATTTCTCCTTTTCTAACTTCAAAGGGGGGTTTTTGTATATGCCTGTAATGAAGGGAACATAGTCACATACTTTGAAATTTTACATGTCAAAATCTATTATATTTTGTATTTTCTCAGGAAACAGTTAGATTCAAGCCACTGGCTGCCTGAATACAGATAACCTGCACTTCTTTAGCATTATATATTTGAGAACATTTCCTGAGGTATTTAGATCATTTGAGTTCTTGTGCCTATATTCAGTATTCTGTGAGGAAGGAACTACTATTATCCCCATTTTCCAGGTAGAGATATGGGAGAATTTACGATTTCATCAAGAGGAAGTAATCAAGTTTAGGCCTCCTAATTCCCAACAGCTATTCTTTTTCACACTCATTCAGCTTCATTTAACATTGCTTAGAGGTGTGCCAGGGATAGAAAGAAGTGAATATGGAGGACAGAAAAGCAATTTTATATTTACCAGTAGTAGTAGTTAAAATTTATCTGGAAACTTTTTGAAATCAGGTATTTAAGAATAGATCATGAAATTAGAGAAAAATGGTAAGAATGGTCATGAATCTGGAAGACATGTCAAGATTGAAAAGGTGTGAGATTGTTTACTGCTGAGAAAAGAGGAATAACAGCTGTCACAGTAATCGTATATGAAATAATGATAACATATAAAGTTTCTCACATGGTAGCATGACAATAAAATAAAAGAAATTAAGAAAATACAATGTTTTTTTCATAAAGACATATCTGACAAGAACTGACTGATACTGACATCAGGAATACAAGATTCAGAGACATCTATACAGAAACTAATATTTGGTTATGATAAATAATAGTAATAAAAACATGGAAATGAATTACACTTCTGGGTTTAAAACAACCTTTAAGTATAAGCAATCAGTGTCAGATTATCCTACACAAGCCATCTGTTAGGTTATTATAATCTTTCTTAAAAGTATTTTACATAGGGTATTGCCAGAAGAGAAGGAACTTGGGTCTGAGCCAGTATTACCATTCCTTTTGTACAGAACTATCTGAAAAAGTGAAGTCATCACTTCTTACCACACACCCTGAAAGAACACAACCACAAATTTTTGGGAGAGATGCAATTCCTGGAAAGATATTGTGTTCCTAAAATAATAACAGAATGTAGAAGCCCCATTTGTAAAAGTAAATAAAACCATCTATAACGATCACATTAGAAAAGGTCATTATTTGAACAATGCAACTTCTTTTAAAGAGAATTGATAAATAGAAGAAATATGATCTATCATACCTGAAAATAAAAATTCATCCATTACAGGCTCTCTTTTCTTATATCTTAGCACAGCACAGAAATACTTGTATTTATGCTAGCCAAAGATCTAGAAATACCATATCAAACTTTTCACAGAAATTTCCCAAGAATTAAACAAATGGAATTTTGCTGAAGTCTATGTAAGTGCACCAATCTTGGGCAGCAAGGATTGTTGCTTTTCATAGGTTTAAAATTATTTAAATAAGCAAATAAAAGTGAGAAAGAGACAATGGGGTGAAGCCTAAGCTTGAGATATTAGCAAACAATTGGGTTGTTAATATTTCTGACACAGGGAAAAAATAATGCTTAAATATTACTGTCACTGTACTTCAGCATACAACACCATATGTTTTCTAGCATAGCCTCACATAGGTATGATCACATTCAGATATGATTGTCTACCTTTGTGGGGTAACAAAGGGATGATCATAAACCAAAATAATCCCTGGGAGTGGCATAACGTAAACAGCAATCCTGAGTTAGCTGAAGGATATACCGCTATTTTAAGATCATCCATTACAGGCTTGATTCTCTGTTTTTCTAGGTAGCAGTTTCTTTTATGCCACGTTTTCAAGCTGAAAAAAAAGCTTAGAATCTAATTCTGTAAAGCTCCTATTCCCATGATAAGTAACTCCTCAGAACTACACTGCTCTTAAACACAGGCAAGAAAATGCAGTGTGCTAATGGGTTTTGCAAGTGGTAATTTAAGATGACTGCTTCAGAAAAAAGTATTTGTGTCTAATAACCACAACAAGGAGAAGGTGATGGCTATCTGTCTCATTCATTCCATTCCATGTGCTTTATTCCATTCCATTCATGTGCCATGAGAAAATAACTAGCTGAAAGATGCCAAAGTATGCAGATGATACAAAATTATTCGTCATGGTCAAAGTTGAAACTATATATGAAGAACTGAAGAAGAGTACAAAAAGATCAAGTGGATTTAGCCAGTGATAGGTAACATAGCAATTACGATTCACTATCAATAAATATGAATTAAGGCTAATAAAAAAAACCCAAACATATACAATGCTGGATTTGATTTAACTGTTAGCAATAGCAGTCAGGATGGCAAACGGATTGTTGGCAGTTATTGGGAAAGGAGTCTGGGTATAAACAAAGATATATTAAACTGCTTGCAGATCTTTGGTGTGCCCACACTGTTATTACTGTATGCAGTTCTGGCTATGCTGTCTGAAAAAATTATATGGTACAAGTAATAAAAACATAGAAGGCTGACAAGTGTGAGCAGGGGATACAGAATAAGTTCTGCAAAGAAAAGAGACTAGATAGTCTCCAATTAATAGAGAGGCAACTGGAAGGTTACTTGAAATTAAGAAAAAGGAAATCATAAATGGTGTGAAGAAGATCAATCGAGAACCATTATTCACAATACAATAATTAAGAGGCCAAGTTAAAAAATGAGATAATAGTTTTAAAAGCAAATAAAAGGAAACAATTTTTTTTGCACAGCAATGTGAAACTGATGGCCATACAATGTTCAAAATGCAAAAAACCACAACACACCTAGATTAATTAATGAAGAACAGATATACTGATGGCAGTTAAACATGACCATCCAGATTATAGTCCGGAGTAGGAAGTTCTGATGCTGCTGACTGTTGGAAGGGTATGCTGGCAAAAGATCTAAGTTTGACCTGCTTTTAAACTGTTTCTGGAAGTACCTTCATCAGTTACTGCCAGAGACAGGACACTGGACTAAATCAGACTGCTGACTCAGAAAGGCAGTTGGATCTAATACCCCACTCCTGTTTTCTTAATATTCAACATTTGAACAAACACAGTTTTAAGTTAATATTGTTACAATATTTTAATTATTATTTACTTTGTTGTCCTTATATGTTGTTATAAAAAAGATTAATTTCACCTATTTGTAAGTGGGCTGGATGTAATTCAAGACAGCACCCAAAAACGTCTTCTATGTACCTAAAATTGGGGTGGAGTGGGTTGTTCATAGGCTAAAATTATTCTGTCATCCGAAATTTATAGGGTCTTTACACCACATTATTTGAGGGATGAAGCATTCATCTAAGTTTGGGTATCTTTTCTGGCTTCTAACTCGGGTTTTATTCAGCCTTGCTTCTATCTAGGGCTGTTGCCAGCTTGTCTTCCTCAAAGCTTTCACAGAATTGTTTCCAGTGAAAATCTTTCCCCAGCCGCAGGACTTGCTATCCCACACTGTACTTATGTATAGCATGCACAAGGTTGTCAGGGTAATGGAGGTTGAACTGACATGCCTAGAGTTGGCAGATATATTTTAGGCATCCCTGCACTGTTCTGCCACTTAATTTAAACTGTGTTCAAAGCAGGGATAATCTCTGTAGCACAATCAAAGTGTGTTATATTCCATGGTAATTTAGTTTCCTGTCTAAGCAGAACATTATAAAATCCAGCTAGTGAATTGTATGTACAGTAAATGTTGATCAAACTTCAGAAAATTGTGATGATACCCTCAGATAGATGCTTTTTTCCTTTTTATAGTCAGTGTTTAATTATAAATAACTTTGATTGGGAAGGAACAGGCACAAGGAGAGACACACACTTATTGGGGCTTACTCCCACGGGATTTTTGAAAAGGAAGGAGGCGACAACTTCAGAGGCAACATATTGAAAACTAGCCTGAAAAATTAAGACTATTAAAATATTTTGAGCTGGAGAATAGAAATTACCAATTATTTCTTAACATTTGTTTGCAACATATCTCTTGGAAAAATTTAGGGCAATTCAAGCGACACTAAAAACACAAAGCCATTTGATACTAGAGAAATCAAGTTTATAGAACATGAACTGCCAGAAAGTTGTAAATTAATGTTATCCTTTTATAAATGCTCCATAGAAAGTGGGCAGTTTGGAAGTTAGTGGGAAATTACAGTGGACTGAGAATACATACAACTGAATAATTATGAACTCTACTGAAAATGATTCCATTGAAAACCAATTAACAACCTTGTCTATACATCTCTTCCGAAAGCCTGGTAGTAGAAATGTCTTTTTTTGTATTGATTTCCATTGACTCTCATATACTTGCCTGCCATGTAAGCTATTTAAGTAAACGATTTTTTTTTCCAGGATCTACTTTTGAACATATCGAAGTGTTAAAACATAGCAGCATTGTCTATGAAACCAAAATACCTCATTAATAATATTGAGCACTACACCTCTACATAAACCAGCAAAAAATGTATGTGTTTTCATGTGATTCTACACACATTATTTTTCCGGAGTGTAGATGAACAGCTCTCTACCATCCACCTGGGAAATAGTATTACACGCTAATTACAACTAAGAAAAAAATTCTCAGCTACGAACATGCCTATATATTGAAATACAACAAGGACAAGAAATAACCCCACCTGTATAATTAAGGCATTTATGAAAATGAAAAGCAAGAGTGAAGAAACCGACTTTTAAATGAGAAAATTATACAGAGAAAACCCTACTTTCTTTCCAATAATTAAGTTTCTGAAGAAAATTTGCTGAACTTTCACCCTGTAAACCTTATCTATAAGGCATCCAGATATCAACTCATTTTCCCTCCTGTCTTTAAACAGGCAACATCTCTTTGTAATCTTTCAAATCACCCACTGGCCACATTTGAAGCTGATTTTCAATCCCATCATCTCTTTAATTAAAACCTCAGCACGGTAGTTGCAACTGTTAGCAAACGTTAAGAATGGAAGGGATGGTTTTGGGGGCGATGGTTGCTGATGCAGCACTGTGAGCGCTGCTGTTCCCGAAACAAAAGGAAACACTGACAGACGAATGGCACACCACCTCCTAGCAATGGCTAACTGCTTCGAGACCTACAGCGGGAACTGGACAGTACAATACAAAACCGTAATGATTAGTGACCCATGTAAATAGAATTAGATATTGAACACATGGTCTTTAAAGGGGAGCAAGGAAACATTTATATTTTGCTAAGAGAGAAGGCTTTCCAAAGAGCTCTTTTATCTTTCTTTGTTTTGTTACCAAGAGCAGCTGCTAAAGCGAAGGCAAGCTTTGAAGAATATTGCATATATTTTAGAGATTATGGTATCATAAAAGGAAAGAGTTTTAAAGTTGGTGAAAAGAGATGACAGAATTTTTATCCATATTGCCCCAAATCTTTTTTGTTTAAATTTTTAACTCAAACTCTTGGCATATACTTAGAAGAGAGATCTGTGGGCTTGTTGCCAGAGCTTTTATGTGCAGAATCAAGGTCTCTTAGGTTTTCAAAAGAGGACAAAAAAGCTAGACTGTTCCTGTTAGTTGCAAAATATATATGATACGCCAAGCTGACAAGTGCTTTTATTTCAGCTGGGTTTGCAGTGACAACATTTAGAGAAAACAGCAAAACAGTCTTATTCCACATCCATTGAGCTAATCAGGGGCTGCCTTTTGAGAGAGAAAAGCCTAAGATGCCTTATAAGAGAAGCAAAAAATCTCTCTGAGTATCAGTTTGCTGAGATAATAAAGAACATACAGTAGTGAGCTAACCCAGATAAAAAGGGTACATGCAAAAGAACCTGGGTACATTACAGCTGCCAGTGCTTAGCTGAACTATACATGTCCAATAAAGATGATACCAGTTCAGTCTGGCAAGAGAACATTACTATTGGAAGCAACTTGCGAATGTGAGTGCTGCTGACTGCCTCCTGAGAAAGGTGCAGTCATATCACACGTACTACAAACTGAAACTTTTCATATGAGAGGAGATAAAGGAAGAGAAAGTCAAATTCCTTAGCCATAAGTATCCCAGCTGTTTGGTAATTATTTTGGCTATGCTTGCTCCTCACTGGTGCTTCTCCATGTGCTTTTAGAACTTACAGAGCAACTTTTCACTGATACTTCAGATTTTCCCTTGTGACCTCAACCGATTAATCATTTTCTAGCACTGACAAACTTGTCTTCATTCACAAGGAATGTCTGCTGAGAAAGGTGTTACTCTACCAAGTGATAAATAACAGAAAGATGTGAGAGGGTTAGATATCCTTTAGCCTAAGTGCCTATTTATCTGAGTGAATATTCAGTCTGTACCTAACAAAGCAGACACTGTTCATTAAATGACTGTAGAAACTTTGCTCATATACATTGGTTCATTCATTTCCAGTATTTTTCAGACTGTGATTGATTTCAGAAGTGAAAATGCAGATGTTTGTCTAGCCAAATATTTGTGTGCACTTAATATTATATCGCATCACATTACATAGAAACCCTCACCCTAATTAAACTGAGGTATGACCAATGTCTGGATAAACTTGAAGGAAGGGGCATAAGCTTAGTTTACACAAGTGCTGAGTAATCCAGTGGAACAAGATAGCCCATTCTGCTACAAAAGATCTGACTGAAACTTCTAAGGTATTTTTGAGCACTCATCTTGCATTCTGTTTTTCCTCAATCTCTGTTGTCTTTTTTTTGTTGTTTGTAAGCAGTGGAGGGGGATGATATAAAGCCCTGGAGAAATTAACTAAGTAGACACCCCCTAAAATGCCACAGGAAAAAAAAAAAGACTGACTTTACAAAGTGAGAGGAATCATAGTGGACTCAATTTGAATGAAACCACAAAAGTTTGCTAATTAATATGCTTAACTGTATTTATAAAACATTATAAGTCTGCTGAATACCTTCAATGTGTAGATTATAAATATATTAGCTCAAGAAGCTACCACAAGAGGATTTCTGCAGTTAGAAAGCTATGCTTTTCTGAGTTGCAGAATTTTTATATTTATTCACAAAGCTTTAATCTTTTATGCTGATAAACAAGTGTCCAAAAATATTCAGAATCACTTACAGCAATTGTCTGCCTTTCAAATGTGGAATACAGGATAAATCCTTCTTTGCAAAATGAAAAAAAAAAGAGCTAAAAAATATGTGCAGTTTTCATTTTTATATATAGAAAATTTAAGAACCATATTTATTGCATTAGCTACACATCTGCTGCACATGGACCAAATATCGACTTGCTTCCTAGAAGGAAGAGTGACTGCCAGTTTGCATTTAGTTCTCCTAGTTTGATCAAGTGGATTTATGTGAGCTGAAATGACAACTGGACATTTAGCTATCCCACACAGCCTAACCGTTGTCATATTTTGAAAAAAAATAGGAAAGAGCTAGTTGTGGCTGCAGTTTTCCTGATCATATTTGCATCCAGTAAATGTTATCATCTAGCTTTCAGTTCTTTGTAGTGCATCAGTAGCTCCATATCTTTTAATGTGAATTTCCTCCAGTTCTTAAGATTGATGTCAGATCAGGCAGGGCAGTGAGGACTATGATTTCTCCCAGCATCGTATACCACCAATGCAAATCACGTGAGATTTTTTTGTTTACTCTAGCGCACCTACTGGTAACAGAGAACATGGCAAATTTCCAAGGCTGCCAAAACCAAACTTGTACTTCTGTAACCTCCTGAAAAATACGTTACGTAAATGCTCCCTACCAATCCAAAGGGTAGATATGGTCAAATCTAGGATATTTTTCTAAGAATCTGTATTTTCACAGAGCAATATAGTGATAAAAAGCAAAGATAGAAAACCTAAATCTCCTTAGCTGCCATGGACTGTCATAAAGGAAGCAAATTTAGCATTTAAAAGATGAAATTTTAAGAACATCTTGAATCACTTTAAACAGACATATGGACTAGGAGAAGACTTGTGTAGTCGTCTTCAGCATTAGGAGGTGGCAAACAAAGTTTTAATGTAGAATATTTATTCTAAAAAAATTCTGAAGCATCAGATTTTCTGGTTACACCTTATGAGACCTAGCTAGGAATTAACACTGGTAATGGAGAACTGGAGAACTACAGAAGAGGAGTTACATAAAGACTGAATTGACTGAGAACACTAGGGAAGAATGAAGAAATGCTGTCATAGAAGACCTATAGATAAACAGCTAAAAAGATCAGAAAATCCACTCTGAAACACAAACAATTATAACACCCAAGCAATCATCAAATTACTTACACATTTTACTTGCACTAATTTTAAAATGTAGAGGAAACACAACAGAGAAAGTGCTGATTGTGCTGTGCATCTCTCTGGGGAATTTTTATGCTTGGATTTTTAAGGTGTATGGGCAATAATGGGTTGTGGTTCAAATGAGTATTCAACATTTAAGTGTGGTTGCATTGCAGGCTTAAATTGGTGAACTTGTGTTCTGTTGTCTTTCCTTAAAGTGCAATTAGTTATGCTATTTGACCGTTTCCTGTGCCTGAAATTCTAGCTGATCTTGCATCCTATGACAGTGATGTTCTAAGGGAGAACTGGGGTTGAAGTTTTGCATAAATCCAGTAAGATATTACTTCAAAAATAAAACAAACAAGTATGTGTTTGTACTACAAATTATTTGAAAAGTGTGGGATGGATTCAATTTTTATTTAAGTGCATACCAGAGTGAAACAGGATTGAGTCTAGACCTAGATTCTAATTTTTCCTAAAGGTTGATGGCTGAGTATATGTTCACAGTTTTCATCAGCTACACTTGTGAGCTTACCCAAGTGTAATCTGTGGGAAGATCACCAATTATAGGCAAATGTATCCAGAACTCACTGGCTTGCTTTTCTGCCCCTTCTGAGGAGGAGCAGTTGTTGGGTCTGTGGTGGTGAAGACACCTGATGACAGCACAGAGAAGCACATTGTACCCAGGTGCTCGAGGCATGTTTGAACAAGGAGGTCTGAAATCTGTTGGGTCTCAGACGGTAGTGGAAAGCTTCTGTGCTACCAGGTCTGAAGGTGCGCTCTGTATCCCAGCTCTGTAACTTTAAAGTAGCAAGCACCTACCAAGGTCCCATCTGTGGACCCTCATTTCCACACCAAGGAGGTCAGGATACATGGAATGGATGAGAGCAGTAGTGTGATCAGGGCACCAGGACCTGGCAGAGCCCAGTCCTGATTTGTGATTATACACTGCCCATATTAACTGCAATTATAATGCTAACTCTAAGGTAAGGACACAGCTCTCAAAATACTGCACAGAATATGCAAAATACCAAACAAAAGTATTAACTTCATTTGTCCAGATTTGATTGAATATACATTTCCATAGCAATTTTCAGTTCTTTCTTACTTCCAGGTCACAGAATCATAGAATCATAGAATCATTTATGTTGGAAAAGACCCTCAAGATCATTGTGTCCAACCATTAACCTAACACTACCAAGTCCACCACTAAACCATGTCGCTAAGTGCCACATCTACATGTCTTTTAAATACCTCCAGGGATGACGACTCAACCAGTTCCCTGAGCAGCCTGTGCCAGTGCCTGACTATCCTTCCGGTGAAGAAATTTTTCCTAATATCTAATCTAAATCTCCCCGGCACAACTTGAGGCCATTTCCTCTCATCCTGTTGCTTGCTATCTGGGAGAAGAGACCAACCCCCACCTCACTACAACGTCCTTTCAGGTAGTTGTAGAGAGCAATAAGGTCTCCCCTGAGCCTCCTTTTCTGCAGACTAAACAACCCCAGCTCCCTCAGCTGCTCCTCCTAAGACTTGTGCTCTAGACCCTTCACCACCTTCGTTGCCCTTCTTTGGACACGCTCCAGCACCTCAATGTCCTTCTTGTAGTGAGGGGCCCAAAACTGAACACAGTATTCAGGGTGTGGCCTCACTGGTGCTGAGTACAAGGGGACGATCACTTCCCCAGTCCTGCTGGCCACACTATTTCTGATACTTAAGTATTGCGAGAATATTTCTAGATATGCATAGAATGCTTTTACTTACCCATCAAACAATGTTTGTCAAGCCAAACTGAAGTGTTTATTTTCAAACAGCAAACATCCAGCATCAGTAAAATCCCTTAAGAGAAAGTACTGATTAAGTAAATCTTGTTGGTTTTCAGTTCTTCTTAGAAAAAGAAGCAATAAAGCATTCAAATTCTGGCAACAGTATTTGACTTAGGCTTTAGTAGTTTTTTGGGAGAGCCATTAATTTTATGATTGTATTTAATGAAATATTCATAATCTATTTAAGTTTTAGTGATACCCTTAGTGATAGCATGGATAGCTTCTCTGTAGAAATCCTAGCTAATACTTCTGTGCTCAGTAATCTAGTTCAGTAATCTACTGAAAACTAGTAATCAGTTCTATGTCAGTTCTATATAGTGTAAGACACATCAAACTATTAGCAGAGGCAAAAATGTGAAGGTTTGAGATAGTAGGATTGAACTATGACATCAAGATTAAAAGGGAGAAGAAGAGAAATTGTGAGAAAGAACAAGAGGATACCAGAAATTAAGTTCTTTCCAGATGGTAAGAAAAAGACTTATTTTCCATTTAGCTTACAAGGTAGCAGTTGCCCATCCATATATATATACACACAGAGAGAACCATATATATATATGTATACACACATCTATATAATATATACCCATGTATATGTATGCGTGTATATATATGTATGTTTACACATTTTTTTGCTTACCGTGAGGGCAAGCTAGAACTCAAACACTGCAGGCCAGAGCAGGTACTGACAGTTCACCTTCCCTAAAACTAATTGAATCAGAGTGTTGGCAGAGCTCACTGGAACCTGAGAGCCCCCTGTGAGAGAGCCCTATCTTTCTGATACTCTCCATAGGCATTTTTAGTCTTTTTCTAACATACTGTGGTGACAACCACTGCTACTTGTACAAATAATACAAACCAATACATATTAATATTTCCATTTTTTAACAAGCCCTAGACAAAAGACTCCTTTGTTGAAAGTCTGGCCTCCCTCAAAGCACAGGTATAGAAATTGTTCAGCATAGTATTGCAGCTCCAAAGAAAAGGTAGAGATCAGCTCTACAAACTCTACAGAACTTTTGAACTCTTAAAACCAAACCTGAAATAAATTATTTCTTAGCTGAATAAAATATTTAGAAGAGAATTATTTTGTATTTAACAATTTAAAATCAGTCACAAGCGAAAATGTTAAAATATAAGCAAGACAATATTGCTTAACTTTTTTTTTTTTTCCCCATAGAAACCTGAAAGGTCCATTATAGTGGGAATTTCAAATGGAAAATATGTTACTGTTTTTAATATTGTCGTGTTTGAACAATCCTTCAGTTTGAAATAGCGAGCTGTTAGTTATTTCCTAGAAAAGGAACAGTATCCTCATGTCTTAGGCTAAACAATGCAACTTAAGAAGTCTGAACAACTCATAGCACTGAGCCCCTTCCAGATTTTCATAATGTAGTCTTCTCAAGCAGAAATCATCTGTTCCTTGAAGTTTGGCTATGATGACAGGATACATTGTGAGGCATATAAACATTTCAGTCAGCTATGTCTTGAGGCTGCCTTGGTTTTAATTCTGAATTCCTTGTGCATGCCAATACTCCAAAATGCTAAAAATAAGGAGGAGAATGTCCAGAAAACGGAAGACTGAGCTGTGAAACTCTGGTCATGCAAGAAGAAGCAAACAGGCAGATGTCTCTGTCTACCCTTTGCCTTCTTATGTGGCATGAATCCAGGGACCCTTTGATTCGAGGAAACAGATCTTTATTGTTGCTGGCCTATTAGTGATATCAAATTAGGTATGGTATTTATTTTCATATTGATATGCTCATTTTTTTTCCTTTTGAAGAGTCATCAGACTCACCATTTGATTCAGCTGTCCTTTCAAAACATGCTGGAGATGAGATAGCAAGATTCAAATTGCACTGATTGTCACCATTTACCACGAGAGGCATCTGATATGATACACATTCTCCTAGCTTTATTGTGTATTTCTTTAGTTAAAAAAGAAGACATGTTTTACGATCAGGCCTAGCTAGCTGAAAAAGAGGCTTATAACAATCTCATATCTGTATCAGTTAATCAAGCTGTATTACCTTTCCTGTTAAAGCATATCTTACATTTTCAGTTTCTATAATGTAAAAAAACTTGAACTTACATGTAGTTGAACAGCCAAGATGTGATGTAGCCAATTTAAGAATTTACAGGAAAATGAATTAAACAGCTTACATGATGACTGCTTGTACATTTACACTTAAGGTTCTGAAATAACACTTAGTAGCTTCAGTATCACAAATAACGTTTTATATCCATGCTGATGGCAAAACAAGAGGAGACAGAGTCTACACAACAAAGTCAGAAACTGCAGGATATGGGAAACGACCAAGCAGTGCATTTGGAGGGCGGTGAACTGCCAAGCATCACACGAGGATTCATGATATGCTCAACAGGGTGCAAAATAATTTGTGATAATCTCTCTAGCAAGGATATTATCCACATTATGTATTATTATTTATTGTCTTCTGGTCAGCAGTGGCTGACTCAAGACCATCGGAAGAACATTTGGTTGAGAACTATGAAGAAAAATTTTAAAGTAAAACCGGCACAAAAAAGCTAGCAGTCAGATTAAAATGAAGTACATTCTCTGCAAAAGTGATTCTTTCACTTAGCCTGAAATAAAACCTTAGCTTCAGAGATTTAATCAGATTTATTATTCGCTTTATTTCTTCTACCTCTGTCAGACTAAATCAAAAGTTGTAAAGCTGACATTTTTAGACTGCAGCACCTCAGGTATGGCCATAAATCCACAATTAGTTATTTAGTGAAAAATAACTTGATTGTGAATGGTGTTATACTAATTCAAAACTCCTGTTTGCTTCCACTTCTTCCATTAAAGAAGTTGACTTCCTTATTTTTAATGATCGTTCTTAATATTCAATTATGCCTCATTTCTTTGGGCCAAATTCACGAATAACATATACAAGAGCAACTCCCTTCATTTACAGAATAAAGCTGGATCTGCCAGTGACCATAGTGAATTTATCTAACTTAGGAAACATGAAGACTAACCTTCTTTTTCTCACGTACCATTTAGGCCAAATCTAGTCTTTTCGTAGGTTTTTAGTTCAAACTTATAATATCTTCTGGTTTCTGGGGTTTTTTTTGTGGTTTTTTGTTGGGTTTTTTTTTTTTTTGATTCCTTCAATCTTCACATCCACTAGAGGTTTGGATTCATAAAAAATAAGACCACAAAAGTTTATCAGGGACCCACGGTCTCTATAACTAAAGGAAAGAGAACATTCTGGTAAAGGAAAAAAGACCTGGACTAGAAACATATTTCATGTATGCATCAGGATATAGCCAGCATCAATGTACAGTCTATAGTCCATATGCTTGCTTATGCCAACATCAAAAGGGCCATTTTAGATTCAAAGAACACTGAGGTAAAGTCTAAAGAAGAAAGTTTCCAAGCAGTTAGCTCCTGCTGCATAGGCATCAGCAAGAAAGAAGAAAAAAAAAAAAAGAAAAGAAGAAATACAGATAAAGTATTCTTAATGCATCCAGGGTCAAAAGGAAGTACTTATTCACATAACACATAATTAAATTGTGGAACTCATGGCCACAGGATGTTGCGAAGGTCAAAAGGATAAATGAGTTAAAAAAATAATTAGGCAAATTATTAGAAAAAAAAAATCCATTAAGGGCCATTAAGCACGAAGATGTGCATGCAGCCTCTGGCTCGGAAATCTCAGTGCTACAGATTGTCTGAAAATGAGAGAATATACTAAGAAAATGGTCTATAGTTAGTCTTTTATGAAACTCTTTTCCTAAGCACTTTTACTGACTACTCTCCAAGGAGAATAGTGACTATATAACTTAACTAGTACAGCTGTTCTTATATCATTATGCACTAGCTTGATATGTATACAGCCTAAATAACTCAAGTGGCAAAAAAAGTTGTCTCTTACATGCTAAAATTTTAGTACCATAATTATATTGATTTTCTTATTATTTTACAGGGAAAGACTTGTAACTTATTTTCAAGATTACCTTGCAGTTTTCATATAAGTATATTAAAAAAAAAAGATACTTCTTATAGGAACAAGGAAGAAGTTATTTGGACCATGATACAGCTGTTGCTATAAAATTAGATATTCTGCACTCAATATAAGTTATAATTTCTGTCAGAATAACAGTAAGAAGTCAGTGTAATGTATTTCTGCTATAGTTGTATACTCATATATATATGTGTGTATGTATGAGTGCATGTGCTGAGACAGAAAGAGGGATTTATATGTATATAAATACATAAGTCTTGACAATAACATACTAAAACAGCTCTTCTTCCTCCTACTGTTTGGAATGATAATTTTTTTCACATCCTATCATCACAGGAATCATACTGCATATTAATTGAAGTATGGAAATGTCAGTGGCCAGATTGTTGAGGTATATGTATTTAGATTTCAATTAATTCCGTATCATCCATTTCTACTCTAAAAATCCAAATCCATAGCTTTTTTCTGTGCTCTTTTTGTTTTGAGCCAAGGAGGTAGGCATCAGGAAAGGATTCTGGGTACGTGGCCTATTAAGCTTTCTTCTCAGCATCTTTTATTGGGTACTTCCAAAGGCAGAATACTGACTGTATAATCTAACCTGATATTACTGTCCTTATGTTATCCATTCAGTGAAGATTTACATATCTTATTGCCCACCATATATCTACATTAATGTAACCATTGCTCCTTGCTCATAGTCCTCATGATTACAGAGGTTCCCATTTGCTCTTCTATTATTAAAATTTTAGTCTGTGGTTCAGTGGATATTCAGGTTGGAGCTCCATTTTGCAATGCACTGTAAAATCATGGCTGCTCCCTGAGAGCACTTACATTTGACAAAACATGACAGATGGATCAGGCAGGCATATGGGATGCGAAGTTGGTAGTGAGAAAGGCTAATGGAGTGTCTGCAGTTGTTAAATGAACCAAATACTGTGCTTTGAACTTCAATGGAAGTGTATAAGCAAACCTGAATATTTTAAATAGGAGGAATCTAGCAAAGTGCTGCATGGTATCAACCTGCTTAACACTATTTGGATTTCTTTATTTCAGTAGTGCTTGGGCTTGACTTAAGCTGGGTTGCACATTTTAAGACCTTCACTTTCTACTGGAAGAAAATCTACATAAAAGAAAATAGTGCTACACCAAAGATGTAACAGCATTTCTACCCCGATCAGCCATAAAAGCTTTGGTGCAATCATACTTGGATCAAGTCTAAGAAGAAAGGATGAATTCCTTCTGGACTGAAAAGCCACATCACAAATTTAAAATACAAAACTGCTATTTGTAGTGAATGCCATTACCACTCCTGCATGGGGGTAGCTTATGCATTTCTAAGCATCTTCAAATGGACTCCAAATGCAGTCGCCTTGCATTTCACAGATGATAAATTCATTTATATTAGATGCTAAATCTGTAGTAATTTGGTTAGCTTTATTAGCAGCTACTGATTTAGAATGAAAAAAACCCACCAACAATTCAAACCACTCAAAATCACAGGGACTTGTTCTTCTCCTAACTTAGATTTTATGTCTATAACTTATCTTGCTGTTGAATGATGAACGTACTCTGGGTGTGGGAAAGGAGATGTCATGTTTTCAATTACTTTCATATAAATTATTATATTAAATTAATCCTGATTTGTGGCACCAAAGATAGATGGAAAATATATTAAACCATTTATTGTTGCATTTCTTTTCTTTTCTTTTTTTTTTTTTTACAACTCAGTAACACTAGAGATGTAGCTGTAGTCACAGCTGGTGGCCTATTTAGTAATCAAACTCAAAGGGAGGTTGCAGATGCACTAACTGCTCACTTCTTTAAGATCATGTTAATCTTGGAATGCTCAGTGCTTCTCAGCAGATTGCTTTTAGTTGTGTTACTCTTGGTTAGGAGGTAGGTATGAATTTAGTAGGACAAACGTTACTGGAATGCTGTTATTATGTACTTATATAATACAAACTCTGCTTTCCAGAAAATTGTTTTCATCAGCTGTCAGCAGTATGACAACTCCTGTTACGCACACTATGGAGGACATCTTTTTTCTTGATCCAGCTGCAGAGTGGATTTTCTCAGACTATTCTGCATAGCTAGTTAATTTGGGAAATATTTTTCTGTGTGGGTAAACTAATAAAAGAGCAGGTACTTCATTTAGAAAAGGATCTATGTCTGGCTACACTTAGCTATGCTGTTCTTGGTGCAAATTAGTGTAAGATGACCTAAGTGTCGGTGGTGTCCAAAAAGGGTTATCCCTCCCAATTCCCCTCTGCCACTCCCCAGCTGCACACTCACGTATCCCAGGCACAGAAGAAAAGGCCCCAGATGAACTGCCTGCCCTTCTCAGTTACAGCTGCCTATAAAACTGGCCTAGCTGTCACGTGAAAGCTGACCCTCAATGGCAGCTTCCACAGTTTTTGGCATGTTTAGGAGGCACTACTGAGATGGTCTTACCTGTGGCAATATCTGTAATTGCTACATGTAGAAGAATGACCCACCGTCTGCTCTGATGCAGGAGCACAGGCAGCCACACAGAATACTGAAATTGCTGGCTTACACTTGGCCTCATTTATTGCAGCCCAAAGTGGCAAGGTAGGAAGACATGGCCACTCCCTTGCTCTGACTCCCTGTTGGACACACCATGTAGGAACACAGCCCGGCTGACATCCAGGGAGACTTTGGTACACAGTACTCTATTTTACTTTGGAAATCTCCCCATATCCAACAGACTCAAGAAGGTAAGATTCTCATACTTCAAAGCTATGACTCAGATCCTCATCTTGTGTACAGAGAGAAGGTCCATTTGTTTCACGGACTGGTAATATCTAAGGAGCTGAAGTACAGATCTCTTTCAAAGTATCTGGTTAGCTGAAATTATTCAAGAAGACAGTTTTGAAAACAACAATAGGATTCCGGTTGAGCTACACCATCATAAAATTCCTTTGATGAATTGTCTATGGAGAAAAGATCTGCCTTATTCCTTTTTCATTATCTTACTGAATATGAAGAAATAATTTCCAAAGAATTAATTTCCAGTCTTGAAAGCATTCAACTGAAATAAAAATTTTGCAAAGATAATGTATATACATGATACAAAAAATACGTCGTTAAAAATTTTCAGAGCAGTACTCAAGGTTCAAAAATACCTGAACCAGGAATCTCTTATTCCATTAAGAGATATTAATTGTTTATCAAGAGGGCTGGCATATGAGATAACCAGAACAGCAAACGGACTTTCTACTATGAAAACATAAAACCCTATAAAATTACCATAATTTTCATAAGAAGAAAGATAATTAAAACATATTAAAAGATTTTCAGTTGGCATACAACCACACAAAGTTGTTAAAAAAATCTTGGAAGAAAACCAATTCCAAAAAGAATCAGAACTAAATACATATCTAAAGCTTACTCCATTTTAGTGTACCATTGTTTAGTGTAACAACATCTCAGTGACACAAGTAATTCTCTTTGGATCTCTGTTTCAAAAATTTTATTAATTATATCTCAGTACTGGCATCCAGTATGCTAGTAGTACACCTTCACTTCTGAGTTTTTCAGAACTTGCATTTTCCCATTTTTTTCTTAAGTAAAGCTCATTAATATATAGCTTAAATTCCATAAGAGAGATTGTTTCTTTGAAAAATGTATCTTGCGTGCAAACCTTTACATTTTCATTTTAGCATTTTTTTTTAGTTGCTTAGTCCTATCTTTGAGTGCGCCAAAACATTTTTAAGCATATTGCTCTTCAGTGTAGTTTTAGTCTAATAAAAATCTAGGACAAAAGATGGTTGTGTTACCTCTGTCAATGTAGATACTAGCGGAAGCATTCACTCTAGATCTGAAAGCAGAGGAATTGCAGGCAGACAGAGGATGCCCAAATAAAAAAGTAATATAGTTTTTAATTTCATTAATTCCCTTGAGGATAGAGCATTTCAATGACCTAGATAGGCTAAGAAATGGGAGGTCTAAAATATTTTATTGATTTACTTATATTTATAGATCAATTTTATACAAAGTTCTTTGTCCACTGAATGCTTCACTGAAACAAGCAAATGTTGATTTTTTTAGACTTTGGTGCCCATCTTCAAATTAAATTGATTACATATTTAATTAATTCATATACCTTAAAATACTTTTTTGCTTTGTAGATGCAATTGGATTTAAAAAATGGAGCAGACCTAAAGAAAAACTTTACAGAAGTTGCTTATGGCATCAGCAGTTACTAAGGAGACCTATTCAAATCATATAATTTAAATGAAAGGAAGTTCTGTACTGCCTTTCTTTTTACAGATTTTTTTTTTTTTTATAAAAGAACAGGTCCAACTCCTTAGTATTGTATCAGAGCACAATTCTATCAAAATTAATAGATACGCTACCTTACTTCAGATATCATTGTCTGGGAGAAAACAATTCTACACCTCAATAATCTGAGGAAAGAGGAGGACTATATTTACAGAAATAAGAAGTGACATTCTGGCATACATAGTTTCTACTCTCTGTAGCAGCATACGAGGTGAAAATAGAGGAGATATTAACTATTGCTAAAGAAGACCAAAGCAAAATCCAGATTTAAATCTGAAACATTTCAGATATATTAATACAGGAACGTGGGCGATTAAGGAGTGTTTGGTTCAAAGTGTATGTTAACCATGGAAGTTTTAACTCACATTTTGTAGTGAAACATATGGATTCATATGCTACATCTCAAATAAGTTGAAGAGGTAAAAGTGAGAAGGCTGTTCTAACACACTGTTTTCATTCACGAACTATGGAAAACAAGTAGCATGTTTCAAATGCATCACAGTGTAACAGAAACTAATTGTGACATACACAGCAAAGCAGGTAACTACCATCTTATTATTTCTTTTCTAAGATTCAATTCCCATGATACTTAGCATTTGTACTGTTTACATACTCTAGCTCTTATTGAGTTTTGTGGAAATTTTAAGCATAAAGGAATGTAGGGTCAAACTTTCAACTTAAAATGAACCTTGTAATAAAAGTCTTAGTCATTTCTAATTTGCATCAATACAAATCAAAAACTTTTGTTCTGGAAATTTGTGTGTGTGTGTGTATCATTGAAATAATGAATGTAATCACAGACCACCAACTATTCATCAAGGCTCCAACTTTTCTGTACATCAAAAATAAACCACACCATGGAAGTCTCAAAACTCAAGCAAAGCCAAGGACCTCATTTGTGGTTTTCTCATAAATCAGAAAGAGAGAGTCCAGGTTCATAAACCTTTTGGGAAATTTGGGCCAAGTTTTGAGTGAATTTGGGGAATTTATAGTTTTTAATGAACACTCTATGCAAATAGTGGTTTTGACATTCTCATTTTTGGACACTTTTAAATACTAACCTTGAAATAAAACTCAAGGAGCTCATAACAAAATAAAAGACTTACTGAACATCTTAAATTAATTTTCAAATATATATTTATACACACACACACTTGGCAGATACTCTGTATGCTGTTTCAACAGTGAAATATTTAGAAGATTTGTTTTTTCTTCCAGCAAAAAAGACTGAGAATAATGTTTAAGAAAGAAAAAAAGCATTTCTAGCATTGAATTTTTTCATAAATAATTAAATTTTTGCAGTGGGATGGGAGTAGACTTATTAAAAGTATTTTGGACATTTTCAATATTTTAAATACGCTTCTATGGTCTAAGACTTTCCCTAAAGGGACTAGGAAGTGCATTCTTGCAGCTGAACCTATGTGGGAATCTCTTTTCTCAGAAAAAGGATTAGGTTTCAAAATTTTTATAGGTCTACCTGGAGATGAAATTTAGAAACATGCAACCTAGTGTTCGTGTACTCCCATTCAGGTAGAGATACAACGTGGGCATGGGCCTTTCACCTCCAGGAAGATGTTAGGTTATTGCCTATATCTTTCTCTCTCAATGTTTTACAGGCAAACTTTCCCAATTAAAATTTCTTGCATCTGATAAGTTCCCAGTACAACCAAAGGAGTGACAATATAATCACTGAAAAGATTTAATGTAGCTTGATAGAGCTAGGCAATGGATAATGGCAGCACATTGTTAATCACTAAAACATAAATCCCAACTTCAAGTATTTATTATTTGAAAATCTTTCTGACTTCATCTAATATGTTTGCAACTTAAAACCTCAAGAATGTTCTATCTTAAAAAAAAGCTCATTTCCTACTTAAAACAAAAACAAAACAACAAAACCAAACAAACCCCAAACCCCAAAACACTTCAAATTAAGTAACAGTAATGTTTTCCAGTAATGGTGCTGATACACGTGTTCTCTCTCAGATAAACACTCGACAGAAGATAGTGAGAATTATATGTGTACCTTAACAGAGGAATAGTCTTGGGTTTCTTTAGGTCATCTTTCTCATAAAAAAGCTATTTCATTTGCCAATGCATTTATACTTGTCTTGTATCTCCTTATATTAGATGATTATATATGTACGTGGGCCTGAATATCTTGTTTGTTTTCACTTCTGTGCAGCTCACACAAAGAGCAGCACTGTTGATACTCAATGAACCAGCCACTAAATTTGTAGTCCACAATGAGCCTGAGATCAATAACTAATTTTGAAAACTGATTAGTTTGCAGCAGGGAAGTAGACATAGTCCGAATCTTGCCAGAGGATATAATCAGCCAGTAAATAGCAATATTAGCGCTGTAGGTAATAGGCTGGGAACAGCAGAGGAATGGAGTATGGCCCAACTCTCTAAAATAAAGGCCTTGACACAAAGGCCAATTCAAATTCTCTCTTTTTTCTTTTAAGCCACAGGACTTGTACGCTGAACTTTATATTTTAATTTTTTGTGTTGGAATAAAACTTATTTTTATCACATTCCGTGCTTGATGACTAAGGACTGTTTGTAAATGCATCCTAATAAAGCTTGCAAGTGCAGCCTTGGGTGATTATTAAAGAGCTGCAGACATTTTTACAGATCTTTGCTGGTTGTGAACTCCAGATGTTTCCAGCATGAAAAATGTTATGTTCTAACAGTTAATGTTGTATCACCAGCCATTCAGAAGATGTATCTTCTTATTATAGCTGGAATGTTGCTATGGTGATAATTGTAAAACTGTGACCTAGAAGGAAGAAAACAAATGTATTTGGTAGAAAAGAGGGTAGGTAGTGTATCAATTAAGTCAATGAATGGGAAGATAACAAAAAGGTAATAGGAAATTAAAAAATTATGCACAAATCTCGGATACCGTATGATATACCGTAATTAGCACTTCCTTTTATTTTCATGTGGAATGCATCCTCAGTTAGCTTTGTGGACAGATAGCACCCTGTCTACATGCAGATAGATGTCAGTACTGTCCAAAATTACAGTGCTTTTCCTTTTCAGCAAAGCCTGTACGTAAAAAGCATCCCTACCCAAGACTTACTCACATATTTGTATTACCCTTTCAAAGAACCCATGGATTTGTATGATTAACGGTTTGTATTTGGTGTTTGGGTACGGAAGGCTGAAGTTGACCAGGAGAGCAGATACAAATAACTGCAGGTTTTGAACTATCAAGCCCTAACGAACTTAAAGGATCAAAATAGAAATAGACTTCATGCAAGCCTGGCCATGGATTATTTGGGGAATAGTCTGTTCTTGGAATCACCATGATTCTGAATTTCTGACGAGTCTGGCAGAGGTAAATTGACTCAGGCTTTTCATGCAGGGAGTCACAGGGCCTTTGGGGCTTGAACCATAGAAGGACCCGAGTCCTCTGCCGCCTCTGCTGGCAGTCTGCTCATCACCTTGAGCTAGTTTTTCTTTCTGTCTGCTCATCCATTTCATCATTTGTTCGATGGGAATAACAGCACTGACCCTTTTTACAAAGAGCTTTTTCAGATCGATGGATGAAGGATGCTGTTATTTTCTAAGCCTGTAAGCAGCCATATATGTGAAAAAACAGTGAATCCCATTATGAGGGTAATGATCAAATATCCCATCTTAAGTCAACTACTATTGCTGCTGCAAATTGCAAATGGTTTCCAGCTCGCAAGCAAAGAAAATTTCTGGTATGTGCTAAAGACATCACCATTATCATTCATCCCAATCAGCTTGATTAGACTAGAAACAAACAACAGGAAATCATCTCTCTGTATGTACATCAGCCCCGTTTCAGGAGTCCTTGTCACTGGAAAAGAGAGTGAAGCCCTGTCACTTGTCCTTAAATGTATATTCTCCATAGTTCTCTCCTACATATCAGGAAAGGAAGGAAACAGAGTAGATTACATTTCTTATTAAATTTATGTGTTACAACAGCATGCAATGTGCTTGGAAATAAATCACACAACAAAGGACAAAATTATGGAAAGAACTGGCACACTGTAAATCTCTTGATGTTTTCAGATAGAAACTGAATGTCTTTCTGCAAGTTACGCATTAGTCAAAACACTATCGAGATAAAGGCTTTCAAGTGATATTTTCAAGCCATATTAGTTGTCCTGTAGCTCTGCACTTCACTCAGACTGGAAAGTAGCCAACAAGCATGGCTTGAAATCTGTTAGCTTATGTCTTGAGGGATTTTTTCCAGCTGTATTAAAGAATTAAGACTGAGCTCCCTAACTCTCACTGCACTGCCTGCATGCTGATCTGGGGCAGGAAAGGAAACAGAGGCATGGTGAGGTAAAGGGATTAATCCAAGGTCAGATTGAAAGTTAAATGTAGGATTTAGGGATAGAGGCTTGATGCTTGATTATGTTGAAGTCAGAGAAAACAGTGAAGCCCTTTTATTTTAACTTCAAAGAAATACAACTGTTTTGCATGTGGAAGTACAACAACATGCTATGGTGGAAGGTTTTACATCAAGGCAAACCACAACTATGACTCAGACCAAAAAAATCTCACATTAAACTTGTCCTAAACTTTGTTTCTCCACATGTGTATACCTGGTTAAATAGACTTAGACTGAAGAATAAAAAAATCTAGTAAAGAAATAGAAAACACCATCTGAAAAGGTAAAAATAAACAGAAAGCAAGCAAGCATAGCTGGAACAAACATCTCCAGAGGCTTACATTGTCTAACAATTTGAATCAGATCATGGTTTTTCCTTTTTATCATTTTTTTCTCCTTCTTACTAGCTGAGCCAGTGCTAGTGACAGGCATGAAGAGAAACTGTATGAGGGAGACAAAGGTCAAGATAATGGTATTACTGTGCCAGTGCAAAGAACGCTTGACTAGATGGCAAAAACTAAAGGTCATTTAATAAATGTGTTTTTCATTTTCTCAATGGAAAAGCTAAAGAAATGTAAAGAATCTGCTGGAAATATAGGCCAAGAAGATTAGTTTGATTTTTTTATGATAATGAAGAAGAACTACCCAAGAATATTCTGTTTTGGCTGTATTAGGCCAAAACATTCTAGTGTTTTAAAAACAAAACAAAAAGCCCTACATTTATATTCGAGCATTCCCTGCTAGAATGAAGGCAAACCCACTCAATATATATTCAAAACCAGTTTCCCTGCTCCTCTAGATCTCTCATTCTTATCCTTCTCTTCACCCCCCACAGCTGTTAGTGAAGGTACCTTGTACAGTCTTTACACCCTCACCCAATGATCTGCGCTTTCTTTCTGCACCTGGGTCTTCTGAGAGGGTAAGGGCAAGATAACCCATATGTGTGTACCTAGCAAGAGACTAAAACTCACAGAATACACAATTCAACAGATAAATTACAAGAAATTAAAGTGAATAACAATCTGCCAATAAAGTTCCAGTGGACACATGATTCATGAGGGCTAGAATACGCTAGCATGCAATGGATGCTTCCTTTAGGTATTGTTCTTTGAGTGAAAATGCAACGGACAAGAAACATACAACCATTTTCAAGTTTCATTCTGTGACAAACCCTCCTTAATATTCCTTTTGACATCCTTGAACTCCAATTCAGACCATCAGGTATACCTTTTATAGACCCATCAGGTATACCTTTTATAGACCCACAGAGGAAAAAAAAAAGTATACCAATGCATAACCAGGACAGTGCAGTAAAACTCTGTGGTTTGTGGAGGGCAGTGAGGACCTGCTGTAAGTCAATATCCTAACCTTATCTGCTTTTGTGATGTCCAAGGATAGCAGTCGGTTCTGGTTCTCTCTGAGTAGAAATGAGTGTTTTAACAGCTAAAAGAGCAAATCAAAAAATGAGAGAGACTAGACAGCTAAAAGAGACAATAATGAACTGTTTCAAAAAGACTGCCTTCATTTCCCTATAGAAATTTTTGTTATTTGCTATATCATGGAAGATGCAAATGTACCACTATGGTGCTGTAGCCAAATGTGCTGGGATGTCTATGTATTACTTTGCGTTGTCTACACTGAGGAAGTATCTCCGCTGTCATACAACAAAGCTTTACTACCTTAAAATCATTTCTATAGTAACGATATAAGCATTCAGATTGAATGACTCTGTTACTGTAAAGTTTTGTCCCTTTGGCACAGGGCCCTTCTAAGGTAATTCAGCCCCCCAGCCCTTCAAGCCTACTCCCCCTTTTTCCAGTCTGGCAACTCCCTTTCTTCCTCTTTTCCTTCCAGTGCCTCTGGGTATTTACCATGTATGACAAAATGACAGTCCAATCAATAGTTGGGTCACAGATTTGCTTCTCAGACCCCTTCAAGTCAGCGGCTATGACTCAGCAATAGCTTTTTTTTGGTAAGGGAAAGTTCCTTGGGAGACTCTGGACCAGAATCATAGGCAAAACTGAGCTGGCAGCTGTCCTTTTCGTAACCCTGAGCTTCTCAGGGTGGGTTTGACTTGAGCAGACCCTGAAGCATTTGCACGCAGGAGGCAGAAGTACTTGAGAATAAGAAGTATGCACCCATACATCCTACAGGGACTGATGCTCCACAGAGTGTGTACACAGCAAACAGCAAAACCATGCCTCAGTGTATCAAATACTGAGACTCTAGGATAAAAATTATTTATGACACAAATACGGTGAAACAGAACAGGAAGAAAGACAGAGAAGCAGAACAAAATAACTAAGAAAGGGAGAACAAAGGCACAGAGAGAGAAAAACAGGAGAAGAGGAATGGGAGAAAAAAGAACTCTCAGGCACGCAAACTAGCTAAGCGTAAGAGGAAGAATGAGAAAATCTTGTCATGTTGGTTAAAACAAAATATAAAAGGGAAATGTGATGCTTAAACATGCAGTAATCTCCTTTTATCCAGTATATAGGAAACAGTCAACCAATTAAAGTACACAAGTAGCCTCTGAAATATTTTACCTATTTTACACTTGAGAAAGCAGAAACAATGGACTTATATAACTTGTCCAGGTCACATATTAAGTCAGCAGTGAGCCAGACATGGCTCTCTGACCTACCTCCATGCAATACTTCTTTCTCCAGGGGAAGTAAAAGACATGTTTTCACTCCAACTTTTTCACTGTATGCAGCACTTAGGGCCCGTAAGGAACCATAAATCTCGGCAGTTCCTCGTTTAAAGTTTGCATGAAAGTAGATTTAAACAGTTTGCAAATAAAGTAACTGCCCTCGGTTTCACGGTCAGGAAAGCTCCACCACATCTCACTTTTTCTATGTCTTGATGTTCAACGCATGCTGCTTCACGTCTTTGGCATTATATAACTAGTGCAAGGGGTAAAGCTAACAAATTTCCTAGTGTTAGCTTGGAAAAAAGCTATGTGCAGCACAAAACTTTGATAATTACAAGAGACCATTGTAGTATCAAATTTCCAATAAACACACAAATTATCTTCCTCTCAAGGTTCATCCACTCATTCTTTGATTTTTATCAGTCAATTAAATGGCTTGTCAGAAGAATGTAACGTAGTCAAATCCACATATGTGCTATGTGTTACGTACTGTCAGAAATTACTGATGCACGGTATTGGCAGGAATGACAGTTATTATTAAACATCAGCTGGCAGATGCAAATTGCACCAATTTTAGTCAACTAGTAACGACCTGTAAAATTGGTAAAAACTGTAGGAGGAAAACAATCTGCCACCACACAAATTAAAATAGCGAGTGACAACCCAGTGGAATACTGTGTTGCATTTGCTGAAAAACTCAGCAGAGAAACAAACCCTGTGATCATTGACAGAGAAGGCATTGGTACATAGGAGGTATATGATACATGGTATATATATCCTTACCACCTGGGAAGTGAGGGCAAATTTTCCAACTATGACTTGGAAATGCGCTAAATGTCAGTACCAGTGAGTTCTTTAAGACGTCACATTCCATACTTTACACAGAACAAAATGACCACAACAAAGCAGCAATCCCATATTTGACCTTCTAGCCCCCAAAAGTCAATGCCTTACAGAAAACTTATATCCCATCTGACAGAATTGGGTGACCTTGACCCAGAGGAATAAGAGATATTGGATTAGCTAGGCATAAGAGCGGAGACTTTCTGCTTTCTTTGAGAGCTTACAAATGACTTAAGGAGAAAATAAGTAGTTTTCTGAAGCTGGTCAACCAGATTCTCTAGCTTGTTAAGGCTGCTTCACGCTAATGTCAGTGAGCAGCACACCCTGTGCAAAAGGATTCTGTGGTTTCCTTAAGTTTTCTATAATGGCTTTTCCTGCCAGTGAAACCAGATCCTGCACTGTTTGACCCTGAGTGAATTATTTGACCATGATTTGTGTGCAACTTAAACATAGACTAAGAACTACACATAACATTGAAAATATGGATCACCCAGGGATTTAGCCAGTGGACTAAGCTTACATGATATTTTGGCATGCAGAAGGAATGCAAATGCGCTCTTGATGGGCATTGGCAAAGGTATGAATAAATTTGACTTTTGTAAAGGTGTACAATATAACTGTATAAATGTGTCCCAATCCCCCGTCAAAAGTTGAGCCCAAATATGTCAAAACTACCACCATAGTTTATTACCATATCCTACCCAAGATTTTCTGAAGTGATAAGGGACTTAAACAACAAAAGAGTATCAACAGCTTGGTAGATTCCTTTTATGAACTAGTTTTTTGAAATAAAAAAAGCTACATTGGCACTGTTATAGACTGTTCCTTGCTCCTTTTTTTCAGAGTATATTGTTTTTTTGGTAAAGCCAGGAAGCTTGCTATTCATTGACAGGCAAGGCAGTAAGTAATAGTGAGAATACAGGACAAAATGATTGATGGTTCTAACTGTAAACACAGATTTTTTTCAACTAGAGAGGGGTGCTTCTTGCTGGAGATGCTGATAAAGCTTCTGCCACAGATAGTGATGAGTGGTGTGCAATGTCAACTTGAGATAAGGAGGTTACAACGCTGTGCAAAGGAATCTCCTGAACATGGATCCCATGGCACCAAAGCAGCACTTAACAGTACAGACCTTCCTGACTTCCTGGGGAATTTCTGACTAAATAGCTGGGAAACAGCATTAATAAGTTATTGACAGAATGTGTAAAAAAAAAAAAAAAAAAAGAACCCTAAAGCCGGGCTTACTGTTTACAATCTTTAATGTAGAGTAGCAGTGGAAAAAGTTACTTACTACTCTGGTCTTCTGGTCTTTGTACAGCAAGATCTAAAAAAAAAAAAAGTTTCTGCCAAATCTGTAGTCCTGTCAGCGCACTAGAACCAACTTCATCTATGGGAGAAACTGCTGTTTTCCATCCTTTTTGTGCACCAGTCGATACATAATTGGTCTACATCTACTTCAGTCACTTTCGTGTGTTAGTATAGCCGTAACTATTTTGAAGCTATTATTAGCAATGAAACTGCGGCAGCATGGAACTGGGCACAGGCTGCAGAACTCCCCCAAGGAACAAAAACATGCACTTCTGTAGTGATTCAGCTGCCACAAGTACTGGTGTGTTGAACTTTGCTTAACAAACACTGTAAAGACTCAGTTCACCCATTAGTTTACAAACTAATTTATGCTCTCCTTTCATACTGTTTGTGGCTCTTATTTTGGTGACGCACTGCTGCATTTTCTTCCTGCTCCACAACCTGATATGCCAAAACTGAATCACCACCTCTTCTTGTAATTGTAAGGCACAATAATAGAGGGGGAGGAAGGTATGACCTCTGCCAGGACCCTACACTAAAAGGACCCCTTAGACGAGACCCCCTGCTAGCATCAACTCACAACTGGGGCCTCTCTCCTTTGTATGCTCCAATGAATCGATCACAAGATCCTGCATGGATGAACAGCACCTACATAAAATTAAGTCTTGTGTATCAAAGACCAAGGAAGTTAAGACAACTGGCCATGGCCGCCACTGTGGAATCTACTTTGCACCTGCAAGACACACTTTTCTTGAGGGTTTAACACCTTCAGATACTTCCCCTAAGCTACCTGATTGTAGCTGTATAACAAACTTGGGATCAACAAGTTGCTCCCTGCATTGAAAATATTATATGACTGGAGGCACATAATAACTTCCTGCAGAAAAAAACAGATACATTTTAAGTATGGCATGGGTGAAGACCTTAGGAAGTGACACAGACTGCAGAAATTTCCTGAAAATTAAATAATGTATATATTAAAGTTGAAATCTTATAATGGTTCTTTATAATGTAAACTGCCATTTGCACTTTTAGCCAAAATTTTCATATTTTTGAGGATTATTTCAGCAATTTACATGTAAAATAAAGATACACATTATACAACAGACCTGCAATTACACAAGTGGACTGTGGAGTTATATAGAAAAATTTAAAACCAGTCTTCATTAAGGATCACTCATGGTTTCACTCTAAATATTTTCTTTACGGTGGGAGTGGGAATCCTTTTTTTTTGTTAAAAAAATCTACCTTCCTCTGAATTCACATGGGTTTCAGACATCAGCTTATCTAAATTACAGAGCTTGTAGTCTTGGATCTATTAATTCATTAATGGTATGGCCTTGTTTGTGAGAGTTTGAGTAATAATGTACTCTGTTATATGCTGAATTTATATAAGATTTGCCTGAAAGTTTGTAGGACCAGAAAAGACACAATTTCTGTTTCCTTGTTCTTTTGTTGGCCTCACCATCTGAATTTGAATTGCATCAGTTTCAGCATGAGCAAATTTTTCTTGCTATCTGTCTGTTTGGAATACTTACATGATTTCTTCCTCCGTAGTATTTGATGTCTAGTACAAAAAAACAGTTTTAGCAGCCAGATCTTCAGAGGCATTTCAAGCCCTAATGTCCATTGCAGTCGAACAGCAGTTAGCTGCCTAACTACCTAGGTCAATTGTTTTTTGAAAACTTAGAATTTAGATACATATATCCAGAAAATACCTGCTCGCTGTCAATTTAACCTCAAAAAGCTGTCCTCCTTGCTTCTAGTTTCACTTTTTGCATTCCATATATGGTTTAATCTAGAGCAGATGCAGCAGCTGACCAAAAAAATTCAGATATAAACCTCATAATAACCAAGAAACTTCTACAGTGAAGATTCATAGCACTTTGGTGACAAACATAAACATATCAAGGGTTGGCTTGCTGAAAAAAAACCACATTACCTTACCTCTTTCTCTTGAAAAGAATTTCAGTTCTCATGTCTTAATAAAATAGCCTGTGGGCGTGACTGGTGAGGGTTGGGGGGGGTGATTTCCCCCGTTCTATGAGAGTCTGATGATGATTCACATTTTACCAGGGCAGGATGAAAATTAGGAAATGTTTAGCTTTCTGAACCTCCTTTCTATTCCTTGCTTGTGTGCATAAGTATTTCTGTGCCTGTCACTATGTAATGTTAAGAACAAAGAGATGTTGTAGTAGGGAGAAAGTTTGAGACTACGCATCACTTGTGCAGCCTTCCAGTTCTGGCAAAGGCGGTGGGTGGACTGGCGTTAGCATTCTCCTTTTTAGGTTAAGCATCTCTCACCATGTAGCCCCAAGCCAGCTCCCTCTGAGTATGCTGATTTGGGGATAGTAAGGCTCCCTCTGGTTGTTTATTCAGAGTTTCATTTTTAAAGTGCTAAGGTAAATATCAGGTAAGCAGAAGGCACACCTCTGTAGATCTGAAGACAAGCCAGACCACATTTCTGTAAGCAGCCTTGGTGCATTCTGAGGACAAGTACCTGAATTTGAGTAGCACAGGGCTTAAAGATTAGGTGGCTAAGTAATTGCAGCATCTGACTCTAAACACCTTTGATGTATTTATTGTCAGAACAGCTCCGCGAGGTAAGTCAGTGCCCTAACAGCTGGATGGCCCTACCACTTCCTCATCCAGCTAATGGCATTTCTAAAACAGCAATTCTAAAATTTTCCATAGGCCTCATAATGTAAACACCGGACCTTAACAATAACACAGAAATTTAGCCATCAGTACCCACATTGGCTGCTTCTGTGTATGAATCTGAGCATAGCATTTGCTCAGCATGTCCTGCGCATAGCATTTGCTCAGCATGTCAGTAAGAGAGTAAGTATGGTTTGGGCAAAGGATATATATTTTTTTAAAATGTCTGGGGTTATGTAGGAAGTTATAGTTCAACAAAACTCCTTTTATAAAGAAGAAATATTCATTTTCAAACACCAACCAACTGAAATGTATGACATTATCAACAAAATACTAAACAAAAAAATTATGCCAGTGACCCTTATTTTCATTGACCTTTTCTGGGTAAAAAAAATATTTCCTGACCATTGCCATGACAGTCTGGGGTACCATCATGTGCACATGCCCTTTTTACATCATGGAGGTAAAAAGCAAAGTCCTTGTGAGTGAAGAACTTATCACTAATGGAACTGCAAATGGAAGGATTAAGAGTAGTGAAGAATCCGATAAGTAAGCATGTCATTCTTTCAAGGTGTTTGCAACAGGAAAAATGTCACATCTAATCAAGTTTGCTTTCCAGTTTTTTGTTTGTTTTTTTTTTTCAGTGTAAATTCTGGGAGTAGTCCAAGTCATGAAAGTTAGCCATATTCAACTCAAAGTATACCTGCAAAGCTGTGGATATTAGGATTTATTGTTCTGGCTCAAGCTCACTTTTAAACCTAATGGCAGCCTGAAGTGAGTTTAGATATCACAGTATTTCACAGATTCTTATAATAGATATGACCAAATTACTTATTTTCAAAGTTGGCCTCAAGCAAATGAGCTACTTCCAGTCCCACACTTGTCTGAGGGCCAAGCTTTGCTCAGATCAAGAGTTTCACCCCGACTTCCACTGACTTAAAACAACGCGTTCTTCTTGTGTATTGGAAACAAAATGCTCCAAGACAAAATTTACCAGCCTGTATTCCTTTCCTTTTCACTCGGAGATATTTTTTATCATGCTGCTTCGTGAGTATGTTTCTAAGGTTAAGTAAGAAGCCTGTGAAAATAAATATTTTCAGTAGAAATATTGTTCTAATCTCAAATATAGTGGCACAATTGAAACTGCTGTAATACAATAACATTTTTGTGATAAAACTAGCTTGTAGATCTATGTAACTCTGACACTTAATGATTTCTGATATCTGGAAGGTATTAGACTGTGGTTGTAATAATCTCTATAATTGTAACAGTTCATGCTAGCTAGACTGCACATCTATTCTTCATCTGTCCTTAAACTAATTTGTTCTACGTATGAATATATCACACTCATCAATTTAAAGTGCCATCCTTTGACTGTGCAGGTCATTAAGGAGTATACATTATGTATGAGTCAAACACACCAAACTTACATAAATGCTTTTTAGCACTGTGCAAAATAGCTGCTTTCTGTTAGAGTTTTTAAGTTATTATTCTAATTGAAACCCAAGTCACAGCTACAACTAACCAGCAATCAATTACTTCTCTCCATACATAATGCTTTGGATGATGAGAGTTATACTGTGGCTCTGTGCTGAATTCTAAAAATATCAATGCACACTTTAAAAAAACAAAAACCTTGAAAATCAGGGGATAATAAGTTTTCCCACTCATTGCTGCCCATAAAGTTTTCATTGCAGTTAGTGAAGTGCTGGGCTCTTAAAATTCTTCCTGGAAGAGAAATTCCACTCAATAATGCAGCTATATATTCAGGGAGCATCTATTACAATGAGATCCTGCTGTACAATATATGTCTCTGGTAACAGGTTTGATAAAGAAATAAAGAAACTTTAAGGTAATGACTTCTTGCAGGACACGAGTCCTATCTGAAGTCTCAAGGCCGTGCTTGGCAAAAACTTTGCATAAAGACACTGAGGACTGTGGAGAAGACCAAGTAGCACTGTGCAGAGGGCTCATAGTGTTAATTTATACCAAGAGCATGGCTCAGACAGCAAAAACATTTGATCGCTAGCTGATTGATATCCCAGCAGATGGACGGTCAACACCAAAGTAAGACACAAACAACACAGAAATGTCAGTCCTCTGGGGAGCCTCAGAGTCTAATGGGAATGTAAAATGAACCCCTTTCTTTTCAGAGTCTTTTCTCGGGGCCCTTGAAAAATTTATATGCAGTTTTGCCCAAGCTTCCTTTGTTCTGGATCAGATTTGTGTTCACCTGTAAGATACCCTCCTTCTTCCAGACTGAATATGTAGATGAGCAACCAGAACTATTTATGTAATGCTTATCCCATGAAAGAGAGAAATGAAACTTTGCTTTCCTCACTATCTTTCTGAGCTGTGCATGCTCAAAGTTACTGAAGAGGAGAATGAACATAGAAGAAGATAAAGTAAACCATTTCCTGCCAGTACAAGAGGAGTGTCTCTTTGGGGACAACTTCTCCAGGAGTGATTAAGTGCCAATCACTTCATTCCCACAGTTAGGTACAAAGAGCAAAACCTAGCCCTCAGTAAATTAAAAAGGTTGACAGCACAGAATTCATTTTGCATGTAGAAGCTGTTAAAAGAAAGAGAGAGAAATAGAAGATATGTGCATATGTGTAGACATTTACATGAGAGAGGGGAGGTTGTGCATGGGATGAGACAAGCACACCCCTTACTCTTTTAGGCAGGTAGTATATATTTTGTTTTTTCAATGTTTTACAGCCATACTAGACAAACACTTGAGGAAAGCCATTAGTAATGCTCTATCACTGTGACTAAGATTTAAAAAAAACCCCACACTTTACAGTGAAATCCCTTTAAAAATTGTGTCAAAAGTCAGTTGCCAAAATACATATACTTTGTATTTTTCTCAGCAACAATATGTTTTGCCATTGTATATACCTCTCGGTAGGATACTAAGGCAATGAGTCATACAGATATCATATATACTTGCCTTCGTATATTGGCATGTATATAGCCTTCATTTCTTCGAGTGCTACCTTAATACTGTCATTGGTTTTTTTACCTCAGAGAACAGAAAGAAAGAAACAAAAATAATTGTATCTAATGAATTACTAACTACTGATCAGACTATTTTCACCTAATTTATCACGTCATAATCACGACTGAAAAGTTAGTCTTTGACTCTCTAATTAAATGGGATGATTACTACACTTCCCCATTAAACACATGAGAAGAGATAGGGAGAACCAGAGGTCTGGAAAAACAAGTCGGAAACACAATCATTTCACTTTCTGTCTTTTACACAGGTGCCATGTTATCCCTAGAGAATAAGAAACAGCTAAGAAATTAGTATTCATCCTCCTAATAATAAAGCTATTTGAAGAGTGAAGGAGACCTTTTTCTCCCTAGAAAAACAGTAAGTTAAAAGTGGAAGATCCTCAAGCTTTACTTACTGGCATTGATTCGTATAAACTTTGATAGTTAATGACAACTACAGAACTCACCCAAGTATTTCTATTAGATAAAAGGAGGGGGTAAGTTTTTGATGACAAGCTCTGTTGGAAATGGAAGATAATTATGGGTATTTGCAGGCACTATGTTCTTTCTGAGCAGATGCCTGATGTTTTTCTTAGAAAAAAAATTTGGATTAGGTTCCCTGGCTCAGATTTCTTAGGATTCATTTTGCTTTTACAAAGGTGGTATCAGCTCTGATTTAATACAGCATAAGAGAACATATTAAAACTACATTCAGATTATTTCCTTCAGCCTTCCCCATTCCAACTTCACATTCATTTGCTAACTTGGAAACAGAGACTGAACATCAAAGGAAGGCCAGAGGCAATAATGAACGCTGCAAATGTTTGCTGTTTCAGTAGTTACTGGTTTGATTTCTGAAATACAGGGAAACTGTCACTATTAACAAACAGTGGAAGGAATTATATGAATAAAGCAAAAAGAAAGATAAACAGAGCAAAGCTTGTTCTTTGAAAGGTCGATACATTTGCACATGCTAAGTAGAAAACCTTTCCCAATATGAAGCGAAGCATGCTGCAAATCTGACATCAGAATTAGATGCTCAGCTTTCCTGCTTGAGAAATATTTGCTACCAAGTATTTGTGATGCAGTCAAAACATAGTTAGTGCAATACTTTTTTCCCCGTACTGACGGTCTGATTAAGAGAATGACACACACATTTTGCAATGCAGGAAGGCCAAACCATCCGTTGCTTTCTTAATCTTCCTCTTCTTCGCAGTGATATCAAATAGCAACAAGTGATAGCAAATTTACTTCAGAATGGATGTCCTTTTCATCAATATTTAATTAAATAACCCAGTGTATTCCATCAAAAGAAAAAAACCAAACCACATTTTTAAGCTAAGGGAGTAACACAAAGCTTAAATAAAACTTCAGGTATTTCCAAACCTTTAAATGTGATCCCAGGTCTCAGCAAAGACTAATTTGAGCAAACACTTTAAGATTTGAAATGGCCTATATTAGTCCACTATAGAAATAGACTGCTATGATTTGTTTTCAGTGTTCATGTGGGATGTATTTGGTTTGGAAAAAGGTACCTCAAGCTGAAAGATATGTTTCCTGATGTCATGATACTGTTAATGTGCCATAAAAATGATTTAGCAGTTGGGATCAATGTACTGCATTCTAACAAGACTATAAAATAGCCCCTATGGTATCTCATCCTTATTATAGGGTCCTATTAAGAAAATGGAAAAAAAAAATTTGTTCATATATAAACTATTTGGATTCTATATACAAGAAAGATATATTTCGACAGGCTAGTACATTTTAACAAGCTAGAAAAGATCAATATGCTGCCACAAAACTCGTGGTTTTGAGTTGGCTAGACACTAGCACAGTGTTCTTACAGTGTACATGAATATTGTACATGAATATATGAGGTATGATTATCTGGGTGCCACAATAGGTTTTTAGATTTTTATCTGAAGAAAGGTTAAAAAACAAAAGGAAGCAGAAAAAGGGTAAACATGCAAGAATAAGGGTTATCTACTGAGCAAAAGTGATAATTTCAGAATATTTGAGAGCCAAGTTAGTAGTTCTAACAGTATAGATTCATAAGAAATAAATCAAAACATCCAATGAAGTGTTAGTATATTATAACAGCATTAATGCCTTTTCTGCAGAATCTTATTTGTAAGATATTTTCAAAGATTTGTTTTAATAAAGGAAATGCTTAATGACTTTCTGTTCAGTAACAGTCCTTCTCTGCCCACTCATGTCAGTTATTTTCAAGACTTGAGTGTCATGCTTTTGAGAAGCTCACTTCTCCTCTCCAAAGAAATAAAGAGCTTCTTTCAGATGCTAGAGTACATTAAGATATCAGATATAGTCTCAGGTTTCCAGAAGCTTGGTGCTACACACTCAGATGAAACTGGGATATAATACCTCTGCTTTGCCTTTGCCATTATTCTAGCCTCTTATTGACCAGGTAAGCTGCAAAATAAAACTCAGGTGTGAATTCACTCACAAATATTTGAGTGCTAATCACTGACATCCCTGGACAGTCTGCTATTTCTTTATTACATACAGGTTTGAGATTTGGCTTAGAAGCAACATTAACAGAGAAGGTTAAATGAAGAAATTCTGGGTGTGTCCAACAGTCTCAACTATATACACTCAGTCAATGTAGAACAATTTACATTCTCTCATCCCAAATATCTGGGAAATGCTTTCCAGGAACCTCATTTTCACAAGAGAAGTACTTGTTAGCCTAAGCAATTGGCATTTCCTTGGAAACTGGAAATTACAAGCGCATCCAATATCTCCAAAAAGTAACATGAAAGGATGAAAAATAACCGTGAGAATAGTTGTGCACAGAAAATAAAAGGACAAAACCTGGATGATATAAAAATATGGTAAAAAAACCTTAAGAAATGTGTATTGGATTTGCGTGGTAAGGTTTTGGTAGTGGGGGGGCTACAGGGGTGGCTTCTGTGAGAAGCTGCTAGAAACTTCCCCTGTGTCCGATAGGGCCAATGCCAGCTGGCTCCAAGACAGACCCGCCACTGGCCAAGGCTGGTAGGGAGGAGGTAGAGACATCAGGAGTGAAGTTGAGTCCAGAAAGAAGGGAGGGGTGGGGGAAGGTGTTTTAAGATTTAGTTTTTATTTCTCATTATCCTACTCTGATTTGATTGGTAATAAATTAAATTAATTTTTTCCCCAAGTTTTGCCCATGATGGTAATCGGTGCACGATCTCTCCCTGTCCTTATCTTGACGCACGAGCTTTTCGTTATGTTTTCTCTCCCCTGCCCAGCTGAGGAGGGGGAGTGATAGAGCAGCTTTGGTGGGCACCTGGAGTTCAGCCAGGGTCAACCCATCACAAAATGTTTAGTGTAATCTTTGATCTCATTTTTAATGTATGGTACTTTCATTTTGTAAGAAAATACTGTTTGTAATATGGTTTCTAATGGTGCCTACAGGATATTTATCTTTAAATTAACTATATCTTTAAATGTGTATATGCATAGACTCAGTTTAGGAAACAAGAAATACAAGGCTTTCATTTGATCATTCATCTGCTCCATGTGTGTGAAAAATTACAGGTTGACAATTGGGAAAAGATCACATTGATTATAAAACCCAACCACCTGCCCAGTCAAAATTCAGTGACTCCTTGTGTCATATTTGCTGTAGAAAAATACACTTATTCGTAAGAAAAACGTGGCTGAAACAAATAAAATACCGTTTTCCTTAGAGTTCCTAATCAAACATCTGCATCAAATACATAGGCAACTTTCAAAGCAATTAAATTATTGCTATTCACATTTACATATAGTTTCTTCACACTTTTCCATTGGAAAGGCATATGATAATATGTTTTTACCTGTAGGGTTATTTTACCCCTGAAGTATTTTTTTGTCCCTTATTTTCTCTGTCTGATAATTTTCAGTCTCTTTGTGGGTGCTGGTCAGTCACTGGTGGTGACTGGTAGCCATCCAGGCCCAACCAGACCAACTGAAACCGAATTTTACATTTGTGGGAATTAATGTTTTCTGAGAGGTATACAACTCATTCTCCAGAAATTATATGCCAGAATTGTTGGGAGTCCCTACCTGTTCATTTTGCCGTGGGCAGCATTCTGACCAGACTGGTGCAGGGTGGAAATGGGTAGGATTGGTAGCAGCAGCAGTGCATAGGGCACTGGAGGGTCCTTGTCAAGTGCCGAATGGTGGTGGCCCTCCAGCAGACTCCCTGCCGGGATGGGGACGGCAGGCTGCCTGTGCCCCCAGAGTAACACCACCTGTAGGAGATAACACAGGACCGAAGCCCTGATCGGGGTGTTGGGGGTAATTCACAATACACGGGGAACACAACCAATGAGCTGAACAAATCAGGCAGCCTCTTTGTGCTGCCTGTCCATGAGTGCTTGAAGAGAGGCCCAGGCAGTGCAGTCATGCCTTTTTAGGGTTCACACGAACATGGAGAGGAGTGAAAAAAAAGCTCTGTTGGTGCCTGTCCAAAATATATCCATTATCAATGATTATAGTTGGTCCAAGTTGTGCAAGGAAAGGTATGTTATACCCCTCTGTTCTTCTCTGACAACTTTACCAAAGACTTTTTTCAGCCCCTTTCAACTCAACACGCAGTGAATATTTACTGCCTGTGAGGAGTCACCAGCCTCCCCTAGATCCCTTTTTAAAATGAAAATCAAAAACTATTGAAAATTGAATGAAATTTTAAGAAACTTAGATGCCTAGGAAGCTTCCATTAGTTTCTTCAAATTGCTCCCCCATTACCACAGTGCAGAACGGAAACATGGAAAAGTCATTGCCGTTGCACTCTGAAGGGCTCCTATTTCTTTGGCTCCCACAAGATTACTTATAGAAAGAATATACCAGAACTGTAATACAATAAGCTATAATGTGAAACAACTGTAAGCACTTGGAAGACTTTTAATACAGATGACACACTGGTCTTTTAAAGAATTAAACTGTAATTTATAAAAGAAACTCTTAGATACACAGGATCTAAATGGCATTTGAGCACACAGCTTGCTTGCTTACTTGTAGGGATATCAATCAATTTATTAAGAATTAATCTGCACCCCAGTGTTCTCCTAAAACTGCCTAATGTTTTGGCAAGCTACTTGAAAGGGTTCAGTAAGAATTTATAAGGGCAGCTTGGAAACAGGATTTTTTTTTTCTGGCTCAACAAAGGGGATACTGTTTCCCCTCTGAACGTATCTCTGTTATAGTTTAACACAGTAATGGATAAGTTTGCCAAAAATCACAGTTTTTAATGGCCTTCAGCGAAACAGTAGATTTGTCTTTGCCTTCATACTGTGTCCTGCATTTATGCTGTTAGAATTGCTCTTAATCTGCCTGGAAGTATCAAATGCTCTTGGCCTTGAGAACACAAACTTGTGCACACACTAAAAAGTACAGTTTGCGGAGTAACCACATTTTTCCATACATGCAGAAGAGTAAGCAGGACTGAAACTAAAGGATCTAATTTCGAGTATTTTCCAGATCTTGACATAAAAATGGCAAGAAGGCCTGGGCAAATTTAAAATGTGGTATTCATATTGCCTCCATAAAATGCGCTAAAATTGCTTGAATGATGTCACTTGAGCAACACATCCAAGCTACAGATATTTTTGAACTCTGAGAACACTTAACGCTTGGCACTGACCACAGATATGTAGGGTGTGCAAGGCTGCACACATAAAATCAACTTAAAGCTATCTCAAGCCATTAGTAAACAATGCATGTCTTTGACTACAAACAGCACAAAGTGATATCACGCATGTTATACAAAGTTATTGCAACTTTCTGGTTTCTGGTTTTCAAATATTTCACTTTGACAAAAGCAATCAATAAAACATCAAAGTGGTATTTGGAAAACATGAACCCTTACTTGTTTGGCATTAAGTTCAAGGAAAATTAAACAGATAATGGTTATCAACGGTCTTTCAGTTCCCAGGACATTTTTTTTTTTTTTTCAGAGTTAACATGTGTGTGTGCTCAGGCACACACACGCACACACACATACATATCCATTTTAGAGTACTACAGGAATAGATTTATTAGAAACAGCTTATTTTGGACTCCACTCATGAGAAAGCTGTTTGGTATGGAACATGAATTTTGTCTCCATTTTGTGAAAAATCTCAGGGGGAAAGGAGCTTGGCCATTTGCTCAGCCAGCTTCATTGTTTTTCACTCCAGTGACACTGTCCTCTAACACATCAAATGGAAAGGGAGGACTTCCATTTCTAAAAAAAAACTCAGAAAAATTTGCAACAGTTGGAAGTCTTTCTTCCTTTCATCTTCTGTTATATCAGCGGCATTCTGCTGCTGATTCCACTTTGGGAATATTAGTTTACTAATATACAGTTTTTGTATGTTTTTTTTTTTTGTTATTATCATTTTTTTAAATTTATTTTTTTAAAAAATCTTTTCCTTTTTCCCCTCTCTTCTCTCTTAGAATCCATCACCCAACTGGCTAGTCCACTGCCTCCAAATGGACTGTTTACAAGTTTAGGGACTTATACTTTGCAGAAGGATTTTCAGGGTTGTGCCAAAACTTCTGAAGACGAAGATTGTTTTATATCCACGATTATCTTAAACAATGGAACATCTTTTACCTTATTCATTTAAATCCTACAGCTGTCCAGCTGTCATTTTGCTTAAATAGTTATTACATTCACCATGGCGTAATGCTAAATGAATAAAATGCACTTCAAAAGTACTGATATTTAGAGGAGAAAACAAATTGACTGCTTGGTTGCATAATGCTAGACAGACAAGATTGACCTATGGTAAAACAAATCTGCCACTGTTTCTGACTAAAGAAGTATAAGGCCACAACAGCTGTGAAATCCTACCTAACAACAGTTTTATTCTTATGTCAATAAAATCAGAATTGCTTTTTTTTGACAGCATGTTTCAACCAACACATTTTTGTGAAACAGTTCTTATAGATTCTTCTCAGTTCAAGAGCAAGCAAAGGATTGTAAAGGTGAAGCTGTGCCCTTGAAGAGAAGTGCACACTCTCTATTCCCTATTTCTTCTACCATATTAATTCAGAACTTTGCATGAAAAAAGTGGCAGTAATTAGCCTTGACATGGACCAGCGCCAGGCTTTTCTATCAAGTTTCTTTCCTGTTTATGTTTGAATTACTCAGGGGCTGCCTCTGTGTGCCCTTTGGTCTCAACAAATGTGGTTTTTTCCCGTACTCTTATGATACAAAGAATGTAATCTTAGTTGACTGGAGTCTGCTGTACATCATATTATTTCCTTGACTCCGTTGAAGATTCACAAGCTGGAGCAGGGAAAAATGCTTCCGCTGAATATAGGCTGCAACAGTACGAGGATTTGCTCTTCAAAGAAGTGTTGCTTTGCCTGAAAGCCTTTTGCTCTGCATTGTTCTAAAATTTTGTCTAAAAGAATCAGTATAGATAGAAGCTGGATGATGAGGCTTCCAGTTAGCAGTTCTTTCCCTCTGCAACTTTAGCACATAAGGCATGGCTAATCCTGGGTGAGAACCACAGTCCACCTAGTCTACTGTCTTATTTACACCTCCTACCAGATGCTTATGCCCAGACATATGAGAGTTTTACCTTTTTTACTATAATAAAAAACTTTGCTATAAGTACACATCTAATTAAAAAACAACAGGCTGTGCACAGAACATTTGATTCAGGAAGAATATGGTGTTATTTTAGTAAAGCAAGTTATTAACTTTTGCATCTGTGATTACCCATTTTGAGTTAGTTTGAGTTGTTATTGGGTCTCACCCGGTGACCAAAAATTATGAACACAATATAAAGGAAAACACAAGGAGATGAAACCCTCTATAAACATTATTTTAAATCATAGAAACTGCAGGTGAATTATGTTTTCTAAGCAGCTATCACAATGTCTTTCAAGGTAGGTAGGTCATACCCAAAGGTTACAAGGCACCCTTCCCTAGAAAAGGAGCTCATAATATCCATAGGGATCATGATGGCAATAACTGGAAACACTTTAGCAAACAAGATATCTCATTTTTGACCTTATTTCTAAACATAAGCCCAAAAGAGAATTCTGAAATCCAAGTTCTCCCTTCTTCAGTTTTGTACTGGACATTTTGTACCTGTAAAGTGATTTGGTTTTCCAAGAACCTGGACCTACCAGATTATCAGATTATGCATGCAATGGGTAAAAAATTACTTGTTCAAATATTGGATTTTTCACAAGACAGAATTCAGTTAAGATTTTAAAAGTGTTTCTGACCGATATAAAGATAGTTAGTTATCTTGAAATGTTTTCAATGTCACAAACCCCCCTGAATCTCCTTGAAATGTCATTGAGAACTATTAATTCTTGTTTTTCAGGATTTGGCTTGCCCAGGTCATAACGCCTAACTTTGGAAGCTCTTCCCTAAAATATTTTTTAAATTGGGGCCTGGCCTAAAAATCAACAAAAAGTTAAGCCATGGAGAAAAGAATTATGTGTATAATACTGTTTCAATAAGTCTTTATACTCATCGGGTTGTAAATACATCTAAATCTCGACAAAGGCTCCTGAAACATGACATCAATATGAATGTACATTTATACCTAAGTGATGTTTTTTGTGTAACTGCAAGCTGTTGGTATAACAGTGGTCTCATCTTTATTTTGTTCCTGATGTAGCTGACTGAGATTTAGTCATGGGATACAGAAAGGGCAGGAGTTGAGACCTCCTGCAACTTGTCTGGTTAGATATATTCCTAAATACGTTTTGATTGGATGACCTAATTGAGGATTGAACTAAAGTCCCCTGGCTTCTGTCTCAGTACTATCATAGGTGACTTAATGGGTCAACAACATGGTCTGAATTGTCTATTCCCTGAGCAGACACAATTTTTCTCTGTCTAATTCCTCTAGCCTGCAGCTATTTACATAGGATCCTATAGATTTTTGTGTGTGTGAACTCTAAAACTATCCCTTAGCTATCATTCTATTTCTAAGGTTCACTGATCTCAAAGCTATTCAATATGAAGGCTATTCTGTGTGGAATTTTCTATACATACAAATGCATGCAACACACAGACATATTCAACATCAGGAAAAGCATATTTGCGTATTTTTCCAGCCGTACGGGAAACCATTTTGCATTTCAGAGAACTGGTTATGGCTAACTGAACTCTAAGCATGAATTTCAAATTACAGATTGTGAAGGTTAAAATAATAATAATAATAATAATAATAATAATAATAATAATAATAATAATAATAATAATAATAATACCTAATAAGAAATTATCTTTCTAAGCTGAAACATCTTGAGGTTAGGTCTCCCTATTACTAGGATACAATTGCCAGACTTTGTAACAACAGATTCAAGACAGAATGAGCTTGATGATTACACATTAGTTATTATTACTGTTATTCTCTATTATTATTTTATACATTATATTGTATTGTGGTAATAATGGAAGATAATGTGCCTTGGGAATGGAGCAGACACTGAAAGTCATTAGAAATTAAATATATAGAATAAGAATGTGAGAGATAAAATTGCTTTTCTGTCTGCCAGTATAAATAGAATGGTGTATGACAAGGATGGAATAATGGGATCCTCTCAGCACAGTAGTCTGTGTATGAACATCTCCACTATCCACCAAGTAAAATAAAGTTTAACCTCATACACATGCCCACGCTCACACCAAGAAAGGAAATGCAATACCGAGGAAGGAGAGTTGACTAGAATTAAAATTTTCACTTGGAAAAGATGGTAAACCTCTGTACTAATTTTTTACCTTTGGGATCTTGGCATAAATCCAATCAGAGGTTCTAATTAAAATGAGTTTGATGGTCTCAGCTTAGTTCCTAATTGATGGCAGTTCACACTACAAAACACATAAGAATTCATTACAGTCCTGCTCAGCTGGCAATTTTTGCTCAGAGGGAGCAAGAGGAGGTAACTAATGTGGATTCCAGCAACTGTCTTGCATTTTAGGCAGGGTGGTCCTTTCTGGGCAGTTGAAAAGGGGTCATCAATAGAGCATTAGGGATCAAAAATCAAAGCACTGCTCAAGAATTAAATGTAGAATAGCAAATGTACTTACTAGCCTTCTCGTTTAAGACTCAAAGCATGGATATAGAAATTATGACATGTTCCAAGGAGAAATCTGCACAGTATTTCTTGGTCTTAAATTGTATATCCTGTTCTCAAAATACAATTCACTTCAAACAGAATTTTCTGCGTATACTCTTCTAAAAAATTTTTACTCAACCTCACAAGAAATATAATTTTTTTTCTTCCAAAAATGCCATTTGTTGCTTTGTGTCAAGATGGTCACAGTTTTTGTACAGATAATAAATAGCAAAATATTCATGTCATACTAAATGTGCTGATGAGAAAAAGTAAATGCAAGTTCTAGTGCCAGGCAGTAGAACGACCTTGTAACTAGCAGTGTATAGTGAAATGCACAATTCACCACTTGGTGAAAAACAAACCAGTCTTTATATTTGGTTTTGTTTTCCTGACCTAATCAGCTCCCCTTCTAAGCTTCTTGATGTAAAGTTTCCCAGAATGAAAGAGGCTCAAATAATCTGTTATGCATTGAAACTTTGGGGTGTTTGTGCAAGTGACATGCTCCTTCTTCAAAGAATTTTTATAATGTATATACTCTCTTACTACTAATGATTTTGGATGGAACAAAAGGGAACTGCTACCTATACGTGGAGCATTTTGCCTTGTCTTATCTTCACCAGACCCATAGAATGCCTTTGCTTTTCTGTTGAGGGAGTCTTATCTAATCTTCCTGGAGAAGCAATGAGAATGGCTTCATTGGCTGCAATAGCCTCAAAATAACAGACTAGAAACCCAAGGTTTAAGTTTAATTTCCAGTTTAGACGCATATTACAAACAGGTCTCAGCTGCTGTGCCTCAGCTTCTTTTTTTTTTTCTTTTTTTCTTGCAGAAATAATGAGACTTGTCTACAAAGGAATACATATTCCAGAGAGGGGCACCAGGGAAACAACCCAACAAATACAACATAATAATCTGAATGTGAGTAATTCTGACAACATAGAGACAAGATAACAAGGATGAGGAGAAGAATCTCGAGCATAACACAAGGCACACTACCCATGCACAATAATGACAAATTATGGCCAATAACTTTTTCTGAACTAATTATAAATTTGTAACATGCCTCTGACATTTTATCTTAATGCTACAGTGATGTGACTTCAGGTCATGTTTTTGAAGACCTAGAAGGCCCTGGAATTTAAAATATTAAATATAAAGTGAACATAAATCCCTCATTGAACAGATACTGAACTGTAAAAAAGATAAATAGGCTTCATTTGGTCTTTAAAGAAAACCTTATTGGCCTCTTGATATATATACATGTGCATCAGATCCATATTTGCAAATTGCATGCATTTTGCGAGATAAATTGTGTCCATACAGTATGTGCCATTTTAAACTGGCTTGGCATTTTCAAAACATTATTTTGGCTAACATTTGTGTTAATAAAAATAATATCTCAGTGCACTTTATTCACAAACTGTCTATCCAGAATGTCATCTAGACTGAAATAATAATGAAACAAAAAATGAAGAAACATTTCTTGTTGCATTATCCCACTGCCCTGGAGTGATGCAGGGTCTATCTCCCACTATCTCCCAACCTCCAAATGCTCCATTTTATTACAGCATTAGCTTTCCCACTTATATTTCTTTTTAGTTGTTCATACTTTTTCAAAACACTCATACTTTTACTTGCTAATCACCATTGAGTACTTTTGCCTCAGCTTTTACCTACATATCACTCCTCAATCCAATTTATCCCACAGACTACAAGTATTTCTATGCCTTGAATGTAATTTTTGTTTGCCACACAAGTTTAGCTTCATCTCTGAGGCTGTTCAGAGACCTATACTAAACAAATTAATATTATCCACTGTTTTTTCAGATGATGGTTGAGTACTGTCTACAGTCTGTTAACAAGAAGAAAACCTAGCAGGGCTCATGCTATTCCACATACATGAAGCTGTCAATTCCCTGTTTCCCATCGTGTGTTTTGTATCTGTTGTGAAAGTCTTGTAATAATATTGGACTACTTCACTAACTTCACAACACAACAGGATTTTTGCTTCTGCAGATGAAAAAGAAAGGCACATGGTAAGATTAAATGACTTTGGTAGTGTCACACAATAAAATTAAAGTGTAGCTGGATTCGCAGACAGAAATTCTGGGTTCCAGCTCAGTGACTTAAAGACAATTGTTCCTGAATGTAAATTTTTCTAAAGGAATGTAAGCATTTCACTCATTTTTAATAATTTAAAACTTAAATTTAATTTGAAAGTTTCCTGAAATGCAGTTTAAAAAAAAAAAAAGTGCCTTTTCTTTTTCATGTGAGTCCAGTGAAATTCTTTACTCATAAAATTCTGAATTAAACATGATTTTTTCTCTTTTCAACTGTTTCCATTTTGAGCAAAGTGGAAATTAAGCTTTGTTTTTTGCATATTGAACAAAAGCATCCAGTCAAACAACACCTCCCAATGTAAAAAATATCTAATACTGAAATCTGAACCGTAATCCAGTCTCCACTAGCCACATACAAAGCATGAGCGTATAAGCTTTTATGTGCACATCTAAACACCACACACAGTCTCTAAATTTCTCATGCAGAGCTATGACTTTTTATTCCATGTTTGAAATTAAAACAATCCCTCATCTGCAACCATCAATTGAATAAAAGCATTAATCTAGGAGATCTGGGTATCAAAGCTAAAAAAACCTTCCTGGCTTTAGTCCCAGTGCTATACTAATATGTCTGCAAGGAGGTGGGGAAAGCTAAGGGGTTTTGGTTTGGGCATTTTTTTTTTTCTTTTGGGGATAGGAAGACCATTTGTAACATATGTCCTACATCTGGCAGTAGCGCACTGATAAACATGTGTAGCAGCAGGAACCCAATTATCCCTGTTGCCCTTTTTAGAATTACTATGAGTTGTGTTCTTCCAGGCAGCGGAAATAACACATGAAGGCAAAAGGCGCTGTTTTAAAGTTTCCACAGTTCTTGGCACAAATCCACAAATTACATGCAATAACACTCTCCTGAAGAATCTTTTGCTACTTAAAGTGTGGTAGGGCCTGCATCCCATTGCAGCTGTATAACTTACAAACACTGCATATAACGGTCAGTGCAGAGAAAAACCACTAACATGTAAAGAAAGTAATTATGACTATTTCAAATCAAACTTCTAATCAAACACAAAAAAAATACTTATTCTGAAAAGGGATCTTTCTCCTTTTTTTTCTCATTTTAGCTGCTTTTCATTATTAGATCCTAGATCTCTCCTTCCCTCCAATCCCCAGTCTTGGGCTGTTTCTAGACCACCGAGACCACATTGCTCTCTGTTGCAGATGAGCCATATCAGCATGCTCAGAAATTCAGAGCAGGGGATAGGAAGCACTGAGGTCTTTGTCTTTCCTACTCTCATGTCCATATTTGTAGGAGAGTACAGACAATAGCCTGTGAGTATTACAGAGACTCTGCTTCTGTGCTAGATGATTTGAAAAAAAAAGACACCTAAAATACAGAGAAATACAAAATTGTAATATTTTGATTAAATCATATTCCTGAATGAATTGTACTTCTGCACATTTTAAGCTAAATGATTTTTGAAGTCTCCTCCCATTCAAAATGATTAATTTATTGAGATTAATTTCCAGATATATTGGCAGACTCACATATATTTATATTACTAAACATAATTCAAAATAATAAAACTCCATATTACAGACAATTGCTGTATAATTAGCAACTGGCTTTTCAGTTTAACAAATATTATTTTTATCTGTGTCATTGCCCTCTGTTTTGGATTAAGCCATGATAAGCCAGAACTATGTTGCTATATAGAAAGGAAACATTCCCCCCAATGAGTTTCTCATTATGAAAACAGCTAGATTATTTTTATAAAGTGTATGTCTATATTTACTATTTACCTTCCTGCTCAGATGACTGAATGACGTGAGCAGCATGAAAACTTTCCTCATAGATGAACTGGTATAAGTCTAAAGTTAAGACATTGACTTCATTGTCAGCGTTTTAGCAGATTTTCTTCAGCATAAACAGAAAACAAGGAGGTGACCAGTTATAACAGCTTTTTACTGACTGCTTCTATGTGACCTGTAGTAAAAATTGGGGAAGCTGAGAATTGTTTTGAGCTTTGGAGCAAAAATATATTAATTGCCTTCACCCTTCTTTGCTCTGATCATCTTCCAATATCTCTCCACCCCACTTTGGAAGTTCATCTATGTTCACTGGCTGGGGCATTTAGGAGCAAGGGAAGCAGTTCTTCACATAAGGCCAGGAGGGAACCATCCAGGATGTTTAGGCATGTGCTTTGAAAAGATAAAGCATCTCAGTATTTGCCCTGGTTAGCCTAGAGGAATGATTCTTAAATGATATATACATATATATTTTACTATCACTGCTCAGAAAGTCCCAGTTGCAACCACAATTGAAAATCATTATTCCTGGACATCGGAAGACTTGCATGTACTAGTTTTCATACCAGAGTTCCATATCTGAGTCATTTCCAAGTTTGAAATGACATGAAGACAGTTTTAGTTCAGTAAATCAGCATCACTGAATTAACACAGAAATAACTGCAATGCCATGGACAGTTAGTACTAGCTTTTACAGTGTTATTCATGAAGGAAAGTAAGTATTATTACATTTATTTTAAAGGTGGTAAACCAAGGGTAGGTACCTAAATAACCCATCTGATGATGTTGCCAAGAGCTGCCACTGGAGCTGGGATCAGGTTGTGAGACCGGTCTCTCCCAGCCCCATTGCTCCTTGCCTGCAGTGCAGCTGCAGGCTTCCAGTGTTTGATCTGGGAGTCTAAAAACATATGGATGGTGGAAATGTTGATCCACTGGAGCTTAAACTGACCATTAGTCTCCGGGGGAATATGACAAAACCTACATGTCTTTAGAAACGTAGCATGCTACATTTCCTTCCCTACCTCCCAACCTGTACGGTCCCCGTGCCTGGCAAAACCTGCCACTGGGCTCCCTCCCCACTTGTCTGGTGGGATGTGGCAAAAATCGCACATTTCATAATGATATTGATTCCTGTCAGCTAGCTGGGACATAGCCCGAATCTTAGGACTTTTTCCCAAGAGATCTTAATGAATGGTTCTCTCCAGCTGCCACTGTCCACGATGGTGGTAGTACTTCCAGGGAGGCCATATAGATAGCTGCTCCTCCTTGGAATGTCATCACAGTTCTTATCTCTGTTTTGACTCCTCTTTGTTCCTTTATGTAACACTTTAACTGGATGCAAAGAACTTGCTGAAGGAGACAGAAATTTCTTAATTCCTTTAAATGCACTGTATTTACATATTCTGTATGTTCACAAAAGTTTAGACTGCCATCACGAAGCATAAAAGCACCAGTGAAATACAGCAACTATACTGGATGGGTGCCATTAGGGAAAGAAATAATATTTAAATGAAATTAGACAGAGATCTCAGGTACACAGAACATAAATATTTAATCTGGAATTTCACCAAGACTCTAGGGCTAACACCTTTAACTTGGCACACGCAAGATTTTTAAACGACCACAGATTTTATGAGGACCTCAGATTTCACCTCCCCTTTAAAGGATTGGTTCCCCAGTGGAAAAATACAGTGAGAGGCTGATTCTTTATTAGTTCAGGTGGGAATTTGGCCTTTGTTTTTTATTTCATTAACTTAACAGAATCACAACACTCATGCATAAAAGTTGGTGGTAAACAAAATTTGTTCCTGAAGGTTTTAGTGGGAATTCATTGCAAGAACCAATTAAGCCGAACACATCTTACCTATGAAGTGTATTCAAAAAGAAATTACACAAATCTCACAGAGGTTTATCAGTTTTCATAGGAAAATTAAAAATAATCTTCTGCTTTTTTAAACTACCCTCCAGAACTTAAAAAAAAAAAAAAAATCACAAAAACTTCAAAGGGAAGAGAGTGAATAAATAGTTTGAATACAGTAAGCATCCTGTATAAAAACTTTGCTTACTAATGAGAATTTATTTATAGTGAATGTTTTTGTAGAGAGAGATGCTGTCTCTTCTATTTTTTTAGTGGGAGTACTGCAATTAGCAGAAGTCAGAATAAATCCAGTAAGTGATAAAAATTCCCTCAGATACAGAGGTCCTTAACACTGTGGCACCTTATCAATTTAACCACAGTGGGTTTTAGACAGATAACTTGCAAATCTTGGCTAACCAGCTTCAGTGCTGCTGCAAAGAAGACTAAGAGAGAGTCATTGTTTTGAAACCAGTAGTGCAACCTCTGTCCAAGAAATCTTTGCAGGCACTAATACAAGAATTTTATATATGTTCGGTATCTCATTTGTATAGTGAAATGAGGCAAGAAATGTACACAATTAATTTTATAGTGTATGGTCTGCAAGTGATTTTAGAAGTTCACGCTTTTCTCATTAAAGCTGGTTGGGAATATTTCTTTCAATTAATGTGATTTTTTTGAGTATTGTGAGAAGTTGAAGATCGAAAAAAATGAGCTTGAAGGGTTTCAACAATCAGCAATGGCAAGATTTTCAACATGCCACATGTGCATGTGTGAACATCTACATTAGGCAATTAACTAATAAATCAGCATCCTCCTCTATTTATGGCACTGTTTAAAACTTGGAGCCAAGTTTTTCCCAGCAACATGAGATAAAGCCATTTTTCTAGGGGGTGCGACCAAATGTTGATTTTTAAACTATAAAGAGCATGATGTCATTTGGAAAACTCAACCACGTCCCAGCTAATGCAACTGTTCTGGTATGGAAGGATAACTGCAAGCACAAGTTCTAGTTCAACTTAACACGTAATTTTACTATATCATTATGCATCTGAGATGACATAGGAAGTAATGATCTGACTCTCATTTGCATATATTCCTAATTCCCCCAGCAGCAGTAGTTGTGTACCATGATGTCGGACCAGCATAACAGATTGACATCCTGACCAAGCACATCCAGACTGGCCCAATGCCAAGTTTGGGAGGAGGAGCAGCCCATGGCTGCACCAGACTTGCACAGTACCGAAAAGAGGCCAGAGATTTGCTTTGCTTCCTTCTATTTCCTCTCTTCTTATCCCACATATCCCCAAACATCTTCTGATCTACTTAATTTTTCTCTACACCTGAACTCAGACGATGGTTTTCAGACGTTGTGAAAGGTGGTCACCAGAGTTATTGGGTTAAAGCAACAATGAAGAACTCAACAATATACAGCATGTGTATTTCAACACAATGTTTCTCTTTTCAATGGTAATATGAATAATTAAATATTTCATTGCCTCTCAATATACTGAATAAACAAATTATTGAGAAGAGGTGTACAAGACCAGCCAGAAAAGGGAAGACAGATAGACAATATATTTTCTAATAGCTCAGCAAAGTACTGAAAACATTCTGTTAACTTCTTTTTTTCTCTCAAAGTGGTGACTAGAGTCTGGTGAACATGAAAAAATACTAGATATTATTTGAGAATGCTAGGGTTAAAAAATACCACAGCAGCAAACAAACTCAAATAGCCTAGTTTGAACAGTGTTGCATATTTAATGGTTGTGTGTGCATTATGATTAGAGTATAATGACTAGTTTCCCTGGCATAGAAATCTGACTAAATTAGCCACAGTGAGTGAAATTCAGTGACAAAAGTCACTAACTTAAATGCGACAAGAATTGTATTCTGTATGTGCAGAACAGATGACAAAACAGATTCAGCCTCTCTCTATAATCCTCCTTAAAACACGATACTGAGTAAGCAGGTATTTTTCTTCTTTCAGTGTAGCATACCTGATTCTTAAAATGAGACTTTAGCTCTTGGGAAAGTTGATGGTATATAATTTCCTCTCATTTAGACAGATTGCTTAGAGAAGCATGCTAGCAATAACGATAAGCTTTATTTATCATAATTATAGTGACTTGTTCTTTTAATTAATTTTCCAATTCATGCTAATGTTTATATATTAAACAATTTACATTGCTGCTTAGTGGAAGTAATATTGATATTACTCTTATTTAAAAAAAAATAAATTTCCATTTATGGTATAAACATACACAATTGTGTAACACAGTTTAGGAAATCTGCTTTGTGTACCATAGCAGAAATTATCTCATCAAATGTGTTGTATTTGGTAGAGACTAAAGGCTATTAGAAGCATTATGTCTCTTTCTCATCAACTTATCAAATTGTTGCCTGACTGGCATTTTCTGATTACACGCTATCTTCTTTATACGTTTTCTTACACTTCAGTACCCGGCTCTGTCAGAAAATGACGGCATCTTTAAATTAACATCCATCCATCTTTAAATTACTTCCATTCATAACTCCTTTGAGCCAGAGCCAAATTAAATTCCAAGGAGCCTAGAAGGGGAAGAGCTTATAAAGAAAGTGAGGATTAATGTTGTTTAAATGCACATTTTCTTAATATCTCAAAGTTCCCTTGCCAATCTTGCTTAGATGTTTACTGTTGTTCTGCCAAGTTGCTGACAATTGTGACTTTTAAATTGATTTCATTGTTATAACAGTCAGATGAATGAAAATTAAATTCAGTTACTATATAATCAGCACCACTATCAGAAATAATGGTGTCTCCTTTCCTTCAGTATATACTTTGTACCACACCTCAATTTATGATATTTGCAGGCAGGATGGGAATTTAATTCAGTCCATTCAGAAAGCAATGCAGTGCTTAGCACTGGATGACAGGAAGGGTCTGAAATGTTATAAAAATTCAGTCTTTACAGAGCACTGGGTTCAATGCCTTGCTCACAGAGGGGAAGCATCAGGGAAACCATCTTGAAAGTGCTGGGGAGCAGCCCTTCCAGGGACCGCTGGCCCCACGGCTGCTACCCTGGCACTGCTGCCTAAAACAGGGCCATGGACAGGACAGGAGCTTTCTCTTCACTGGACACCCCAGCCTCTTTTTTTTCTTTTTTTTTTTTTTTGTGTGTGCGTTTATTTTTGGTGAGTTGGCTGTCTCTTCTCCCTCCAAAATGTGGGCTGACAGTGCAGTGCTGACTACCCTAATAACACACAGAAATAAATCTAGTACAAACTTGTGAGTGACTCATCGTTCATATGTGTCTTTTGCTCTCTCTGTGGAGTGAATGTAAAGTTTATCTTTACAAATATTTTTCTACTGTTTACAGATATTTTCCAAGTAACATCCTTCTGACTCTGTTAACTTTACTAACCAAGCCAAAATTCACTTTGATATTTATCATTTCCTCTGGTTTTAATACTTTATCCTCTCTCAATTTCTCAGTGATAGGAGTCTCCACAATATGTCCTGCCCTGAAAAACTATTTAAATAGCTTTAAGCAGACTTCACAGATATTTTGTTCTTGCCCAGCCTCTCCTACTCCTTGCTCTTGCAAGATGTATTTATACTTCATGTTCCACCTTCCCACTAACTAATATTGCTCCTTGTGAAAAATTTTTTAAAAGGATGAAATCCAGTTCTCACAAAAATTGACATCAAGTTCAGTGAGGCTAAGATTTCATCAAAAGGTGTGTTTTAGCATTAGAATCTGAGTTGTGGTAAGGACAGCTCTCTGTAATAAACCCAACTCAACAGGGATGAATCTTGATACCTTTCAAGTCCTGTCCTTAAGTATTTTACTTGACTCACATAGTGTATATATATACATATATTAAAAAACTTATATATCTATATCTATACTTAAGGTGTGCTGTACTGATAATCACTTCCAAAACAGAATAGGACAACCTTATAAACTGTGTTGAGTAGTGTTCAGCCTATAAAAGAAAAGTAGCATGGAAGGAACCTGACTGAATACAGACAGACAAGACATGTATGTAATGATAAAGAACATTGACTGTATTTTTTACACTGTTGTGTTTGACTAACTATGTTTCTATTTTAGTATTTTAGCACACTTTGGAGAAAGACAGGGATTGACAGAACTGATTACTCAGGGAATTTGCACTGCATCTTCCCCTTTGCAAGGATCCAGCCATCTCAGATTCAAACATTACTCAGAAAATGGTGCTTCAGACCTAGAAAACAGACAGTTCTTCCCTCCAGGTCTACCCTCTCCAATCAATTGCACTGCCGGTTTGGTCTCTGTTTTCTCTTTTCTCTGAGAAACTGCATCGTGCTCTTAATTGTACGCCCAAAGTCAAATGACTTTCACTGCTTAATTTCATCTTCTATGCAAAATAGAATATTTCTGGAATGGATATTATTCAGTTTCTGCTGGCAAATTAGCAAAGAAGAAATAGTGGTCCAAAGAAGCTTTTCATATTGTTTAAAGAGAATAACATTCTTCAGCTTTAAATTTTCTCTATTTCAACAGAATATCAGGGGTCACAAAAACAATCACTCAAAAATGCAGAATGCTAATTTTATCACAAGACATGTCAAATAGCTAGCAACAACAAGCTGCTGTTTTCCTATATCATACCTCAAAGGTGGAAAGAATAAGTAGTCCTTCTCTTAGAAGGAAGAAGCAAATTTCATATTGTGAAAAATGTATTTTCATTTCTACCACAAATGAAAACTTTGATATTTTTCATTTTTGTCTGTCACTTAGAGCACTTTAAAAAATGTGATAACAATCACATGCTGCCTGTAGAGTATAGAAAACATTGGGGATATTTCCAGCAGGTGAAAATAACATGTTTTATTCAACCACTTTGAGGCCCTTGGGGTGGCATGCACAAAAAATAATGTTCTATGTTAGCACCTGAGTGAGAGGAAGAACAAAGTATAACGGAGTATTCGATTAAACATTGTTTAACTAATTTTGCATCAGTATGCCTCTTGTTTAAAAAGTAATAATACCAGCAACTCATGCTATTCAGAATTTACAGTAAGAATATATATTTGATTGCAGTGTGCCAGCTTCATAATCAATGATACCTTTTATTTAAACAGTGCTCGCTCACTTCTGAAACACCTTAGGCTGTCAAAATCTCATGCTCTAAAATACAATCAAAGCTCATGCTTTTCAGGAGGGAGGACAGAAGAATAACCAGACCCAGTTCCTTTGTTCCCAACCAGCCTTGGTTGCTAATCAATTTTTGTCATTCTCCAAATCTGTAATTATGGTGTCGCTTTCAGACTGCAATAGTATACCAGGTTTACACTGCGCAGGGAGAGATAAACAAGTACTCAGTGCAATTTGAAAGGTTTTGACCTTTAAAAGCTGTTAATCTACATGTGAATTATAATTAATCAATTAAAAGAGATTCAGTCTAGTACCAACATAATTAGATACAATTTTACTGCTGCGTAAGCCATGATAACCCCATACAAATGAAGACAGAGTCCATTGCTTCCTTATATTTTCAAATATTCCAGCTCTGCAATTTTAGCAAAAATATGTATGGTTCCCAACTGGGATTTTTGTGAGTTTGTGTAGCAGAAGTGTTGGATGACTAAACTGCATTCCAAGTTCAATTCTATGGAATAGTGTTTGGAAAACCCTTCTTGCTTTAGCCTACATACTGTCTTTCAATATTTCCCTAAGAAAGAAGGGAAGGAGGAAAATGTGATCCAAGGCACTGCAGTTAATGAAAAGAAGTGATTGCTGATGACTGTTTTCTGGAGTCTTTGAGGCCAAATTCAGCGATAAAACAGTAAACAAAAACCACATAATGTGTGTTGTATTTAACCACCATAGCTAATAGCCCTCAACCTAAACCCAATGGGAATATGCAGTGATTAGAGACACCTGCAGGTTAATAATTGGAGGCTTCTAAGCACAGAGGCAATTAATATAAGAAAACTCTCCTGAGGTTGGAAAGGCAGCACTGTTTAAATAAATAAATAAATGCATATGTATGCATACATAAAAGGGAATACTTCCAGTTCCTCTGAATAGTCCAGCTTTCTAGAGGGACCAAAGTAGTCATCACTGAGGCATCCTTCAATGTCAATAGGAGACTTGTCCCAGAAAAATGGCTGGAATAAAGATTTTGATCTGTTTTCAAAACTTTAGTAGCCCGAAAAGTTAAAGTGTTTGATTTGGATACATATTTTGGGATGGTTTGAAGTTTGGGTTTGGAAGGTACTATTATGGACCCCTGACTTTGAAGCTTCCCTGTGGAAGCTTGACTTTAATTTCAGAGGAATTTTTATGCCTTATTACATAGCATAAGAAATATGTCCAAAACTCAGACATGGGGGAGAGTATTGAAGAACAGTTTTACAAGCCTGAATCCACAGAAATATGAATGATCAGAGTTGTATCGCTTGCTGGAAGGCTTAAGCACTGGTTAAGCTTTATAGAATAGGAAGGAGCTTGAGGGGTCCTATTTGGTGGCCACTGTAACACTATGCTGTCCTGCTATATTCTCAAATCTATAATTCTTTTTCTAGCAGCTTGAACACAAACACTCATTTAAAAAACAAACAAACAAACAAACTGATATTTGAATCTTTAGAAGCAGCCTGAACTTCAGTTTTAATACAAACAGTTAACACAGTTGGCATTTTAAGAAATCACATGTAAGCCAGAAGAAATAATTTTTTTCCTGGACATTTTCAATCTTTCATGTAAAATTTCTCCCCCTACTATGTATGATGCAACTAATGTTTCACTATTCATTTTCTCTTCAAAGCCTGCTGTTAAAGTAGATGTTTCAAGGGTAAGTAGCAAAGGCTAATGTATTCCTCAGCAAAATGGAAAAAAGGTAAAGTGAAAAAATACATTAAAGGACATTAAAGGATAACTCTGACCATGTGACTTGGTCATAAAAAAACATCTTCAGAGAAAGAAATCAAAAACGTTATAAAAATAGAAGGGCATGAATTATTTGTAAGTATAACGGTCCCTGAGAAACATACAAAATTTGCCCTTAAATGATTCAGTTTAAGAACTATTCCTGTTGCTTTTCCTTGACTTCTAATGAATAAATAACTTGCTTCAATCTTCCTACATATTCCCATCCCTCAGCTGATTTTGACTTGAAAACAGGCATCCAAGTTAGCTGATACTTCTCCAATTTTCTGGTCAGAAGATGACTTTGTAGAGTGCATAGGTATGGGGTTTTGAATTCATGAATGAACCATATTAAGATTAAAAAAAAAAACAAAACAACACCTCACAATTAATCCCAAACAAAAAAACCCCCACAACATAACCACTGATTCCTCCTACCAACCTCTCTTGTTAGTGGAAAGGGGTGAGGAAACCTCCTTCTCATCTTTCCCTTTCCACATGCAGCCTTAGGGCAGCAAGGCTACAACCTCAGGTGCAGCTGCTACCCTGCCCACATGCTGGCCAGCACTTCAGCTCCAAAATAAGTCAGAATAAAGGCATGGAGCAGATGCCTGTGTAAAGAATACACTTTTCCAGAGCAGCAAGAAGCCCTGCCAGGTATGTCTCCCTGAACTGCCAGGCCATATCCAGCCATATACATCTTCCTTGCTTTTTACAAAATATGCTACACCAATCTGCATTCTCCCAACTCAATGTATATTTTCTTGATTAAGATTAAAATGAATCTAATTAGAAACATATTCTAAAATACTGGAGAGGAGGGAGGAGAGTTGCTTCCAGCTTTCAATTTAATCCTTTTAGCTTACAGTAAACCTATCCCAGCTTTCTTGCACTAAATTTCCAGAACATTTTAGCTAACACTTTCTAGCATGATGACATGTTCAAATGCAATCAGGACGTGGCACAAAGGTGTTTCTGAGAAGGGCAAGTCATTTTTTTCACATAACTTGCTAATTTTTGTTCTTTACATTGTCAGATTAAGTGGGCCACACTGAATTTGACGGAAAAGATAAGCTATTATTACATTGTGTTCCAAAATCTTCAGAGAAATACCAGAGATAATTGCCTTTAATGTTAATTTAACAAGCAACATTCTTGCGTGCAATGTGTCTGCGTTGTGTATTCCAGAGTGGAATTACTAATTCTAGGAGTAATTTTTGTGTTTACAGAAAGCCAAAATATAAGCAACATAATTTTTATATAAATGTCCCCTAGCGTAAGCATTTTCCATGCAAAACTAAGTTGTAAACAAAGAGAAAAAAGACATATGAATTCACCCAGAGACATGCAAGATGTGTAACAGAAATGGTGGTTAAGGCCTGTCCGTATTCTTCCCTAAACGTCCTCTTGACAAAATAATTTTTCTCCACAAATTTCTTCACAGTGCTTATTAGTAAACAATATAATTCTTATTTACAATGATGTACAATCTAAATCAAGGTAGAATCAGAAGAGCTTCAAGACCTCCTAATAGGTATTTAGCAGAGAGAGAAGCAATAGTTTTGGAAAAAAAAAAAAAAAAAAAAAAGATGCATTTTGTTTTTTACCTGGTCTATAACCTTTTAGGTTTTATACAGGTAAATGTGATCCTCGCTGAAATGTAGACATTACTGAGAAAGTAGAGAAAGTAAAACACTACAGATATATACCTACCTCATAAAACTATATGAATAATATGACACAGAAGGTAGGAATAATCATCTCCTGAAACAAAAAATCTGACTTGTATTAGAGTCATGAGGTTGGGGCAAACTAACTAAGGCCAGCGGTCCGCGTAAGTGCTTTCACATGCGCCCCGCCTTGCCGAAGGGATTGAAGGATAGGAAAAGATGTGGTGAGATTCATGAGGGTGGAATTTGTTCTCCTGCCTCTCTCAGGGATGTTGGCTGATTACAGTCCATAGCAGAGATTTCTCCAGTCTCAGCTGAGCTCTGTCATTTGGCTTTGTTTAAAAACACAAAGGGGCTATGTGGTACAAATCGCTCCGTGCAGTGGTGGAACTGTGAAGTTTTCCAGCAAATGCTTTTATATGTATATTTTCCTGAAAACTTTAGTGCCTAAGTTCTTTATTTCCAAGCCTCTTACAATCCTAACCTGATGAGAAGTTGAGTTACAGGTGACAAGTGGAGACTAACTGGTTTGTCCAGTACCACGCATATGGAGCAAGATTTGAATGGGGTATTAGTCCTCAGCCCAAGGTAGCAATGTAATGCTAGGATTTTCCTTTAATTTTGGGATAAATATAACACAGAAACATAAAAAATATAAGAGGCATCTGGATGCTTTCTCAAAGAAAACCTCTAAGATGATGCCCATCTAAATGATTTGATTGGGAATTGCTCACACTCCTCAAGATATCTCTCTCTGATTTATTTGTTTTCATGTTACCAGTGGAATATTGTTTCATACAGTATATAGTTTAAGAATTACATGAATGCTGGTGGGGTAATTTATGGGACCAGAGAGATTTAAAGACGACTGCTTTTTCAAGAATTCTCACTGTCTTTGTCACCAGTATTAATTGCATTATACGTACACCTCCAAGATCACTTTCCTCAGGACCTCCCGCTCAGTCTGAACCATAAAGATCTCAATGAAAAGAACGGAAAAAATGCAGAGCCTCTGCCCTGTGAATGGCAATAAAAACCTAGGAGGAGCCTCCCACCAGCGCAATCAGTAAAACAGGACATAAGCACACTAGGTGAGCTTTTAGACAAGAGGCAACATAGCAGTCCACAAACAGGGAGAAACTGTATTTTGAGAGCTACGCACAACTAGCCAAAACTTAATTAAACAGCAGGTGTTAGGCAAAGACTATCTCTGCCTAACAGTAGTTCACGTGCCATTTTACTCTGGCTCTCCCCTAAGTATTTTTCACTAACGTACTACACACATTAACAGAGGAAACAGTAAACCAAATCTCTTACTCTCTACAAAGGATATACGGACACCTGTCTTAGTGTTTGAACATGGCTTTGTTTTGCTGTCCTACATCACGTACAACTTCAACAAAGAAACAAAAACAACAAATTTGGAAAGTGATCTTAACAGTATTGGACATTTAACAACGTAATATCAATCACTGCAGCCTCTTTTTGCCAAGAATGCAGATTATAAACCAGATATCTTAAACTTGAAAGAACAAACTACTTATTCCTAATAACAATATCTGGGGTTAGAGCTTTAAAAATTAAAGTTTATAGAGCCCTAGAAACTGATGTTGGCAAGGAAAATAACTTTAGAGTACGAATATCTGTTTGGATAACCTATGTATTTCTCAATAAACCAGTATCATAGGTCTCTAGAGAATGCATCTAAATTATAAAGTAAACTTTATCTCACATTTTCTCTTCCAACTTTGAAAACTACAGGAAGGTTTAGTAAAGTAAAAAACTATTTCTTGAAAGCCAGCTGCATCCTTTTGCTCCAAACCTAAACATTTTGTAGCTTGGAGCAAGATTTTAAGAAAAGTGAAATATTTATAAAGTGCTTTCCATTGTCCTGGGAGACACAAACCTAGTCTCAGCAGAGGCTTAACATTTATTATATTAATTAGCCTTTGTAATGCTTAATGTGGACTGCAAGATATCTTTGTCTAATACTGCACTCCTGTAAGCATTTTCTGGATGTTTGGGATGCTTCTATGGCTTATCAGGCCTGTGCTACTGAAGGGTGGCAATGGCATGGTAATATTAATATAATATGTCATGGCGAGGTACAGTGCACATTGGTGCTTCTCACTTTAACATTAAAGGGAACACACTCCTGAAGCTGCAAATATCCCAAACCTACTTTTCTGTTGTAATTACTGTAAGCCCAGTACTGTATGCCAGGCTGAGGTTCCTACAGTCATTACACTTGCCTTCCCTTTTGTTGCACTAATCTCTTAAGATGAAATGTTTCAAACCCCTTTTTTCTCCGTTTCCAAACTCCAAGCTATTGTCAAATTACATTCTTTATATATGGAACATCTGTAAAAATCAACTTCTATTTTCTTTTTGTGCAGATTATTTGTCAAATGAAAAGAAAATATTGTTGAGATATATATTTTTTTTAATGTTATATGTATCAGTCCTGGGAGTCACTCTGTTTCAGAGTATTTAGCACTCCTGTCAAAATACACATATATCTCTTAGACTTTATCACTAATCAGTTTTATGGAAAACATGCAGTTGAGCTGTGCTTTCACATGTTATGATGGCAAATGACTGTCAGATATCTTATGTCACTACTCACAAACATTTTCACTGGAAGAGATTATCACCACTGGGATAACAAAAGCAATTCCAAGTAATATATCTGACTAAACGCAATTAAGTAAACAAAGTTAAGAACCAAATGTTTATTGAAAACTGTGTATGATCAATCTGTATAGATAATTGTAACAACAATATAGTCCTCATCTACTGAATGGAATTCAATAAAATCAAAACTAAATGTATTCTGTGAGGTAATACTAAGATCAAATTGATCTTAGTAAGCACGTGAATCTTTTATCAAGATTAGTTCTATAAATGATGCATTGCAATGCCTTAAAAAAAATCTCTGTCACAGGCTCATACTGCATAATGTCTCCTCCTCTTTCAGATTTTCAGTGCTGGAAATATTTGCTGTTAGCTGAAACTTTGACTATACTATTACTCTTTTCTAATCCCGTCTCCAGTTACCACTATTTCCCAGGACCATGTGGCATGTTCAGTCCTCTGGACCTGCATCCCTCTATTGCTGTTTTCTAAGATTTGTTTGCTACTCTTACCTGCATTGACCTAACAATCCAAAATTATAATCTCTTAAACGTACCTAATGGAAACTTCTATGAGACTAAACGGGTAATAACCTTGAAAAGAGAAGGAGAGGATAGGTAGCAAGCTTAAAGTTGAATACATAAAGAAGCCCATATAGACACACACTGTTTCTCCAGAACACAAGAACGGTTTGCCCAGGAGATCAAAACAAAGCAGTCAAACAAAGTACCATAAAGACTTAAAAACTGCTGACTTGTCACTGGCTTGGCTAATTAGTTACAGAAAACAGCTGAAACTGAAGAGATAATTCTTTCAGGTAATCAAATGCATAACGATTATGAAGAAGTGTGTAGTTTGATAAAATAATGTATCACATTAGCTTGTGGAACACCCTACCTGTCACAGACCCTAACTCTAATTACAATATAAGCTTTTTGGATATGGGGTAATTTATTATTAGTGTAGTCATAATGTTTGAATGAGATGTTGGGATCTAAGACTGGGAGGACCAGCAGACCTGCACAGCCTTAATGGTTGCTAGCTGAATCCCATAGTGATGGTGAGAGTACTTGCTTAAATTGCTGCAAAACTGCAGGGTTGGATAGTTAAACGATTTCACAATTTATTTATAATTTATGGTATAAAATATATTTGTTAATACTCTGGTCCAAAATGTTTTCCAGGTCCCTAGACTTAGCCCATTAGAGATAGTCTAATTGAGAGACTATGAACAAAAGCTCACAGAAACTACCAAAGACCCTGCTGACCTTACTGATCTTTAGACTGGACTATGAGAGTACATCTGCTTTCATTTAACATCAGACAAGTGTGATAAAGAGAGAGGTATTACCTTTCACACTCGTTTTCTTGAAATCGAATATTATCTTTTGTTTGTTTGTTTGTTTTTGGTGATTCTTTTAACCTTTAAAGCCTTTTGTATATGGTTACTTTAGTAAAGGCAGGGCTGTAACACATATCCACCTGATGAAACTATTGGAAAACAGAGGTCAAGAAAGGTGTCCTGGATATAGTCAGGGGAGAAAAAAAAAGTCAACATTATTTTTATTTCAGTGTTCATGTTTTGGGTGGGGTAGGGAGGAGAAGCAAATTACTTAGTCTATTATGCCAAGAAAAAATTCCAGTAGCATTTTAGGTTAAGCCAGACAGTCTGCAAAGGAAGAATACTGAAGCTCAACTCATTACTTCCCAGACTTTTAACACCTCAAAGTAAGTCACTATGAACGTGTAGGAAAAAAAAACTGGTCTGAAGCTCAGATGAGGGCATGCATGAACTACTGAAACCTGAACATTGGGCTTAGAGCTTTAACATCAGCTTACATACCTTACGGGGGCATTTTATCATATATAAATGTCCAGCAAATACATAACACACTGTTCAAATATGTAAACAGGTATGTACTGGCTCAAGAGGAATAGAGCCAAGCATACATGAAACTAGAAAAACACAGGGGCAGATTTTATCTGAATACCATGCCTGGATTATAAACTACCTCGTGTCTACGCATTATATGGAACCATAGCTGCACTTCGGGGAAAGACAGCTAAGATGAAGTGTGAGATAGTGAAGCACAGATTTTTTTTTTTTTTAATAAATAATTTTATTCAAATGTATTTTTTTATGATTGTTCAGCAGCAGTTTTTAATTCCTAGAGAATTCAGAGTGTTGGAGTGATGGATTGAAAGGAAGCAAAGGGAACACAGTTCACAAAGAAACAAGTTGTTAATGAGATGTTGCTCTAGCTACATAGTTGAAGTCATTTAAGTCATCCTCTCGTAAAACCAGTAGGAATGGCTGAGTGATTAACTCATTTGCTAAATGACTGAACTAGATCAGACTCTTGAGAAATTCATGGGATGAAGAATAGTTGTTCAGATGTGCAGGTGCTACTACTCAGTTTCTGGAAATTATCCTCTTCTGGCAGCTATTTAATTCAATCTAATTACATATGCAAAATTTTGTTACTTTTCTTATACATAACTCATTTTCCAAAGTATACTGTTGTAAGGGTTATACTGTGTGTGTGCCCTAAATACCTGTTGAATAGAAATAGGTTAAACCAATAAAGGAAATGTAGCATACAGTTTAAAATGACTCTCTCAAAGATACACTTTTGCAAGCACTCAAGGCAAAAAAAAAAAAAAAAAAAAAAAAAAAAAAAAAAAAAAAAGAAAAAAAAAAAAAAAAAAAAAAAAAAAAAAAAAAAAAAAAAAAAAAAAAAAAAAAAAGAAAAAAAAAAAAAGAAAAAAGAAAAAAGAAAAAAGAAAAAGTCAGCAGTTATTTCAAATTTATTTGAATGAAAGCCTATTGATATTTACAACATTGTATTAATATTTCCCTTCCCTCTCTGACAAAAATCTATTGGATATTTATTTTCCCAAAAGCTATTGGTCATGTTTGGATATTATGCACTTTAAGCAGCTAAAAAGTAATGTATGATACAGTAACTGTAATAGGTCAACCGAATGTAATCAAAGATGAAGAGCAGTAGACATAATTGTGCTGGAATTAGAGATATATTAGATCATCCAGGTCACCTTTCTGACAAAGCAGAGTTGTTTCCTGGAGTTTAATTTCTCATGGTTTTTTTCAGTTTTTTAAAGGACTGAAGAAGGAAGGTATCTGAACGTTCATTTTATCCTAGAATCTAAACCCAATATTGTTATAGTTTGAAAATCACCATAGCTGCTTACCACTGAAAACTCACCTATTAAATTTAAAAATTTCTTAGAAAGTTGGAATAAAACAGAGGAAAGCCCATTTTCTACATTCTGTTTTCTTACATTCTTCTTTTAGGCTTCTTAAAGCTTCTTATTCAAAAAAGTGATAGTGGATTAAAAAAGCCTCTTTTCTTTCAGATTCAAATATGACTGTTCCTAGAGTGGCCACAGTTGTTAGAGCTCTCCCAAGCATAATTTCTAAAGATGTGCATTTTCTAAAGAGGAAAGAGAATAATTACTACTACTTTCACTGCTATTGCCAGACAGTGTTCCATGATAATATTCAAGTTGGACTTTTACTGGATTGAAAATCACAAATGAGTGTCTCAAATTAACAGCATCAGGAAGAGACCACATCATGAATACATCTTCTGCTCATTGAAGTCCGTTTGTTCACTAGGAAAAATTTGTGCATAAAACAAGGAGGTAATTAAAATCAAATCTGTTTGAACTTATATTTATATGAACCTTGTTAAACATCTACAGAGTGTAATAGTGAACTGTCTGTGACAAATTTATAAGCGTGCTACTTTGGAAAAAATCATTCACTATTAAATGGAAGAAAGTGCGGTGACTAATGGGGTTCATACTAAATCTGCGCTGCTTGTTCTGGATGGTTGAAATCAAAAGAACACTTTTCACCACTTGGAGTCTGGATGTGCTTTGAAAACCCTAGACTTCCCTCCCTTTGATCCAATGAAATGAAGTGAAACATGTAGCCTCTAGGCAGTTTTTAGGTACTGAAAGATCAAATAGATGCTATTACAGTGCAATTTGCTTGGTGAAGCCTAACAGAACGGATCTGCTCAAAAGTTACTGTGTATTTTGCAGACCACATAGAAGAAGAAAAAGTAACAAAACTGAAATTATAGTACATTTGTAGTGTTGATTCAAATGTTTTTACTGAAAAAATACATTCTTTACTAGCATTGCGAGGTTCAAGATCCATACATTTGGCCAAGAAACTACTCTGGGATTAGATCTAGCCTTGCATTGTGCACAACACTACCTTGGGTTTGACTCAAAATGTTGGTTTGTTTGTTTTTTTTTTTTTTTAAAGGAGCAGATGTGTTTAAATTGTTTATCAGAATAGAATTATATGTTCAATCTATACCTTGTTGTAGTTAATAAACAAATTCTGGCTTCTGTGCATTCCTTATGAATTAAGTATTTTCATGACTTTGATATCTCTCCTTTAATTTCATTTTTGTCTGATCTCTAATTTCCTAGAGTTTTGCTGCTCTAGATGGATAATCATTCAATAAGCTTTTAGGATACACAAACATTTTCTTGAATGAAATGGAAGAGATCCAAATAGCTACACAAGAGAAAAACCCTAGAAACTTATTTATACAAATATTCCCTCATCATACTTTGTGTTTGCCATGCTCTGATTGTTTTGTTACAGAAAAATTGAGTTAATATAAAACTAGTAATTATCCAATCAAGAGTGGCATCCCAACTTTTCATATAAGAATTTGATAAAGGACAAAAGAGCTGTATTTGGAATTCACTGGAATTTGACACTCTGTACAAGTTTGAATTGGAAATTACAGTATTTTCCCTGCTCTCCTGTAGACCTTTTTTTGCTCTGTGCATGACAAGTTCTAAGAAATCATGCTTAACTAAATGTAGTTAGCACTGTCCTTCTTGGCGCCTGTAAATTCACAGCCCACCCCTACTCTACAGTAGGACAATTTGTGTCGTTGTTATGCATCAGTAAGTACACTTCTCCAAGATTTGCAGCAATGTAACTCCTGCTCTCTGACTATTCCCTGCCTTTCCTTTAGACCCGAGTACAAACAACATCAAAAGTATTATTTTCATGCTAAGAATTGTATTTTATAAAGGACAAAATGGCCTCAAATCAACTTTTACATCGTGATATAGAAAGCATTAATTTGGTCTATTGCTCCTAAAATATTAATGACTCATCAAATAATTGGTAGTTCTGCTTTCACAAGGTTAATGTGATAGTCAATGAAATATGCTTTAATTCTATAGAAAATACTAATAAATGAGAAGGTATTCCATGAATCTCAGGAGATAACTTCTAACTGAGTCTACTAGAGAGAACAAGGACATGAAGAACCAGATCTGAGATTCTCATAGGCTACTTGGAAAAACAGAATAAATTGCCAACACACATTGACCCAAACCTTCTGAGCAAAACTGGCACTCCTTTTGTTTGTGACTATTTAAAAATAAAATTCCATCTTGCTGATGGTAAAACCACAATTAAAAAAAAAATAAAAAGCAGTCTCATTTCACGAAGATAACACACACATCCAATTGCCTTCCAAAGCTGTATGGAAATAAATAAAGATCATATCCCTCCTAAAATATCACCTTCCACCACAATCTATTCACACACCTCAGAAAAATCCTTCTGGTATACAGTGCTCAGTTGGGATCAAATTACATTTATTTGTAAATCTACTTTACAGCCTTGACATTTGTGTCATTCAGATAAACTATTCCTAAACATCTTGACTTTTCCTATGATTCTGGGCATTAGTATATAAGTAGCAGCACTGGATACCTCACTGATCAAAAAAGGTTCATCAAATCAGATGTTGGTGTCAGTTAGTTTCCACTAACCCTGTGTTTTCAGTTCTGTGTAAGCTAAATATTCCCCATGTTATGCATAAGCAGAATTACATCTTTTACATTCATTCATAAACCTGTTTCTAGAAAACACATTGTTATTCTTCATGATTGAAACCTAAAATATAATGCATACGCATACACATACACATATGTGTGTTCACAATCAAGTTATGCAAAACTGCTATTAAGCATTGACGCAACATCACCTGGATCTATTTAAGGCGCTGGAAGCTTTCAAATCCCATTTTCTTGTTTCATGAATGTAGTTTTTATTTTACAGATCTAATTTTAGATCTAATTTTCAGCGATGCCTAAGTGACCCAGTAGCTGTAATCCTGTTTTTAAGACGGACTTAGCCTTCTAAACAGCTAATGAATAACACTAGTTTCATTCACCAGCTGCCAGGTTCTTCAAGTTGAGGAGGAACTGCCAGTGATGCAGAAAGAAAACCTTTTCTTTTTAGTTTCAACCTTATTTAAAGCTAAGTGTTGTTTTATCTTACTCATATTGTGTTAAAGCCAATAAATGATTCGTAATATCTAGATTGCCTGCGACTGGTAAATTCTGTGATTTGGCTGGTGATACTTGAATATTCAAGCTGCAAGTCATGTCACACCTCTTTACGTAGGGCTAGCACATCCCGTGACACAGTTGGAAGACTTCCTTGAAAGATACAATTGTTACTTGGACTGCATCAACTACAGAGTCAAAAGTATTTCATGGTTTTGCAATAATAACTCACAACTGAAGATCTCACTAGACTGCTGACCATTTCTACTGTGGAAGGTACTGTTACTATTAAAAGACTAATTTGTACCCTTCATTTTCATCAATGATGTAAATCCTATGGCCCAGGCTACACAATGTTTTCTCTGTGAGGAACTCAAACCACACTCGAACGCACTTAATTGCTTACAATCTTTGTCTTTCACTCATGTGTGTCAAAGCATTAATTTTGATCTTCGCTCTCCATAGATTAATGGCAGTACACAGTTTTATGACTGCTTTACATGACTGCTTGAAGAAAAACAGCACTAGAATATTTTTCTTGCCTACCTTTACAGTAACTTTGTTTTTCTTCCTAATTAAGAGAAAGCATGGAAGCTTAGATTTCCAAAGACACCTACTAGAAGGTAGGTGTTCAAATGTCATTGATTTCTATGGGATTTATGTATCCAACTTGCCCAGGATTCTCCCTTGACTCCTAGCCTAAAATCTGATGAGGAAAAAAAGTGGAAATGGCATTAATGTGTAAACTAACCAGAAAGGAAAGGCTGAAAAATTAAGATTCTTACTTCCTTCTAAGTAAGCATAGATTAAAGATTCTTGCCAGGGGGAAAAAAATATTGCACACGCTTTTCTTGTCATACATGACTGAGCTCATAGAAAGAAGAACATTAGCTGTAGAAAGCAAAACCAACATACTAGGTCAGTGGCATGATATATTTTAAGGACAAAAGTGCTACTTCCCAAACACAGCAGCCAAAATAATCCTTTATAAGGAGCTACTACAAACCCTCACTTTTCTTCTGATGACTAAATAACAAAGCCAGTAGAGAACAAAAAAATACTGGAATGACCATTGAGACAAACTGAATAGAAATATTTGCCTGCCTCTCTTCTTCCCCCTTCTATGTTACAGATAAATAGTCAAATAATTGGGTAAGTATTGTGACTGAACAAAAGTAGGAGCTTTTGGCTTTAAAAGGCCCTAGCTATTTGCCAAATTTAGAAACAATGTGAGAATAAAAGTTTGTAGCTCCCCTTTATCATGTAGTCAGGCATTTTATTTTATTTTTAAACTGTTTCATATATGCTTATATTCCAAATTAGTAGTTTGATGTCACCAATTACATTAACTTACTCAGCAGTACAATGCTGAGGTATCAATTAGAATACATTAGGAAATAAGAAGCATGTCTAAGTTTGCTCTCCTGCTAGAATCAAATAAAAATGTCAAAGTACTGCAATCAGACAGTTCAGATATGAATATTCATTGGCAACTGTTCGTGACAGATTTATGAATGCTTTCACCTGCTGGTGGAAAAACATTAAGTTGCAAAATAAAGCTATTAAAGTAAGCGAAAAGAAAAAAAAAGGATATACACAGATGGATGATGATCTTGGAATTATGCAGTCTTGTGAGAAAAGAATGGTTTTATTTTTCATATTATGAAAACATTTGTTTTATATATGCAGATTGTCAAGGTCTTAGCATTTAACTCACTATCATCACACAATGTTCACCAAACAGTATTCCCAGTTTATGTGAAATGATACGCACAGCTATCTAATCACCACCTTGTGGCAGAAACACATGCAAGGGTAATTCTTTGAGGATTTTGACTGCTATGCTGACTGCTATTTTCCTAAACTGTTTTAGCAAAAGAGGAAATTAATCTTCTCCATTAAGAGAAGAGCATTTTGTCACCCAGAATAAAGGGTTTGATTATACATATTCTAATAATAAAAATGCATAGCACTGCTAGAGTGCTTTCAGCCTGAGGATCTGAAATTGCTTTTAAGATATTAAGTCTCAGGATTTTTAAGAGGAAAGCATTAGCCTCACTTTATAGATAGGGAAACTGATGAATACAGAGGATAACTGATTAGCTTAATTTAGAAACAAAACATAACACACAGGTTAGAGGCAAATAAACTAATTTAGTATTTTATTGATGGGTTAAAGAATATCTGTGAGTTAAAGCACTATTTTAATGATTTATGCTGGAGAAGCATCATGATCTGAAGCTTGTTAAAAGGTATGTTAAAAAAAGTATGTGCTTGCTTTGCCATTTGTATCATAGGAGACTTTGTTGTGCATTCTTTGCATTGGTTTCTTAAATTTTTCAAATTTGACTCCACAGCCCTTATATCAAGTGTTTATTGCAAACATAAGTGAAATATACCAAAATTCAGGTTATTTTAATAAGATGAAGCAGGCAGTTAAACAAGCATTTCTATCAATATCTGTAAATACCGTGCTCACCTCAGTGGATTTGTGTGATACTATCTGACATAGCTTCACAAAGATAAATTCAGAAGGAAACAAAGCAGAAGAAGAGATAAGGGATCATAACAGCAGTTCTTGATGAAAAAACAAAGCGGAAGCTACTAAATAGGGAATAACCCAGCCTTGCTGCAGTGGCAAGGTCCTGAAATTTTTGTCCCTGAAATAGAAATAAAAGTAATAGTAAAAAATGAATTAAGCAAGAAAGAAGTTCAAGTGGGTATCTTAACAAGAATTGTGTTTGACACTGGGAAAAAAAAAAAAAAAGAGGCATACAAACAGGGACCAAATAGTGGAGCAGGGATGAAAAGAATGCAAGATTCACAAAGGAAGGTTCAATCTATCCTGAGAATAAATTTTCAGAAAATTTTTTTCTTGCTTCAAGTATTTATCCATGTCTGTGGGTGAAAGACTGCATTGTCTTGAAGAAGCTCATTTTATTAAGATGTTTTATGAGTTTGCTGCTCTTTTGTTCTCTGGGAGAGGAGAAGGAGAAAAAAAAAAAAAAAAAAAAGCTGTCAAAGAGAGTCAGGCCAGACAAGTTAACCTGCCTGGCTAACAGAGAAAGGATGGTGAAGTACTCTTCCTCTTCCCCTGAATGATCTATTTACTCTTTGGAAGAAAAATAAGACATTTGCTGGAAAGATGTACTCAGAGGGACTAAAAAGGGACCAAAATGTGCGGCCCAGCTTTTAGACTGTAGAAACTATGTGTGATCTTGCATAGTGTTCATACAAGCCAAATGTGGTGTGATCTTAAAGTCCTCTTTGCATTTTTTGGCAACCAGAAATTTGAGCTGTATCCTAAGGCTCTACCTTCCATGAGTTGGTTTTTTTTCCTAATCCCATTTTGAGCCTGTTTCTGCATTCAGCGTCAACAACATCCTCCAGCAATAATTTACATAATTTAAGTAATAGAAGTAAGAAAAGAACTTATTTCTTTTCATGCTACTTGGTAATTATACCAGGTGTCTGAAAGATGTTATTAGCAAGATCAACTTATTATTCTGTACCTTTTCCCTACTGACCTTTCAAGCTGCTTTCTTGGAGGGATCCTTAGTCCCAGGTGGCTTCCCACTGAAGTCAGAGAGGCTTAGTGTGGTCTCATCAGTCCAGTAACACACAGTAGTTTACAAGATCTGTAAACTACAGAATATACAGACATCCTTGTAAAACTGCAATTTTCATTCTAAGGAAGTCTGAAATAATGTGTGTAATTATATTTTTCAGCTACAGAATTAGAAAACACTGAAGAACTTGAATAAAACATACCCAAACTTTGTCAAATATTGGCAAAAAACAAAGTCTGGATGACAATTCTTATTTCATTGCCATTCCTTAATTTTATGTAAATATTTAAATAAATCCTAATGCAATTTTATGAGAAATTCACCAAATTTGCATTTGAAAGGAAAAACAAGATGAAACCAAACAAGTCATAAAATCTATCCCCTTAAGCAGATACGAATTGGGAGAGGAAAACTTATTTGTTGTTGTTGGGTTTTTTGTTGTTGTTGTTGGTTTTTTAAAATTTTATTTCTGTAGGCATATGAACAAATCACTCTGGTGGAATTCTAGTTTATCTGTATTCTCCATACTTGTTTCCTGCAGGCAATATATACATAGGCTTTTAAAAAGGAGTTACAGAAATAAAAACAGTTGCTTCCTCTCTAATTAGGAATTAATGTAGGTATTACTTCATACCAAAACGTTAAGGGAACACCATGGTAACTTAGAAAGAAAACATATTCAGGGTGTGTAAAATGCACCTAAACATTCTTAATAGTATACCATTATTAAAACTGCTTCACAGACTGCACGAACATTACTTTTTTTTTTTTTTAATTGGTTTATGAATGATTGCTTTGCCATATTCTATGCTTTTCAGATTGAGATTGCTCCCTTTCACTCATTTATGCTATCGTGAAACCTGTTTTCCATTTTATTGAATTCAGTTTGACTGTATGCTCCAGTCCACTATAATTTAAAACATTTAGTCCCAGATGTTGTCTTCCCCCCCTGCCAACAAAAGGCAGTTGTGATAAAAACATTCATGCTCATGTTTCATTTCTCCAAATTAACAACGTTAATGTTTTCTTTCTCCTTTCATGTTAATTTGAAGAAGGACAGAGGGATACTATTTAATCCGGGTCATGATCTCAGTTTTTGTCTTTGGAGTTGTAATCAAGAAACCATTGTAGAGGGCTAATATTTTCTTGGTTTCTTAGTAGTGTGTATGGAAAAGTGAGACAAATCTTTTATATTATTTGAGAATGCTAAAGGAATATCAGTTCTGAAGAAGGAAGAAAAAATTATTTTCCTTGCCTTTCATGACCAAAATTTAAATGCAAGGGCCTGTACTGTATTCATACTGTGGTTTTTCAGTAGTCAGTGAGTTTCTTTTGTTACTATGTTTTGACCCTGAATGAGAACTTATTTTCTACAATTTTAAAATTATATTTTGAGGAAAAAACCAGAGATTTCCGCCATTCCATTCACGTAAAAAAGATTTTGGTAACCTGATCTGATCGTTGAATTTCTCAGTCATAACTAGGTACCTATTACATATTTCCTTAGTAATAACTTGACCCACATTATTTTTACTGTAATGTTTTCATTCTTAGGACTCCCATGTGAGACTGGTAAGCACTATTATATCTTCATTTTGTGAAAGGGAAGCAGACTGAATTCTGATCCCATTATAATCACTGGCAATATTAGCGCTGACTTTAGGTTCTTGTTCTAATTATCTTTCCCATTATTATTCAAGACTGTCAAAAAGCCAGAAATTAAACTCAGTTCCCGCACATCCCAGCCTATCCCCGATGCTCTCTAATAAAAATAATTAAATAAAAAACTCACATAGTGATCTGCAGAATAATTTCTCTCTCACTGTATTACATTTATTAAAAGACCTGAGTTTATTAAAATAGCCAAGAGCTTTTAGCATAAAATGTGTTCTGGTTAAGTCATGGTGTAGAAGTTCGTACACGTTTAGGCCTTTTTGTTTAATACAGCTAAATGAACTTAAAAAAAAACTATTAAGACTTTTTTTCTTTAAGCTTTCCTGCCTTCTCCCAAAATACACCAAATATCCACTTGACAGCTTTAAAAAAGAAACAGGATACCATTCCTGGAACTTTTTTTTCCACAGCCAAAACACTATCATGCAGAGACACGTGGATAAAGTATTACTACAGAACAATATGGTGTGTAATTGTATGTATGCTGAATGTGCTCATTTTCTAAACAAGCTACGTGATAACAGCTCTGACACATCTCATTAAAGGTCTATTTTCCATACCGTTCGCAGTCTTGATGATTTTCAGGTGTATTATGTTATAGATGGATATGTAAATTAAAAAAATATGCTTGAAACAGTGCTGATTCAAGATATGATCAATCACTCACCTCTTCCAAATAAGTTAGTTGTCTAGTGATAAATAGAGTTACAAATAAACAAACAAAATCATATTTATTTCTATGACTTAGAACCGTTCTGGTATGACAGCTATAACAACTCAGGAATTTCAAAGATGGTATTCTCACCATTTTCTACAGCGGTTCCCAAACGGAATTGTTTTGATACTTCAGAGCGCCATGATCTATATCATTGTTTTTCACCAGGTTCCCTCTTCCTTTTCATCATGATATGTGATATGTGATAAAAATTCTAGTCAAACTTGCCCTCATCCTTCTATTGACAGTAATAATTTTACCTCATGAGTTATCAGTTCCTCTATCATGCATATCCATATGGATAGAGAGATCAAAGGAAAGATTAAAAATCTTTTCCTTGACCTGACCAAGGGGGATCAGTTCTAAAATGGGAGGTGAAGCTTGAGGCTATTCAGAGAAAGTGGCAGAGGTCCTATTTTGAGGATTGTAGTAGAAATCAAGTGATGTAATTATATTTTCACAGCCCCTTTAGAGGAGCGAGTAGCAATAGTTTTTTGTTGCTACATTTTGGTTAATGCTCATATGCATAGAACAGAAATGAAAACAGTGTCAGCTCCTGCTTCATATCTTGAAACTCAGTCTTAGTTGACTCATTTATGTAAGGACAGTCCCAGGCTCGCGGAATATCAGGGAAGCTTTGCATTTAAAATGAGGCTTAATGAGGAATCCCAAGTGAATCTAGAGTTGCCAAAAGGTACTTGATGGTTAACTGTGGGAACTGATGTCTTCTAGCCAAAAAACAGATGCTATATAGATAGCAGCTTCCTCATGCTGCTCTGCTAATATGTCAACTCTGATCTGGAGGAACAATTACAGAGAAAGCAAAGATCAATTATTATAGTCATTTACAGTCCCAATCTTCTAGTTTCAACTTTTGTTTATACAATGGCTACTTGGAAACTGAAGATTTCTGCTCAGGCGAACATGAAAGCCTCATGAACTGAGGGCACTTTCTCTCACTGTCTCTCCTCCAGGTTATGATCCAACTCCAGTTCACCTCAACAGGACCTGAGAATGGTCCAGATTGAAAGACTTTCTTATTCCAGTGGTGAAACTACAGCTGTAATTTCTGCCTGAACTGCCTGATTTAACAAAAAGAAGTTATCATCTAATGGGCAACTATCTTCTACTTCAAAAGACTTGACCTTAAAAGTAGCCCTTGACTCAAAGAATATTGTACTTCAGATCAGCTGATTTTTGTTAGTATTAGGCATAAGTAACCTAGGTATATATACCCTTCTCCAGCATTTTCTTAACCTTCCCAAATATTGTTATAGAGGTTTTATCCCAAAATCTCTATTCATAACCATTTAAAAACACAACATTGGTAAAAGCATGATAGTCGGAAAATTATTTGATATCTCTGAGATTCAGAAGTTGTCTCCTACCTTAAGACAGTCTCAGTGATGGTCATTACAGATAGAATAAGTATGCTATGTAACTCTGAAACAGCAAGTTATTCTGATCACAGTATAAAAATAAAATAACAAAGCTCTTATTTTAGTGGGCTGAAACGTCTCCCTTCTTTCCATTCTGGACACTTCTGTGGTTTCTTTCATCCAGACCGCACCAATCCATTGCACACTATGCTTGGGACACAGGAGGAAATAACAGATGGACTTTACCTCCTTAAGGAAAATATTGCTGCTGCTGGGCATTTTTTTTTTCTATCACATCAAATATTTATATTGGTTCAGCATAGCTGGACATCTAGGAAGAATGATGTTGCCTGACTCTTTCATATTTGCCACTCATATTGCTTTGACATATCTTGACTTTTTGGCCTAATTTCATCCATCTTACTGTTTTTCATTTATTGTCTATGTGCATCTAAAAGTAAGTCTGAAGCATCTTGAGGTCATTAAAGAGTGTAAATCACAATGACAAATTTACTTAATGTGTCAGTATGTATCTGGCGTGTCTTCATGCTAGAAAGCTCTAACACCACCCACACTTTCTACAAGTTTACTTTAAAAGTCAAAGCGCATCACATTCTTACAAGTTCCTATGATTATATAGCTTTCAGAAAGTTTGCAATGTATTTTATTAGTAATAAAATCGATCCATACATACACAATCAAGTTTATATCAAGCCTAGTTTAGGATTTTAACATTATGAAAAGATGTCACAGCAATAGATGAAAAATGAATAAGCTCGTATCTTAGCTCAATAAAATAGGTGCATTAAAGAACCACTTGCTCACAGACTACATTATGGTTAAAGGAAAATAAAAAAGCAGAACAGTCATTGAATAATGAGAACAGACTGACTACATTCTTCCTATCCAGCTATAGCAGTTGATTCCAATTTGCTTTGTTTCCATGAGAAACAGATGGAAATTTGTCTTCATATTTTCTGAAAGCAAAATCAAACTTATCCTGCCCCCCCAATTTTCATTCATTCACAAAAATAGTGCCTTAGCACCCTGTCTTTAGAAGCTTTTCCTTAATATATATATATATATATATATATAAAAACACTAGTGATTTTTTGCCCCCACAAGAAATCTATATTTTAAACGGAATTTATTTCGAAAAGCAGAAATTTCCTTGCAAGTTCAAAGCAACTTGAAAAGAATCAAAACAGGGAAAAGGAACTGTTATTTGTGCTGAATGATGACCTACTTCATTACAAAAAAGAAGAAAGATTACAGTGAAGGCAAGAATGCATGCAGAGATATGTTGGTCATCAAGGAAAGTATTTGCAGATGGAAGTAAAGTTGGGGAATATAAAGCATAGAGCAAAAGGCTCCAGGGAAATTGTTCTAAATGAACATGTTCAGTGTCACTGTTATTTCTATAGCAGCTAATCAGTGAACGATAAATATATAAGCAGTGGAGAGCATTAGTCTTTTCTCAAGGGTAGCAAAAATGACCGAGTATGATGCTATATGCACCTAGAAATTCCCAAGGTAGCTACAGACAAGAGGAAACGGTCCTCTTGTGTCTCCTCCACAATTCAGCTGAATAAGGCTGATATTAATGTTTTATATTTTTCATTTTAAATATAAGTTAGTTCTAGTCTATTTTGGGTGAATATTCAATTATATAATGGGGGAGGAATAAAATAAATCTTTGTTATTAATTTTCAAAATGAATTCTTTTTCCATTTTGTTGTAAGATAATTCACTGCATGTAACTTCCATGTCAGAGGTACAAGAATTGTAATCATGTAGCAAAATGCAGTCCTTATACAATATCAATATAACTTTTCTAGATTGTAGTCAGTCCAAATATTTATCTGTTAAGCAAATGACAACATGACTTTCTTAAGTCAGAAATACCACACAGCAATATTTCACTACTTGTTAATGAGCACATGAGAGAAAATGTTAAAATGTATATTCAGTTAAGAACAATGTATAATGAGCAATCAAGTAGGTGCGAATACTTGCACAGATGACAATAATGAACATACTGCTATTGAAGCAGGGTAGTCCTGTAAATAAAGTATATTGTTGACACTCAAAAGGCCCAGGATCTAGTCTTGCCTTTGATACAATCTTCTTGTGCCTTATGGCTTCTATTCTGTGACATGGAGAATGCTGCAGAAATCCCACATCTAGAAGTCTATCAGAGCACTGCTTACATCTATTTGGAGTATTAGTCCCATTACTTTTGAAATTCTAATACATTTCACCGAGACACACTTTAAAAACCCCTCTTACTGTTAAACATACAGGTCAAAAATGACAAAAAAACCCCAAGATTATAATCATGGAGTCATAATGACTTAACACAACAACAACATAGTTTAAGCATATCTCTGTTCCATTCCCCTCCAGTTCCTAAGTAATAAACTAAAATATGTTTTAACAAGTTCTAAGGAGGATATTAGCCCACTTTTGAGTCAGCAAAGATATTCTAGTGTACTACTGTTTACAAAACATGTAAAGTTGTTGTAATAACGTATATTCATAATAACACACTTTCCTTAATGACAAATCATTATATGTCTTAAAATGTATACACATCTTGCCTCCAGTTGTGAAGTAATAAAAGAAATTAAATTCTTATAGCAATAACAAAAGATTAGAGAATGGTCATTACAGTAATAGAAAGATATACTGGAGAGCTGCTGTAAAGAGCTATGGGATTGATTTGACTAGCTAGTCCTAAAAGGTACGGATTCTGCACAGAGTCCGTAATGTTTGAGAGGGATGTGGCTAGCCATACCGATGACATATTTAGATGAGTCAAGGGTCGCACAAACAAGCTGTTCAGAGTGATAGCAATCTTGATGCACTATGGTTCTCTCAGCTGTTGCCATAGGATTAATTTGAAGGATTCAAGAGATTATCCACCTGCAGGAGCAGAATTGATATCTGTAGTCCAAGAATAAGATTAAAATATACATAAATACTTGGAGTGTAACTGAACTTTCTGCCAAAGAGAGCATGTTGCTATAAGGGTGATGGATTTGAACTGCTGCTTTGTTATCTTAACATGCCAAATACACAGCTTCCTATTTCTCAACCTAAAGTCATTTTGGTTTGTCAAATAGCGTTTTGCCTGTATCAGTTATTTAAACTTATGGCACTCATCGGCTATGCTCAAGGTAGTGCAGGTGACACCACAGCATATAGGTGGTTTTGCCTAACCAACCAGCCACAGGTATCGATCAGGAAAAGGCCTTCAAATTCCTACGTACACACATCACGTTTGCTTGAGTCTGATCCTGTCTTCAATATTTACTGCGGTAATCCTTGAACTAGTGGCACACTTTACATGAGCAATAATTACAAGACTGTTTCCCTTCTACAAGCTGTATCCTAACTACTGCTACTAATAAGTGCAGAAACACAGCAGAGACAGCAGGGACAAACGTCTCAGATGTAGGGGAGAGGGGCAAGGGCCATTTTCATTTATTCAAAGAATTGGCTGGAAGTGCCTGAAGCCGCAGCAGGTAGGAGCTAGTAACACTGTTGGTTTTTTTTAAATTATTACTAGTTTTTACTGACTCAGGGGAGCATGTGCCCACAGTCCACTTGAAAACCTAAGACTGCCTTTTTCTAATGAATAGTTTGTTTCAGAGGCATATCCTGCCCATATATTTTCAAGGATTCTATAAAAGAAATGTATTTTTATACCTGTAGTGCCTCTTGAAGGGGCCAGCAGATGGTGCTCAGGACTCCACATAGCTGTACCAGGGCTATTCGGACCCAATGAGACCTTCCCTGCACTGCAAATGGCTCCTTGAATTACATGTAGCTCTTTGCTAATCCTCACGCCCTGGGGGTGAGCCGAGTTGGGCATGGCAGGGCCCCAGCACTTCTCCTGCATCGTCACCTCCAGATTAAGCACTGCTGCCAGTACTTTTCTTGGGAGTCATTCAAACCTCTGAATGGTGCAGGACAGCAGGTGAAATTGGACAGGGTGATGATGCCCTGGCCATGCTCAGGAGTGGAAATGAACTTTTGCAACTTCTTGCCACCATCCCTGCAGGGAGGACCTAGGTGGGGCAGCTGCTGGGGTCTCCTGTGGGAAGTTCAAGAGGGGGCTGCCCCACAACCACCCACCAGCACCTGCCCCGGCCCACCCCAACGCAAACACAGGGCCTGACCTTTAGAGAATCGGTGAAACACTGCTGCTGGGAAGGATAGTTGAGGAGGCCTCCTGGGATGCTCTCTTTGGGTACACTACAAATGGCCTGCAAGTGATACTTCCGGATATCTGTTTTCAAAAGTTGTGCTAGCAAGCTCCTGGTAGCAGGTAAAGTGAAAAATCAGCATTGGAAACACTGGCCATTTCCAGAAGGCTCCCACTAGGGTCAATCTAAATTACATAAATAAATATCCACACTAATCTCTAAAAACACACTTTTCCCTGGGTAGTAAAGAGCATTGCAAAAGGTAATGGCTGTGGCAAGAAACGTCTGAATAAATGCCATTTTCAACTGCAAGTATCCTATGGAAATATCACTCTGAAGCTTGCAAAACAAAAGCAACAGCTGTAGACGCAGATTTGCATTTAGCATTTACACCCTACTGTGGATCTGCCAAAATAACAAACTAGAATTGTTTAGGAAGCACGAATAATCCCCTAAGAACCACAGTTTCCCGCAAGAGCCTTGTCCCATACCCTCCTCCCCCCGGCTCTACCTTGGTTGTGTGATGGGTTGCATCACCTAAGTGCGATGAGACTGGAGGCTGGCAGGGAGAGCCATTGCTGCCGACATTGGTGCTGCAGCTAATTGCAATGCGTAGGGAATGTGCAGCAATTAGCTGCTCCAGCTTTGGCTGCACTTTGATGTCATGCCTGTTTTGATCTTCTTACCCATCCTCAGTCTTTTATATCAGATGTTGGAGTTGTATACCTTTGAGCTGTGCAGGATGCCACTGGGCCAAAAATGCTCAATATCTTTCTTTTTCTCCCCTCCCCGCCCCCTGCTTTCTCTGTGATGTCTCCATGAACCAGCCTTGCCAACATCCTTTTTATTTGTGCAAAGATACAGGCACAACAAATATGTTGATTAGCTTGGAATATGAATTTTGTACTGTTATATTGTTAAAGCCTTTTCACACCCAGTAGAAAGCACTAAATGTGTACAAAAAAGGGGATTATTAACAATGCATTTTAGCAAATGTCCATTTCTATCTGCTGTTTCTAAATGTGTGCCTTTTTGAATGAAAATGACACCTAGCAGCACTTCAAAATTTTGTTTCAACTTTCATGTATCATCATATGATCAGAGTCGCTAAGTATTACATTTTGCTTTGCAATGACTAGAGTTGCTTCACAATAGTGACACTCATGTTAAGGGGCAAGGAGTCAGATGCAGTGAAAATTCATGGTATGGTGCTATTATTGGCTTCATGTAGGTTTTCAATAGGGGAGACAAAAATATTGCTAATAACATTTAACAAACATGTATGATCTCATTCTTAAGGAGGAAAGAACTGAATTTAAAACTATGCAGGGCACAGACTTGTCAGTCATATGTTATACAGTAGTTACGTTTAAAAATTGTATTTCTGTTGGTACAATGGCAACATCTTTTCTGAGCTCAAGGTATTATAAAAATAGATAACATTTGGATGAAAGGAAAAGCTTTGCCCAGAAACAGAAAAGGTACTCAGGCACTGGAAGTTAACTCTGAGTGTGGATGAAACAAAACAGTTATTTCCTAGTTTAGATAGAAAATGCAGTCATCCATCCTTTCTCAAATTTATTTTGTTGTGACTCAAATATGTAAATAGGCTACCATGTGCAAAAATTCTGTCTCTATGCCATGGATAGAACTTTCAAATAATAATTTAAACTTTTATTTACATTTTTGTATTATGCTTCTAGTTTTATGCTAAGACATGAGAACCATCTATTTCATTCTCAAATGCAGTCATTTTCATTTCAGGCAAAAAATCAATTCGATTAGTTGATTGAAGAATTTAGTGACAGTTACTGTGAAATCCCATCTAAACACAGCACAGTGTCCTGGAGATCCAGATCCCACAGATAAAGGACAAGACACGATTTTCTGAATAGGAGCAATGCAGACCAAAGGATAGGTGTCCTACATATGTAAAGTACATACTTCTCATATGTACTTTTAAATCTTATAACAAAGAAAGGTAGAGATTCTAAAGTGGAAACATAAAAATAAATAAGAATAATTTTATAAATTAAAAAAGCAATATTAGAGCATCTCAAATCATGCCTGTACCATGTATGGGAAAAGCATGGTTGTCTTAACAGCAAATTCAATTATTGGCTGTTGGACAAAAGTCTTTCAGAGAGCCTGTTAAACCTTCTGACAGAGGAAAAGTTGAGGAAAAAATTGATTTTTGAGGGAATTTTGGAGCACTGAAATACTTGCACTAATAGATGAGAATTTCAGAAACATTCTTAGGACTTTATAACCTTACTTACTTGAAAGATGCCACTTGCATTTAAACTATGCTAGAATTTTCAATCTGATCATTATAATCCACCACTTCCTTTTTCTCCTTTGTAGTCTTGAAACAAGTCTCTCGGTCTAGAGGAGAAATACACTATCTTATTAAGTGGCCAAAGTCTGATGGTGTATAAGCACAAGACTCTTAAAATTATTCCATTAAAAAAAAAAAAAAACCGTAACAAATCATTGCAATTTAAATGGCGTTTCCATTTTTCTCTCTAGGATGAAATCCAGATGACTTACATCTTGTATATCACAAAGGAAACTGAAAAGTGTATTTTAGGCTTAAAATAGAATTGATTGTTCTGATAACACTATCTGGTTTCTCCCTGTTGGACAATATTTTGGAGAGGCTTTATATACTACTTTAATCAGCCAACACTATTTTAAATGCAAGTCCTCTGAAGAGAGTACATCAAACTGGTGTTGCCAGGTGTTAATCATATACTTCAGTTGTTTTTCTGGTTTAAGTACTATTTTCCTTCAATGAAAAAGCGATCAAAAAAATCTTTTGTTAATGTTTCTTTTCCAAGTATTTTTGTGAGTGCAAACTCTCTTAAAATACTGGTTTCTACCATGTATATAGATTTCATATTAGAGGTTCAGAGAAGAAAAATGGCTACCTAAGCATATTATAATCTCTCTAAAAAATAAAGGCGAGCTAATTCCTAAGGCTCATAATGCAGCTAGTCTTTAACGTACAGGAAGAGAAAATTTATAAAAGGCAGATTAAATGAACACCAGATTACCAATATGTGCATTGTGTAACCAATAAGAAACCTTTATTTCTCAGGTGATAGGACTCCCTGTCTACTACTAACCCTAACCCTTTCTACTTTCTAACCCTAACCCCATTTCAGAACCATTTTACACAGATATAGAAGATAGCTGCTGGATTTGTGATTATCTGTGAAAAGAACGGATAGATGTGAACATCCCTTTCTGTGTGTTTTCAAGATTTAAGTCTGTAAACATGCAGAATATACGATGTGCATTATCCAAGGCTCCATTATCATGATACGCACTTTGCATATCACTACCATGATATCCACTATTGCACGACATACACTTTCATGCTTATGTATTTTGATTGCCTCAAGCACGTACCTGACTATAAAAGAACCTAAAAGTATTTTAAAAGGCCTGATATATAGATTTTAAAAATCTTTAAAGCTTTTTAAAAATATAATATTTTCTCCACAGCATATGCGGCCTGGCCTCCCAGGCTAAAGCTAAGTAACACAGAAAGAATACATAAAAGATTTTTGTATTCTGGGGAACATGATTTCCTCATCCTACATCCCTACACGAGACATAGATCCATCTCAAAAGAAGAACAAAACTTTTTGTCCAATTTATGCAGAAGTAATCCAATTACTACTTACAGGTTCTGCTTAGCTCCAGCAAACTGGTTAAATACAAATTAATTCAGCATTTTTGATTAGACATATTTATTAAAGTCTTCGCATACTAGAATGAATAGGATTTATTGCATTTATATCCTTTTCTGAACTTCTAGATTCAGTTTAAATCATTGCAAGCCTATATAAAGGTTTTGATACAAATCAGCTGAAAGACTTAAAGCCAGCTTTACTTCAGCCTCTACATCTACATCAATAGGGGCTTGCTTTAATTGTATTTTAACTGAACAGTAACTATATCCTAAACTATTTTGCTGTTTGCATTAACTTTTGAGGCTCAGGGCACTGATGTTTCTGGGTTCCTTAGTGGTAGATCAAATTTGACGAGTTACATTTTTCTTCTGAGTTCTTGGAAAGGCTGAAGCAATCCTCATAATATTAAAGAGAATTTGCCAGGTTCACCAGAAGTAATTTTTACCTGGTTTTACAGTTTGAATAAGACCTCATTGAACAAAGCAATCTAGCTCAGGGAAAAAAAAAAATTTCTTTTGTTCATGAATCGTGTGCCTATTTGACTCTGCTAGGAAATGATTGACTCTGTTGTAGAGTATATAGTAGTACAGCTATCACAGCTGGATTATTTATTTATTTATTTATTTATTTATTTATTTATTTATTTAGGAAACCAGGAATGAAAGCCAAAAGATGCTCATCTTAACAAAACCCTTTTTTCAGGGTAACAGTTAATTCCCCAAAGGTGAACATGAAACTATTTTCAGTTAATATTTATACACAAAAACATACACACACTACACATGAAGAAAATGCATTACACAGTAATTTTGAGGATAATTGCAGTAATCTCAGGGATGCAATAGGGATACTGAGTTAAAAACATTTCAGAAATCTCTAGAATGCAAAACACATAAAATAAATAATCTGAGAGAAGAGGGGAAAGACATAGCATATTTGCAATGAGTAATGATAAAGATAATTAACTATTAAGCAAGAAAGATGTTTGCTGATTTTTATGCCTCATTATACAAGAGAGACAAGAGAATGAAGAGTAGATGCAATTTTAAGTGTTATTTTCCTTACACTCACAAATATCCAAATGGAAATAAATGAAACCTATCAACACATAGGAAGTTCACACTTCAGGCATGGCAGACGGGATGTAGCAGTAGTTTATACACTGTCTAAAATTAAAAAAAAAAAAAAACCAAAAACAATTAAGAAATGTACTTTCTCTTTGGCTGTTCTCTTGACTTGCCCCTTTTCCTTGTTACCTTACAGAAAACACTTAATACAACCTCAATTTCCCGTTTATCAAATGAGGATAGCAATTCCCACCCCTCAAGAAGAGATGGGATGCATAAATAATTATGAGCTGAGCTGCCACTGTGTATGTATGTACCTCATTCATTAAAAGAAGCTTAAATTCCATAAATCATGGTAGAAGGATAACAAAAAAAAAAAAAATCACCAATTGTAATTTAGCTTAGAAAACGAACTTGCAATTTATATTTTTCCCATTATCTGGGAAAGCTCTGATGTTAGGGCTCTTGCCAGAAAGTGAGCATTGTTCCAGAGAGGTTGCATTTGAAGTGTGTCAAAAATCAAACAACACGCACAGTAGGTCTCAAACATTCCTTTCATAAGAGATGCCTTTGACCTCTGCATGAGCCAGTATCTCTTGAGAAAGGGAAGTTCTGCAACTAAGTCAAACTAAGCTTAAGAGAAACACTGGGTAGTGCAGGGATGGGAAAGATGTGAAATTGTTAGAATCGATCCACAAACACCTTTAGAGAGGGTATCCAAGCCCTTTCATTAGGTGCATTTTCTTCCCAGGCTTCAAAGAGGCACCTGTCACAGCTGCTACTGCTCCTGCTTGCAGTTGCAATGAGACTGGAACCTGAACACAGAAAAAAATAATAATTATTAAGGGGAGGAAGGGAACGAAAATGTTCCCTTGTGATTAAGTGAACAAAGCCTGAAAATTTAAGTTGTATAGCTGGAGAAATGAGGAGGAAGGGGATTGATGTTATGATAATATTTAGCAGCAGAAAACCAGGCTCTTTGACATTCTTAGACAAAAAATAACTCAGTTATTGTATAACAAAACATTTTAGTTTTCAAAGTAAAATTTACATGACACACATCAGATAAATAAAAAGAAAATGGTGTGAAGACATAAGGGACAAGTGAACATGACCACAGACCGGCAAGAAACCTAAGGAGGGATAGAAGCCTCCCCCATGTTACTTCCATAAATAATTCTTGCCATGGAAAACTAAAAACTAAACTATAAGTAAAAGCTGTATTTTTAACAGCAGGCTTAACATTCTTCTGGGCAGAAATTTGTTTAGAGATAAGAAAAAATGCCTCTCTTTTTGGCCTGTTTGTTTATTAAAAAAAAAAAAATTACATACTGATAAAATGCCAGTGCAAAATGCTATTTCATAAACAGTGGACTAAAAAACATCTTTTAAGTACTGGAAGACGGATAAAAACTTGAAAAAGCTTTGAAGGCCTAATCTTAAGACTCGCTACTGGTCTTTATATATATTCTTGAGGATAAATGGTTACATAAACAAATGGGAGGAGAACATGAATCCTTGTGTGGTTTTTTTCCTGGTGTAACAACAAAACTATGTATATCAAAGCTACTCTTATACAGTACCCAGCAGTTTCTCCTTTAAAGAAAGGCCAAAAACGATCTAGTCAGTAATTGCAGCTGAGTTTGTGGTAAGAAAGCTCTTGATAACAATAATAAGTAAAAATGTCTCAGTGTATAGTGGTTTATTCTAAAGTGAGTGAAAGAAAAACCCCAATCCTATCACCTTCAGATTATATTCAGTGTGTTTCAGGTAAAATATCCATATAGTAAACCAAATATGGACTATTTATAATAAAACACATACTATGATGATGATTGCAAAATTGTCACTGTAATTCCCCCATGAGTGTCATGTCCCTTAGTACTTGCTGTGACTGCAAGGACATCAGATGCACATGTGCAGAGAAGCTCTGAGAAGCAGGGTGTAGAGGAAGAGGAGCTGCAATAGTTCCCTTTGTGCTGGCTGCCTTCCTTCCTGCTGGTTTTGGAGCTGTTTTCCCAAACCTCAACTCCAGATTTGACAGGCATTTCAGTGTACAAGAGATTGGATGAAGGACAACTACTTAGGGTTAAAGTCGGAGGGGTTAGGGAGCAAATTCAGACAAAATGGCATTGTCTCAGAACAATTCAGTTGAGAAATACTCCTCAAATTACTCTATGTACATCTATTATTCATAGATGAGTGGTAGTGAGAGAGGAGTTCAAGTGAAAATAGCAGCAACTGAATGGCATAAAAGCTATTCTGGTTTGACAAAGAATAATCAGATCAACATTTGTGTTGATTTTGGATGATGATATCCCACTGTTTCCCACTGTGGCACATTCAACGCACTGGGATTGGGAATGGTAAGAGAAAAGTAGGAAAAATGAAAAGGAAAAGGGTCTTTTTTTGGTGCTAACTGCTTTCATTCCTTCACTTGTGCAAGTGTCTTAAGATATATTTACACAGTTCAGCAATAATACTCTTGAGCTTGTTTGTATCGTCTGAAAACATGCAGTTTCATACACATATTTACTTCCAGCCTGAATGCATAATAAGACCCTTCACTTGATTTCAGCAATGATGCTTTCCTTATCTGTAACTAATGCCTAGTAAAAGTTCATGCCCACTTTCGTGTCCAGTTTCTTGCTCTGCTAAGCCTTGAGTCCTTGTTGACTCTTATGACTGCTATTTTTTGCATGCTAGATTTTGACATTATATAACAGAATGACTGACTTTGCAGGCAAAGTTAGGGAGGCAGTAGTTTAGGTTTGGCGATACTAGATTAAATAGACAGACAGCTATATTGCCATTTGCTTGTAAGGGAGAGAAGATTGCTGCTGGATTTCCCTGTTGCTTGGTTTTATCAATAACACAAATAAATTATTTCTTTGGCCAGAGCAAAAACTATCACTCAAAGGTGAAAAGTTTTTTTGTATAATATGAAATACAACATCAGTAGAACAACACGGAAGGATGGATCACCTCTCGGGGGCTAGTGAAAGAATGAAATGACTGCATCAGTTGAACATATTAATGAAACAGTTGGGTGTCATTCCTATTGCTCATGCTGAATTTCCCAAGTGTACTGGGCCACTATGGCTCCTATGCATTAATAACAGAATAGACACAGACCTCAGTTGTCTTTGCTCTGTTTCTTGATTTAGATACAGATCCACATCTTATGGCTGAGGCCCACCTGTTTGTGAATTTTATGTAAAACTTTACAAAGACATTCTTCACAAAATGTGCTATTGCAATAAATCATACTATCCAAATAAACTATTCCAAACACTCCTGGTTAAAAAAAAGCAAAACAAAACAAACCCACACCAACACTTTTCTGGAGTTTACATGCTCTATAGCATGATGCTGTCATTCCCTTAGCTGGTATCATATTAATTTTCTAATCCATGAGAAGGAAGAAGAGATAAAGGAGCTGTTGTCCAAGCAAAGACAGAGGTCTGAGGCACTCACTGCTCTTCCATTTAAGACTGGATAATAAATATTTATGGAAATAAGTTACATTCTTAGCAAATAGATCTTTGGATCAAAAAAATTTGCTCAAAATAGGCCATATCCTTTTATTTAAAAGTTACTTAAGTACCAAAAAAATCCCCCCCCAAAATCACAAAAAAAAAGGAAGACTATCTCCCACAGAAGCCACGTGTTTGTGCTGCTCATTCATGCCTTTTCATGGCTTGCAACCTATCAAATTTAGGTGATATTTCCAGAAACAATCAGCAAAGAAAAATGAATCAGCTGCTATGAAAAGTAGGCCAGAGAACCTGCCCAACTCAGGCCAGAATCAAGGATTCTAGAAAGCCTTACATAGAGGAGAAAATAAATAACTAAAGAGGGACAGATTCCTGGTGGACTTAAATTAAACAAAACCCGTGTTTAAAATGATTCCAGGAGATGGCCAATATAAACACCCCCTGCCTGAACCCAGCATACCTAGGATGGAACGTGTAAGTCCAAACACACAACATCTGGCTCATTGAGTGAAAAGGGCTCAACTTCAGCGTTGGCTATCCTTTTCAAACTGCGTATTGAGTTTGCCTAAAACTCTGGCAATGCAATTATCTTGTATAAGTTGTTCCTGCAGCTGGATGTGAAACCATCTTTGAAACAACAATATAAAATGTCATTTATATCTATTTACATAACTTGACACAGAAATTGCCTGCACTAGTAAAAAGATGATCTGCAAATTAAGAAAGGAAATTAAGTGAGCAACAGCCAACAGGTATTTGTCGAGAATAAGTTTTGACAAAGATAATCCCTTTTCCTTTTGCAACACAATAATATGCTTTTCTTGGGGAAGAAGCAGTAAATGCCATATGCCTTGAGTTTAGTAAAGCACTATCTTACATGCCCATCTCATAAACAAGCTACAGAACTTGGTCTAGATGAAACCACTCTGAAATAGTTGCACAACATAAGTAGTCTACAGAAAATGGGAACTAGACCAGCTTTCTGGTAAAGATCTACTCAAGTGAGTAATTCTCAAGACTTCATTTTAAATTAGAAAGAAACAATATCAAGCTGGGCTTCATTGGAGTCCACCCCACTCTCACACTGTTTGATATTTCACAGAAAGCCAGAATGAGAGAAGGGAAAACTGGGCTTAAATTTGCATCAGGCTGCAAGGGGCTAATAAACTCTTCAAAAAACAGGCTTAAAATTCAAGAGGATATTTATGCTGCTTTTAAGATTTATAGCAGACAATATAAGAAGCAATAGAATTAAAATGAAGTGTGGTAAATTTAAGGTAGGAAAAACATTTAAGGTAGGAAAACCTTTCTAGTTGAAAGAACAGTTAAGCACTGGAATAAAGTTTCCCAGAAAAGTTTTTAAGAATGGATTTGACAAACAGACATGACTCTTTTGGGACAGGGGAAGGACTAGCAACCTCCTTTCTCTTGAGGTCCTATTTTCTATGTATCCTAAAATATAAAAACCTAAATATTATTTCAAAATAGCCTTTGCATTATAGTGATAGAAATGGTCTAAAAACAAGAAATGGAAATGCTTCCTATATTACGATAAATTTGAGTTTGATTCAGATAAGAGGGAAAAATATGCCACTATCTTTTATTCCATTGTTTCTGATTAGAAAACTGAATTCTTTTGAAGGTAATCTGTAAGGGTACCCGGTTACTAACACAAACATATGTCATCTGCTCATAATAGTGATTTTTACTGAAGTTTCTTCCCCTATTATGCCAAGAATCATTTGATTTGCAGATTGCATAAACAACAATAAACCTGACTAAAGTCTCCTGCATATCCTGCATTTGATTGTCAAACAATTTACTTCTCTGACAAGACGTTTATGGAGCTCAGTGCAGAGAGAAATTATATTCTACTTGCAGATATTACATGGCATCTGCTATTACCTGGAAACAAGATCTTTAAAATTTTGTCAAAAAAAGGGTTTCTGGGCTAAAAGTTCACTATTTGATTCACATATAATAATCAATGCATTCCTTTGTTTTTTAACGTATCCATCATTCAACCCACTTATCAGCACACATTACAGTTGTTTGCATTATATTACTCCTTTTAGGAAACGTATATTTACTTTGTCTAGTATTGCTATGAATCAACATAGACTTAAAGCAATTCATGGAATCCCTTAAAAAAAAAATCCCTTTCACCAAAACTTCACAGGCAAAGGAACCAGTGAACATTCAACTCCATTTAAAGTGACAAAACTGATAAAAAATTTTTGTTTCTCCCCAGCCTGCAAATAGACCATGGAACTCCATGATGCAGAGTATTTGAGGCAAGACATAAACATTTAAAAAACTTAGTGCTTGGATACTAAGTGTCCAATCTATAGTACTGATACTACAAATTCAGAGTTCAAATTAAATTACATGCTCTAGGTCTTACGCCAGCTTCTAACAGATACAGAAAAAGACCAAACACATCTCACACCTGCATGCTGGGAAGATCTCACATATTTCCCTGAACTGTCTATTACTGGCCTCTGACAAACCGAGGATGCTAGAGGGAGCAGGCAGCAGAGCTGGCCTAGAGCAGCGCTCCCAGTGTCGGCATGTGGCTGGCAGCGATGTGGCCACCACTGACTCTGCCCTTGGCTGGAGTTCCTGAGCAGAAACACTGGTCCAAGAGCAAGTAATGACTGTATATGATGAATAAACCCACAACAACAAAAGGAAAGTTACTGAAGTCAAAATCCTTGGTCTTGGAAGTCTAAATCAAACCACCAATATTTAATAATGCAAGTTTAAACCACTAGCCTGTTTATTTTTTTTAAGTTTTGGTTTATTTTCTTAACCTCTCTCTGCTTCAGTTAAAGGTATGCTATCTGTAAAAGAAAGGTAAACACACCCAATTAGCTCACAGCAGGTTTATAAAACATGATTGTGCTTCAAAAGGTTAACTGAAAACCCATAGTAAAACCAAGAAAATGATCTTCTTAGTAAACGTTTAGTTTTTTATTTCTCTCCCAGTGACAAGAAGAACTGACTTCTGACAGAAACATTTAGTCCCAAACTCTGTTGCTATCTTCATCAATTTATTTGTTGTTACCAAAGAACCATCCCATTTGGGTGCAGGTTGATGTCTTATCCTTGTGATCATTTCAACACCTCATTCATATAGACTTCCAGGAAAATAAGAAAATCTAGAGAGTGGAACACATTTCAAAAAGATAAAATAATGAATCTTGTTCCTTTTTCAGCATCATGAGTACTGTAACTCAGGAGAATTGTGACAGGAGAAATCAATAATTCATCAACAGCTAAAAGTGGCACATAGTGAAAAGGGCACGTGTACATAAAAGTGGAAATTTGTGTGCTTGTAAAGAAAGTCTGAAAGGTAGATGGTTGGAGTGCAGATAAAATTACTTTAGAAACAGCAGCTGAAACAGTTGCTGTTTGATATCTGCTCTGTTGCAAAGACCTTACATTCCGATGAATTTATTACTCTCTTCCACCCACAAATAAAACATTCAGCACGTAGATTACCATGGATATTCAGGTCCTTTACAGAAAGATCTATATGTGATAACTAAGGTTGATCTTGAGAGAATTAAAAATCTACAAAACAGAGTTTGCAATGCTTTGTGTTGTTAGAAACCAAGACTTCACAGTGAACAGAAGAGGAATTATTTTTGTATTCAGGGAGACATGACTCTAGACAAATTCACACTCCTAAAAATTCAACAAGATATTTCACAATCATCCATATGGTCTTTGTGCTAATGTCACTTCACAAGCTGGCTTATAGATCTCTTATGATTATTAAAATGTGTTACTAAGCTCCTGAAATTGTGAAGACAAAAAGATCAGTTGCTGAACTCAGTGCACTATGAAGGCACATCATTTTAATTCTTTACCCTAACTTTCTGATTCTCGACTTTGTCGTGTAACTTAAGCAAGCAAAAGATGCTACCTTACAGTTTGAAAAAATAAGCCTGTGCCACATGGGAAGAGTTTTGGGTGGCCTCCTTCAATAAGGAAAACAGCCTTTTAAGTGCTCACTGAACTGGGAAGTGACAGGAATAAGACGGGCTGAATCAAAACCAACAGAAAATGTGTTAAAAATAGGAAAGTAACAGAGCACTTTTAACTAGGGAATGAAATTGAAGTTATGGCATGGCCATTCCAGTGATTGAAAACATCAGGAGGTAAACCACAAACTGGGCACTGTCCTAATGGGTTCTGTGAATTTATACGCTCTGAAACAACAGCTCCACTCCTCCCATTGCAGGAATCCCATCTCACGGATGAGAGGTGAAGTGTGTGTGCAAGCACAGCCCTAGGGATTAATGCAGCAACCTGCAAGGTTCAAGGTGATGTGATACCACTTACCTTGCAGTAGCTGCTGCAAGTCGCAACAAACACCGATACATAGACTTTCTGTGTTATTAAGTCCTTACAAGGATCATGAGGTTCTATGAAATTTGCTGCACATTTCCTAGCTAATTAGTGCACTGAGATATTTTAGATGGCAACAGAGTAGAGAAAACCAGAAGAAGGGCATAGCTTAAGTTATGTTACTTCTGAATGGAACTTAGAAATGCTGCTTTTATATGGAATAAGATTTTGAGTTCTTTAAGGACATTTATTGATAACTTACTCCAAAGCAAGACTCAGATGGTCAGACTGCCATGCATCACAGTAAAAATACCATTCATTCATACACTCTGGATTTCTCCAACTTGGGGCTGTGTTTTAAGCACCAGCTTCTTGAGCCATGCCTAATACAAACTAATTAACATAGGATGCAAGTATACGGTATGCTCTGTAAAATAATTTTTTTTGTACTGTACAATGGACCCTCACAGTTATGATGTCAATGAATTTGAGCCAACCAAAACAAGCACAGGTCCACACAATGGAATTCAGTCTCCTAAGCAGATGTGTGCAAATGGGCAGCAATAAGGAGGACAGGAGTGGAAGGAAGAGGCAACAAAACAGTATCGACATCTGACATAAGCATCCTGAAGAATATTTCCATCATACACCCAGCCAGCTTTGCCTTTTCACTGAAGCAGTAGCTCAGCGGCCACAATCCAGAGTGGCCTAAGAAAACTAGGAGAAAGCACTCCTAGCTAAAGGAAAGTAATACTGCAGCTACATGACATATGCTCTCGTTAGAGCCATTCCTTGTTTTCTGGGATATGTGTTCATTCTCCCTGTTAGCATCACTAGCTATTGTCTTAGTGATGTTTTACAGTATAATACTGTACAATATTGACAGTCCGATTGCATTATGCTTACATCCTGAGTGACAGAGGTGGAGGAGAGATGTAGTTAAAAATATGGTCACACTCCTATCCACCATTTTATTGTTTTCAAAAACCTTGTTTCTATTTGCTCCAAACAGAAATCAACAAAATCAAGGCAATGCAAGTAAGACAGAAAGAATTTGAGAGGGAGGAGAGAAGGTTTCAAAGGATTTTGGACACAAGTGTTGTACAGATGTTTAGTAAATGAAACCACAAAGTCTAATCAAACAAACATTTTCAAGCAGTTTATAGTCATGGGAAGAAAGTGGAAGGAGATGGGAATTCTAGCTTTGATCATGCAGCTAGTATGAAGGAAACAGCTATTTTCAATTTCACTGGATATTTGGAAAGTGCTGTTTAATAGATGTATCACCACCCTTCACAGCCTCCATCCTTTGTGCAAAGGCAGGCTGTGGTGCGCTCAGAGAGAGAGGATCAGGCTTCACGAGACTTTGGATCCCAGGATTAAGTGCTTAGTTGACTTTTGTTTGAAGAGTATCCTAAAAGTAGGTCTGAAAGTGTGCAAAACCTTCCAAAAAATGTACAGGATATCATACCAACCCTCCCCATCCCCACCACCTCACAAACAAACAAAAAATTCAAACAGAAAACAAAAAAATCCCACCCTGTTTCACTTTATCCTCTTTTACCTTAGTTAAAATGTATACACAAAATGATCAGCTGCAGCATTGACAGTAATATCCAATCACTCCTCTTTACAAATTTTGCTTTTAGCATCACAAAGTATTTATGTTTAATTTCTTTATATAATTTTCATCACTTAGGTCTGATTTTTTTTTTCCTGACAATGCAGAATTTTTATTGGAAATAAGTGACAAAGATTACAGGAAAAAAAGTTTAAAAAGCTCCTGTACATAACTTTCATCAGAAAGATTCTACTTTTGTGAAGATTTGTTCACATGCTTTTCATGTTAAGGATAAGGTATTAGCACCAGATTCTACCATGCATTTATGTCTTTTTTTTTTTTTCTTTTTGTTTTACTTACTGATCAACATGTGCTACAGGTCATTGGATGGGCAGATTCACACCCTATCCATCCTCTACCTTTACCTTTTTGAGAAGCCCAGCCATTCCAGTTTATTTGGAGGCCCCATCCTTCATATGGTTCCCAGGATGCAGGCATTGTATTTATAAGAAAGACAGAAAACAAGCTATGGAGGAAATCAGATGGATATCGTGCATGAATATGTGACACTCAAATACTGTCTCTCTCTGTCAGGATTCAACATCCAAGATAGAGGCAAAAACCTTAAACAAGCAACTCCAGAACCCTTTCAGACCTTTAACTGCATCACACAGGTCAGCACAACTCTTTCTGGTATTTGAATCACAGCTAAAAATTCTTGTAGATAGATTTAAAACAAACAAACAAACAAACAAACAAACCCACCACAACAACAAAAAAACAAACAACCCCCCCCCAACAATCTATACATGTATACACATTGCCCCAGACCTGCTTCCTTATGGTATCAGTACCTAAGGTAGGCTGAGGAAAGCTTCACAGAGACCAAAAGGAAAGACCACTTCCCTGACATACTTCAAGTCTTGGCTGCAGCAGTAATTTGCACTTCTGTCATGCACTGTCCCAGAGAAGTGATCTCTGTCTCCGCTCTTTGAGTGGTCACTCTCTCTGCAGAACAGCAGATCAATCTCCCAACTCAACCACCCAGCTCAACTCCCAAAAGCCGTGTTCAAACTGTGGAGGATGCTAGGACAGTTTTCCATGGCTTTCCTGTCCCTCTACATATCATGGGAAACTGGCAAAGGTGATAACACAGCAAGCTTGTAAATGAGAGTCTCCATCATTTATCAGAATTAAATTCTGCACAAGCAGAATTTCGGAAATTAAAAAAAAAAATATTTAAAATGCCTCTTGAGCATAAGTTAAGGATAAAGACAGAATTTCAGATTTACAACTGATATTACACTTGATTTTTCAGAGTGGCTTCTGAATCTTGCACTCTAAAGACAACATAGAAAACATTGTTTTGGGTCAAAGCTAAAAACAGACTGCGTATCAGACTTCTGAGACTAAGTAAACCTCCGAATAATAATACTTTTCTGATACAGTAAAACTAATGTTGGCTCATAAAATTCTGGAGGTTTTCGCTTATTCCCCCCCATCTCCAACACACATGACCTCCTTTTAAATATCTTCCACAGCAATTGGTGCATATTCACGCCAGTTACTGACAAGAACCGTGAAATACAATTCACCATTCAAAATGGATGAAAATCTTATTTAGCATTTCCTAATTTTCAGTCTACAGGTGTCCTGGTTTCAGCTGGGATGGAGTTAAATTTCTTCACAGTAGCTGGTATAGTGCTATGTTTTGGATGCAGTATGAGAATAATGTTGATAACACACTGATGTTCTAGTTGTTGCTAAGTAGTGCTTACACCAGTCAGGGACTTTCAGCTTCTCATGCTCTGTCAGGTGCACAAGAAGCTGGGAGGAGGGGGCACAGCCAGGACAGCTGACCCAGACTGGCCACAGGGCTATTCCCTACCACATGATGCCATGCTCAGTATGTAAACTGGGGGAGCTGTCTGGGGGGAATGATTGCTGCTCAGGGACAGGTTGGGCATCAGTCAGCAGGTGGTTAGCAATCGCATTGTGCATCACTTGTTTTGTATATTTTTTATTATTATTACTATTATTATTATTATTTCTTCCTCTGCTGTCCTGTTAAACTGTCTTTATCTCAACCCATGGGTTTTACTTCCCCCCCCCCCACCGATTCTCTCCCCCATCCCAGCAGGGGCAGGGAGGGTGAACGAGTGACTGTGTAGTGCTAAGTTGTCAACTGGGGTTAAACCACGACAACAGGGAATAAGATGACATGCAAGCTTAAGAAGGCATAAGACTGTCTCATGGCCTAATGCCACGTCAGTGGGACTATTATCCCGCACAATAATTTGCAAGATTGGAGGTCTAAAAAAAGCAGCATGTGTGAGTCCTTAGGTGATGAGTGTCAAGGTACCACAGGTAAAGACATTAAACAAAGTGTTCATTTGGCAGCAGAAGCACCCTAGGGTGACCAGAAGTCCAACGGTCCCACCACCACTGTAGGAAACCAAAGCTCATGACCAGGAGTCTTTAAATGGTTACCAAGAGGAGTGTCATCATACATTTCAGAATTTTTTCCTTTCCAAAGCCTTACACAGAGAAACAAATTTATACACACACACGCACACACACGTGTTTCAATTCCATCGAATCAACATTTGTCAGTTTGTAAGCATTTGTTCGGAAGACTGCTAACCAGCCTTATTTGATCAAAACCAGTATGTTATAAGGAAAGTGAAACAGTAAGTGGAATATTACATTCTTTTGCATTACATGTATGAGCTTTAACTGCATATTTACATAGCACTCATTAAAAAAATAGTTTTCATTTGACTTTCTAAATCTGAGGTGACTTGCAAGGCATTCTTAGTTACCATATCTAAGAAAATCCTGATAACAATGTAGCTGAAGTTCCTGAGCTAAACATCTAAACCATCTCTAAAATACTGAGCATTGCACTTCCATTTCCACAAAATTCTTAGATATAAGTAATGCTTTGAGTTTGTAAATGCATTTTTTTGAAATCAAAAGGCTGCTTACATACTTTGTCTAAGAATACCCATAAATGGATGCTGAGCTGGAGCCCCACAACAGAATTGAATACTCTTGCACTATACAATAACAAGAATCTCCTGTCCCTTCCTCACAGAGTTCCTAAGCAGGTCTGCAATGCCAGGTGTATCTTTCACCATCCTAAAAGTAGGAAAAAAATATTCATTTTGTTAACACAATTAGTCGTTGATTATAGGGAGCTAAGCAGTATACAAATCATTTGTGCATTCAGAAGTAGTCATGCAAAAATGCCTTATGCTATTTTCCAATAAATAGCAGGCATTTTCAAACTGTCTTCTAAAAATGTTGTGTGAATTCTTTATTCTGCTGATGCTATCAAGTACAAAAACTGATTTTCCTTTCACTTGAGATGCAATGACATTCATTTTTATTTCCTTATTCGTGATACTCAGAAAGGCAATTCTATATATGAACAAATGATATTCAAATTAGTTTTTTTGCTAAAGAATATAGACTGGAAAGTTCTACAGCAAAATTACACTATCTCATAAAGGAGAACACAAGTAATGGGGATTGATTTAAATATTTATTTTATAAGTTTTTGAGATGTTTTCAGTTTAGAGCAAAGCCAAATTTAGTGCTGGCTTAGGAAATCTTCTATGCATATGAGTCCTAACTATGCAGCTGATCAGTAAGAGAATCCCGAATGCAAAGGTGAGCAAGAGTTCACACATCAGGTTTTTGCACACTATGCAGAAATAATTTCAGAAGAATAATATCTCTGACTGAGGTTGTTTGCATCTGTTCTCTAACACTTTTCTTCTTAATGCCACACATGTGCAGGCTTGAGATCAGAATCAGCTCTGGGACTCTAAATTGCTACTTCAAATGCTGGAAAATACTGAAAAAAGTCAGTGATTGCTTAAGCCTAAAGGAGTATTTTAGTTTTTCTTGTCTAATCAACTTTTCTGGCTTCTTAGTACACATAAGTTGCTTTTTTACTCTGATAGTTTGCAAGAATATTAAGAAGAGGACAGAAATGTATAGCAGAAGCTCTTTGTAAGACTAGAAGAAATAAATTATCTTAACTTACATAGTTTGAGGAACACACGGTTGAAATGCAGCCCATATGCATGGTGATTATTTATAGGCATACAAATTATATTCAAAAAAGAGCCAGATGGCTTTAGCAACACATCTGCTGTCTTCAAGGCAGAACTTCTGAAGCAAACTTGGGACATTAACTCCTATTATAGAGCAGTCAAGAACCAGTAGGACTACATTTGCTTTGTAGTCTGTAAGAGTTGTATCTTCCTACACAGAAATTGAATTTAATCTGCAGTCAGCATCAAAGACAGGCTGCAATATGTTGCATTTTAACAGGGTTATCGTGCTGTTACTAACTAAATGCAAGGCTAGGAAGGCAGGTCACCACTAAGGCAGAAGCCAAATGAAGCCAAACCTCACACATGCTAAGGTAAGCAGTGGTTACATAAATCTTCATGCCAGCTAGCAATTCTGCATATTTTGCACTATTTTGCACTAATTTTCAGCAAAGTCATAATCCCTGAAAACCATTAAAAATTGCAAAGTTTCACACTATGCATTATTTAATTTTTTTCCTTAGGAGAAGGTTCTCATTTAGCAGATAATACTGAGAGGCAATTGAAAGATGTCTTAAACACTGACATCAGAACTGTGCAAGACGTTTCACAAAATATCGATTTATATTACCGGGGGTGGGGTGGGATGGAAGTCAGACATCTACTAATTACTGAAGTTGTTTGCATTCAAAACATACATTTGAAAATGAGAAGACAAACTGGGATAGAACACTGGGAGAACTGCCTGCGCTGCCATGGTTTCTAATCTCCACCTGAACAGGAATAAATTGTCACAAGTGCTTGAGTTTGCTGTCCGGCCACTGCATCTGCTGCCTCCTATATTACTGTGTGCTACTCTGAGTAGTACTATCACTCAGTTTCATTTATAATCAGCTTTTCAGAAACTTCTGCAGGAACAGTACCCCTCTCCTCCCCTCCTTATCCTCCTTGTTACAGAAAGCAGCTTTAAAACAAACAGAACATCTTAATAAAAAAAAAAAAGCTGAATATGCCTTTTCTGCTCAAATGGATTCACTCTTTAGAGTGCAATTTGCCTGTTTTAGGATGGCAATTTTGGATCCCCTTTAGTTTTCTGACAGAGTAGATAAAACTGGAAGCTTGTTCTACTGCAATATCTAGAAGTCCCAATGCTGGCAGTTTCAAGCCTATGTTTTGTTATAGAAGGAGGAGGGCCAACCTCTCTGTGCTCCGGGGCTACTTGTGTTCCCAGCTGGGAGTTACAGGGCAGATGAGTGCAGTGGAAGTTGTGCCAACGCCTGTCAGCATTTGTTAGGTGACATTCAACTGCATCTGCATCTCTCTTCTGGGACAGATAACTAGAGCAGCACCTTGTTTTACTGGCCCCTTGACTGGCCTACACTCTCAACGCTCCCACATCGGCAGGGTCTTTGGGCTCGACTATACAGCAGGACTGCGCTGCTCCTTTGTGCAGGGCATGCTAAGCCTCTGGAAAGCATGGTAGTTCTTCAGGTAAGCTTTTGTAATGCCATTTCCCCCACGTCTTTTTACTACTTCAAAAATACAGTCAGGAATAATCAGAGTTAAGACTCAAAATATTGTCCCCCAGACATCTCTAAACATGCCATATTTGAAACAGAATAAGCTCCATTTTTGCAAACTTAACTTTCCTGCAAGAAATAAATACACTGCAAATGAAATTCTAATTTTAACTAGAAGCATAAAAGTTAAAGCATATGCAGATACTTTTCCAGGTTTAAAAGTTTTCCTAAAAACTGAAAATTCTAGATATCAATGCATTCACTCACCTGCATTACGTAAGGTACTACTGCTGATATTTATGAATACTCTGTTCCCTAAATATTCAAAAGCTTCTGGAATGATTTTTAGGAAGGCTCTTTGTATTATATCAAAATAAAACATTACCCTCTCTTTCCTTATGTATGTCCCTTAATTTTGTTAGGCTATCTAATTTCATCAAGGCGCCCAATCATCCCAAATAAGCTAATAAGAACTTGCTATAAGGGGGAGTGAATTTGACCCCTTTGAAATGCTAATTGAATTCCTTATCTGCAAACCCAATATTTGTATTGTATAGCTCAATGATGGAGAAAAAAAAATCCATATGCCTGATGAAATGATAAAATGCATTTGTTTAACTAAGTCATTAAAATTAAACAGTGCTTATTCTAGGTTCTTATTTCAATTCACATGAGATAAGAAAAAAAAACACAAAACAAATGCTAGAGATCACAGGTCCCTACAAAAATTCCACAGCAATGCCCTTTCAGTCTAACAAAATCAGCTCAAAACTTAGGTATTCAACTCTTACATGCATATTATTCTCAACAGTGATATTACCAGTATGACTTGGACTATTCCAAGTGAGTTACCCTGGCAGACCTTTGTCCTTTAAATAGTGTTTTCTATTAGCCTTTACCATTAAAATGCTTTATCACACACACACAAAGTAAGCTGTGATTCTTCCTGCTGCTGTTGGAAAGGAGAATGGCATTTTCGTATTATGGATAATGGCACTTTGAAAGTAGGTAGAAGTTTCAGAACTGCTGAGGTTTCCATATACTGTATGTCAAGCCTCTTTCTCTATGGACTGGAGTAAGGGAACTGCTCTGCTGTTATCGGCTGTCTGCTACAGCTTCAGCTGTGCAATGGTAATTTGGGAAGGGATTAACTTTGGTTAAACATTTGACTGCATTTCCTTTGGGAGACTACGGAAACATGCCAGAAAGAGTGATTCTGTGGAGTAACACTTGTGCTAATCTCTAGACCTTCCTTGATCAACTGCACGTGCCAAGCCTCTTCAGTCCTCTGGGAGAGGACTTTCTATGGGGTTGATGCTTCTCTTTTAACATTAAGACTGAGTCTTAATGGCATTGGCTTCTTCCACCACCCGTAAAAGCAAAGATGAGAATACTGGGATTAGTTTGTCTTAAATCAGTGAAAGCACAAGCTAGAAGTACAGCTTTATAAAACCATTAGCAGGAGTTAGCAATGCATACTCTATGCTTCTTAATATAGCCAGTATTATAAATCATGCGTGCTCAGTCATTCCTTCACTTCCACACAATTATATGTGGAAGAAGAAAAACTGGCATTAGAGCGTGTTCAATCTGAAAGAACACTGCCCCTTTGAAATTGCCTGCTGTAGGCAAACTCTTTCTGGTTAGACTAAATCACTGTTCTGTGCAAGTGAGGTGACAATACACAAACCAATTTCTGTTTTACATGCCTATGGTAAACTCCCAATGAAGTAGTTAAAAAGTAAAAGCAGTATGTTTATTAAGGCAAGAACTACAAAAAATGTTTTTTTCCTCAGAAAATTACTAAGTGTTGTATTTGGATGACATAATGCATATTTGGGGAAGAAACGAAGATGACTTGGATACTTACTGGGTTTCCTGTTCAAAAAATACCTAATAAATCATGTGAAGGATATTTTCCTGTGAAAATACTATATTAAATAGGAGTCAGTGGAAAATCTTGCTGCTAAAGCCATCTGTTTCACTCCCTCATGCTCACAGAAACTGTACATGCATGTGCATGCATGAAAAGAAGAGAATGGATTAGACACAGATAAGTATTCTGAACTAGAGGACTGATTGAGTTTAAATTAATTTTAGATGCAGTGAGATGGTGTCAGCCAGGACCAGATCTTTGCAAGTCTCACAGTGAACAGCACCATGTGTGGAAGAATATAACTGCATTTTTCTCTTGACCTTAGGCTGAGATTAGTAAACTCCCGAACAATGATTTAAATCCCTCAAAAGATTTTTAACTGATGTAAATTCTAAATACGCAGGCAAATCTTGTTGTGAAGTGATTAATTATCACTGCCAAACAATTAAGTATATGGACTAGCAAAATGCATACTTCAGGGTCCCTGTATTAATTGTAAAAGTGAGTTATAAAAGTAATTGCAGAAGGCTGTATTTAAGAATATTTTAAAACTAATAAGGTCTTAAACAAATAGGGGAGAATGATATATAGATCCACCTGTATCTATTCAAAGCATTTAAATACAGATTAGCAAAGACACATCTGTGGCCATGATTATGAAAAGATTAAATGATGGGGTTCTTAACGCATAAATGTAAATTTACTACATGGCAATAAGTCTAGAACTACATCTTATCATGGGGTTCTTTTTGGACACAAATGTAGCTATTCCCTGGCAAAATTAATTGTATAATCATTTAATTAATAGGGCAGAAGATTAGAAATGGGGGAAAAAAAAAATGCTGTTTCTCTGGTTGCTCCTGTCCAATTGTTATGAAATCTGAAAATTTTTAGCACAATACTGTCTTGAAGTAAGAAGTAACACTGACGTTTTATTAAATTATCTTGAAATCTTGTGCTGTAGATAGTCAGTCTGGGCACAGAAAAGTGAAAAAATGTACATGAATAGTCACATTAAAATTAAAATCCATGACAAACTCGGGATATTTCCATTTCGAATAGAGAGTCTAACCAATGGTGCTTGCTGAGAAGGCCCATGGATAAAGGGAGCCTCCTCTCATTCTAAAACAAGTGTTTGCTGAGAGCTTCTGAGCTTCAGAAATGACTCCAGCTCAAGAGGAAGGTTCTCAGTTCAATGTACACAGTTGACTCAGGTCTCCAGGTGAAATTTAGGTGTTACAAATGTGTTTATTCCCAAAGTACTCAAAGAATTAGCATGAACCCCTGCTAGGCAAAACCACAGATATGTAACCCCACTTGACTTCAGGTCAAGTCAAACAGGGTCAAGTGCAATATTTTGGATGTTGGTGTAATTTGAATAAGATGGGTTACAGATGTGAGAGAGTTGGTGGAGAAGTACAGAGAGGGAGGCTGAAGCAGAAGCTCTTTGGTTCCCCCCAGAGACAACACTGAATACCCAAGGGAGTTTTCCTACCTCCTGCTGAACCTCTACCAGTCTGCTCCTACCCTGTAGAAATCGGAAAACTTACCTTTGTACACATGGACAAATATAATTTTCATCTATTAGCTTCATAGAGTTTAGTTTCTAGAATAGGCTTAGTATTTCACACTCTCTTATTATTATATGTTTCTACTATCTATTGTTGTGAAATTTGTTGTCAGTTTTAAAGCGTTAAAGATTACAAAATGTAGCATGTTTTGCGCAGAAAGATTTCATTGATAAAAAAAACACCAGGTAAAAACAGATATCACACAACTGTTACTGTCCTGAAGTCTAACTTCTAGTTTTGTTTAACCTCTACAATACTACTCAAGCTTCACAATCATATAAAATCCAATTAAATAATTCCAGAAGGGATAATATTACATGCAAAGGACTTAAGCTGGAAAGCAAGAATGATAATACTGAGCATGGTTTGCTATCCCCAAAGACAGAGTAAAGACCAGTAGTAACTAGTCAGTGCTAATAAACTGTAGTTGAACTCATTTATAATACAGATCTCCACTGAATACAAACTATCATGCATAATAAGTTTACTGTCCCTTCATAAATATGTAAAGCTGATATAATGTTGTGACAGTTTTATACTTTTTTCAGTTCTCTTTAAAATGAATTTATTTAATAGCAGGCATAAAAAAAATCTATTGATTTTAATAAGTTTTGGAGAAGGTCCAAGGTGAGAGAAAGAAAAAGCAATGGTGAGGTTCTTGGGGAAGAGATAAGGGAATTAAATAAACCAGGTAAAAAATTGGCCTCAAATAAAGTCAAAAGGCAAAATTCAGCTGACACTTGAAACTAATACTGAAGCTAAACAAAACCCTTGAGTGAGTGTTGCAATGTGTTTTCAGGCTGGAAGGACAGTGGAATAGGAAAGTAGTTGAATGCCTCTACACACTTATAAACACACACACACTTATTTCTGCTATGAGTCCATAACCTGTGTATTTCCACAGAAAGTATTTTATCCATGCTTTAACATCTGAAACTGTAAGATAGATGGACTTAGTTTGCTGTGTCAGTTGTGGAGCCAAGTTTAAAGCTTCAGATCTCACTGCCTTCCAGTTTTGGAAGCTGACCATTAATACCACAGCATTGTTATTACTTTCTTCTTTTTTTTTTACAATGAATCCAGGATTAATCTCTATAAATGATTTGATAATCTCCAACAACAAATCTGAAGATAATAATTTACAGTATTTTCTATTACTTTTCTAAACATTTCTATTAACAAGCAAAACCACAAGACACACTTCTCATGCAGTTCTCCTCAAGAAGCTTTTAATTCAACAAAAGTCCCGTGAGAGAAAAGTTATGGAAAAACCAGCTGTTTAAGACCTCTTCAAGGCATAGTCACTGTTTGACATACGCCAGTCTCCAGGCACCTCAGGTTGCCTTCTTCTGAATATATTTTCGAGGCGGAGTACTCTTGCCTTTGTTCAGTCATTATTTAAATTTAGGTGAACAAACCTGGTAAAATATAATACAGTCCAGATGCATTACTGCTGTTTTCTGAGAAAATGCACTGATCAACAGTGTCCTTTGTTCTTTAAGGTTTTACAGTGTTCTGGTCTCATCCATCTCACTTTGTCAGAAGGAGGTTACTAGATAAAAAAATAATAAAAAAAAACCAACAAAAAAAAAACCAAAACCCAAACCAACCCTCTTTGGAGCTTCTGTACCTGCCCAGAAGGCTTTTGAACTTCCATAATTACACATAGACACAAAAATCACACACAGAGAAACAGCAGCGCGCTCAGTACATATTTGCAAAACATACTGCATGCCATTGGGGCCCATCGTCTACATTTCCTAAAAGGGGAGAGAGGGAGTGTGTAGACAGAACTCAGGATTTGACTATTAAAAATGCAAAGCCTAAACCCTGAGTTCCTGCAGGCTGATAATGTCCCATACAACAGGCACAGCAAACTTGTTACAAAGCAGGTGCTTCATCCCTGCTTGTGTGATAACAGAGGCAACAGTAGATTGATGAGATTTTACTAAAGACTTCTTTTTTTCCTCCCACAAGCTCCTTGGATTTGTTCATTTAACTAAACGGCTAGTGAGTACCAGGATCCTGCTTTTCTTTCAGTTTGAGGAAGATTTTGATCCAAAGATATCAAAGCTGGGATACTATTTTCATATACCATATATCTTTATTATTAAACATCAGCCCTTTGTCCATATTGCACCGTCATGAAAAGAAAAGGCAATTCTCCATCTGCAGCATGACTCCATTTTGTAAAGGATACTGTGTGTTTAGATTTGTAAAGTAGGCAGGCAGACCAAGCCATGGAGCATGGGCTCAGGTAATCTTGCTTCCAGGGAAGCTCTGTGAGGGCAAAGGGAAGGGCTTGGGGCAGGCAGAGAGGGAGGAAGAAAAGGGACCAGTTTACACCAGAACACAGCAAAGGACCAGGGCTTATTTAAAACTCTCAGCTGTTCTCTAATAGCTCCTAGCTCCTTAATGCCTTTCTATTTCTCTGAAATAATGAGAAATATACTGAATTGAAAATAGTTTAATCTGTTTTAAGTAACATTCCATATTTTCACCCCTTTAAGGTGGGCTGGACATCATCTAGCTGTTCTGGAGGATCTCAAGGAGGAATTATTAACATCACAAAGCATCACTTCAAGGGAACAGATATCTGTACCTTGATTCCAAAGGGGTAAAAAAAAAAAATATATATATCTGTACTTCCATTGAGGAAAGGAGACCTAACATCTGTATTCCTTTTAAATCAAAGCTGATATTTTCAGGGCAGTGATTGTACGAAGAACCATCAAATGAGGTGGGGGTGGGGGAAGTAATCATAATCCTTGCTGAAGAAAACAAAAGAAAAAAGGAATTATTTTTGTTGTCTCAGTCACTAAGAAAATTCATTAACTTGTATAATTTAATTGTACCCAGCTAAAGTGGTAAATATCACGATAGATTTTTTTCTTATGGGTCATTACCTGAGTGGTTAAGTGATTACAAAAAGAGATATGAAGCCTGCGGTGATATTTAGCTTTTAAATATCGACTTTCTTTGCACCTCTAATGCAAAGTGGAAAAAGCTGATGCAGATTGGTTTTTTGGCTTGCAATACAACACAGTTAAAGTACCACTTGCAGATCTTTCCCAGGCACAGTTCTGCAACATGAGTATCTAATAAATATGTTTTCCTGGAGGATTTATTACCCATTGAGCATCATTTTTTCTCTTTTGGTTTTGCTCAACAGATTGTAAAATTCTTCTGCAAGAGGAGTGGTAGGTTATTTTGACAGCAAATGACAAAATATAATGCTGGATACGAAGGAGGACAAGATAAAAAAAAGAGATATTGCTGATATTGGTAGATCTCTTGCTCTCCACAGTCACCGATTTAATTGAAGGCTTATCAAAATCAAACTACAGTAATACTCAAGCAGTCTTTATTCATCTTTGAAGGATACGCATTCCTAAAATAGACATGGCTATATAAGAGAGAAAGCATAGAAATTCAAACTAGTAAAAAATATGAATGACAATAATTAATAAAATCTACCTATTATTTCCTTCCATTCCTTATTTAACAGGCAAACTGATAGCAGAGGTGAATGAACCTCCCTGAAAAATAAAAAATAAAATTAAAAAAAAAAGCACACGTGTCTGGGTGAGGAAGTTGCCTTATCCTCAGGCTATCTTCAATAGCAAAATATCCTCCATAGTTGCTTCTAGAGCAGCTGCTGGGGGTGACTTATCATTCGCAACACCAGTTTTAGTGGCGACACTGAGAATATCTGCCCGCTGGAAACAATGCTGCTAAGAAGCATTATGAGGGTGTTCCATATACATTGCAGCAGCAGCTACAACTGAGGAATGCAGTCCTGGTCATGCTGCAAGAAAGGCTCACGATAAAACATACTACTCGGGAAAATACATTTTCATCTAGAGAAAACAGTGTCATTGTACAGAAAAATGTGGTTTCCTAGTGTTAAACCAGAACCTTGAAGTGATAACACTGAAAAATTATCAAACCCTGCTTATATATGATCTGCCTTTTTTTTTTTTTTTTTTTTGTGCTGTTGTGGTGTATTCATAAGAGTTTCTAAATGTTGTGAATCAATGGGACCTAAACTTCGATGGGAGAAAGAAGGCAGAAACCAGCTAAACTGTAAGTCCCATCATTTGCCAAAGAGCTAACTTCAATTTAGTTTTTCCTCAAATGTTTTAATTATATTTTCAGTTTCACATGTTCAATTCCTCAAAGCACTGTCTAGGAGAGTAATCCTAGAAGAATATCAACGTAATTAAACAAAAACAAAAGAAACACAAACAAAAAACAATCCCAACTTGTCTTCTAAAAGACAGTCCCTAACAAAAAGTTTTTGATCTACTTCTAACACTCTAGTGAGAACTGTAAGATTATGCTATCAATAAACTATACTGAACAATTTTCATGAACTCCTGAGCACAGCAAGAATTACTACTTACAAAGAACCATAATTCTTCCCCCCCCTGTTTCTTTGGGGTTTTTTTGGAAGCAGCTAGGATCAATTTGTGGAACAAAGATGAAACCTTATCTCCCATAAGAAATTATACAACAAGAACATCAAAGTTAGTTTGTGATATTACCCACAGTGATTTGTTTGAATAGGCACTTCCAACTGCTGGACAAAGTCAATAATAATTCAGTATTTTTTCTGACAGAAGAGTGCCTGCTAGATTTGCAGCACTAAAATGAGAGTCTCCTAGAAGCAAGTCCTCCATTACTATTCCCAGCCCCTTTTTCCAGTGTGATTTGGAAGAGTCTTATGGATACTTAACAGTGCCAACAGATTTCCTCTCACACTTGGTACACTCAGACCAGTGAAAGGCTGTGCCTGTCAACCTGGGGTTTTTTCTTAAATCATATAATCTAAATATTCTTTCTTTCTCTTGCTTAATGTGGTATTTTCTTTTCTTAGAGTCTGGTATTTTATTTTCTTAGATTTTCTTCTGTTTCTCTGGCATTTCCTCCTTTGCAGAAGTACTTTAGCAATTTATCACATTTGTTGGATTTTTTTTTTTTTTAACACTACTTGGTAGATATTTCCCATTCTTTCAATAGCAGCTGTTCCCATACAGATCTTTCCTTGTTTCAAAAATCTAGAATAGTTTTAATTTATTATGAGCTTTTTTAAAACCCCCTACAAGTTGCTAATTATATTGTAGCCAGTTGAAACAAAAGAACTGAGTTAAAGCAAAAGCTATTCTCTTGCTGCTGTATCACATTCCACCATCAAGAGGATATGAAGTGTTTTATGTTCCTTGATCTTGTCAACACTCTTGAGTTGAGATAGAAGGTTAAAGGGAGGTGACAAGGTTAAATGATTTGACTAACATCCAAAACAAGGCTCAGGATCATTATGAGCCTGCCTCAGCTTTCTAATAACATATGTAATGAGGGAGAATTGGAAGCTTCCCACACCAACAGCTCATGCAGAAGTGATTTGTTTCTCTCTATACCCTTGCCACAATAGGCATCCATATATTTCTTTTGAGAATATTGTCATGGCCCACTAAATTACCCCCGGGCAGTGCTATCAGTGGTGTTCCACTTTGCCCCTTTATTTCTTTCTGTGACATTACTCTGCACAAGGGTTACTAGAAAGACTGATGAAGTAGGAGTAGATGGGTCTCTAAGGAGTGATATATAGTAGGTACATAATAGAAAAAAGTGAGGATAGTGTTGTACCAGGAATTTTCATTTCTTTCTCCTCATTTCCAGAATAAATTTTAGACATTGGAAATTTATTGTGCCATGGTTATCAGGTTTATTTTTCCTTAGACTCCAACTTCTTTTCAGGGAACTTGACTCCTAACGGCCCTATACATTTTCCTTCTCCATTTTATTTCCTCTTACACAATGTCAAATCAAAGTTTTCAGTGGATTAGAGAACTCCTGATGAATTCTCTTGTCATCATATGAGACAATATTTTTACTGAAATCAAACAGTGAAGAATATGTCAAAAATTGAGCAAGAGGATAGTTTGTGAATGTTACAGTTCGACTAGCAACAAAAGCAACTGTTCTAGCAGCTAGGATGTTGGAGGAATGTCTGACAGTTTTTAATGTAGGTGTAAAATCTGTCATGTGAAGTTGCTTTTGACCTGATGGATTTAATAGTTCCTCAGAGCCATTATGGTCTATCACCTCTATGAGCATTAAGGGACTCCTAAATCCATGGATAGATAATTTGGCTGCCATACTTGCACAGTAAATCCACATCCTTAAAGCCTTCATTAAATTTGCACAGTCCATTTCTTAAGTGCAATTAACTGTGCGTTTCTTAAGAAAAGTAGTTGATTTGTTTCCATCTCCCATAGACTCCATTATTTCCCTTCGTCCTTGTGGAAATGAGGATATATCTCCTGAAACTTGTTTAAAAGCATATCCAGTTGTTGGGAATCAGAAATTGTTTATAACTTTTGCACTCCATCTGTATCACTACTGAGCATCAAATAAAGAAAATTTCTATAGCTGAATACAGATCCTAGTTTGTCCTCTCTAATGCATAGCAAACTTTGTGAAATACTGACTTAGTTGTTGGACACATCAGTTTGTGGACAGACTTATCCCACTGATTTATTAAATTTTGCACTAGATTAATTTGTTTCAACTATGACAGCATAATCAACCCACTTTATTCACTGCTACTGCTGGGCAGCCAAATTAAAATTTATAAAAAAACTATTAAAAACTATGGAAATTTGTACATTTCAATTCATCACACTGTATCATCACCAAAGGTAAGCAGACCATTCAAAAATCATTATTTCTAAAAGTTACTGAATAATCATTTGAGAAATATTACTAAATTTCTGCTTTAGCAATAAAAATTCTGAAGTAAAGCTACTCTGTCAGTTAATACCCAATGATATATCTTTTCATCTTGGTTCAATCTGTACACAACATAAATTCCTGATTAAAACAGCACTGACAAGATATTCATTGCTTTATAACGTAAAACAGTGTTTTCAAGAAAACATTATTTGCACAAATACTTTTCATTAAAGTGGTAAAAGCTTGCATAACTTGCAATACCTAATGAAATAAACTTAGATACTCTAAATTCTCACTGCTTGGGAAACACTGCGCACCTTCCAGAATCAAGTACTTACACAGCATGTACAACTATTTCATGTTGGTTTTGTGGGAGGAAGTTAATTTGACTGCATGAATAAAATAACTTACTTTCTTAATTAGACATTTTAATCAGAGATCCATTAGCTAATCAGAGCTAATCAGTGTTTCATCAAGACTGTAAATAGGCAACTTGGGATAAGATGGTCAGGACTCACAGGCTTGCATGCGTAATAGGAAGCTGTAGATATTATCTTTGAAGGTTTATCATTGAAAAAGACCCTAGAAGATTATAATCATTTTGATACACAGAAAAATCAAGAACATGAGAAGTTATTCCTTCTCACCAGTAGCTCGTTACAACAATTTTTGAAACGGGTATGTGAGCGAGAAAATTGGGATTCCTTTCATAGTAATGTCCAGCCACCTAAAAGTGAGCTTTAGAATGCAAACTAATCTAGTGTTGGGAGGTCAGTCATCAATATTACATTGGCATTTATGTTTAATCCGGGATTTTTAAAGTTTCAGCCCTAACAATCTCTGCAAATGCTTAACAGAATATTCACAGTATGCTTTTCAAAGCTGGGTGTCTTTCACTCAACTGCCTCATCAGCTTTCTTATGTAGGTGATTGCTAATATTTTTGAGAAATTAGTAAAATCAAAAGAAAAATTAGGCTAATAATAAGCAAATTTACTAGTTTGCTTTATGGATTGCCAGATGAAATACCTACAGCTACTTAAGCACCAAACTGTATCCTGATGTCCAACAAACTACAACAAACTACACTTTTGAGCGTGAGACAACACATCCTTAAGAGTACTACTGGAAAGAAAAGTTAGTACAATTACTTGTAGTCACATGGTGCTGAAATAATTCTGTGCAGAATTACTCCATATAGTAGGTTTTCTATTTTTCACAAGGAATACCTTAATAACTGTGGCCTTAACTGTGGTAAATAACTGTGTAATTGTCTGGCAAACACAGTTATCACCTCCTCTGACACCTTAGGTTATCCAGGAACAGGAAAAAAAAGATAGCATAAAAGTCAGGTGATCAACCATATGTATGAAAAGATCCACTGTGACTGTTTTATATTCAACTATCATTACAAACTGGCCTAAAAAACAGGATTTCTTCATTTCACTTTTTCTCTTATTTAAATTTAAAATATCAATTAAAATTGATACCAGTCCAAATCAAATAGAAAAATCTCTCTTTATATATAAATTTCCAGGAAACTGGAAGTTCTTTAGAAGGGGAAGAGGGAAGAGAAAACCAGATGAATCTGTTCCCCAGCATGGGACAGACTGAGCAAAGCTAAGATTTTACCCACTTGCCAGCTCCATTGGGGACCAAAAGGAAGCCTATAATGCAGAAGGGGGAATTTTATTTTTTTTCCTCATCACCAAAGTACAGTTGCATCAGAAAAAAATGCTGGCATTTAATACTCAAGTTAGTATTTGCAAACTAAAACAAATCTAGTTACTTCAACAAGATGCCATATGGTCTGTGCATTTGTACTATGTCAAGTTGGAAGAGTTGTGTTTCTTTTTTTGTTTGTTTGTTTGGTTTTTTTTATTTCAATGGATGCCAAAAAGCTAGTCTGAGTAGCTTAATGACTGTGTTGCTAAAATCCTTCAGAGTTCTGATTCACCAGACTAAATTAATGTAAAATAAAGGAACTGATACAGAAATTCAACGGAAGGGGAAATAGTTGTAGCAGAAAATCCTCATCGGTTAGACCTCTGGCACTGAAAGAAAATGGTCCTGTCAGACTCTGGCTCAAAGTCGCCACTGAACACCACAGAAAGTGCTACAAAGCAACAGGGCTTAGCTTCCTCAGTACTCATCTCAGGTAAGTTCATTCTTCTACTACAGCACTTTGCTCACCCTTGAATTGATGGATACAAGCCACCAGTGTAACACTGATTCCCAAGCAGATACTGGGCATTTTCTTCACTGGTTGGGATAGTGGCAGTAAAAACTACATTTCCTACACTATATAGCACAGATATACTATAAAAACCAAAACAATAAAAACCCCAAACCCACACCCAAAGAAAAAATAGAAACTGCCTATTCTTCACCCCCAATTGTCAGTAATTTCACCTTTAAAATGAGTATTATAATTTCTGATAATCATAAGGCCTTTCATTTTTTTTTTTTTCATTTTTATTAGGTTTTATCTAATGGTCTTGCCTAGGCTTTACTGAAAGTTAAGCAGTATATTATCACAAAGTATTTCAACACCACAGCTTTATTGGGTACTGTTCTGGAAGATGGAGAGAATACCAGAAAAATGACTCAAACAGCAATGAGGAGGCTGACAGAGGAAAGGGATGAGAGGGAAAATTGAGGTCTGAGTTTAAAGGCTTACTGAATTTTCCTCAGCAAACAACATTAAATGTTTTTTTATTTTTTGTGATATGAGCAGTTTTTCCAGTAGGAACTATATAGGCTACTACTTCATTTAATCTAACACAGCCAAAAAGAGCTTTAAGAGGACAACATGCATCAGATTTGAACTAATGACCTAGATAAATCTTACTAATCACTGGAGCCACCTAGTTTCAGCAGTCTCATTGAGAAGAAGCTGCTTGTCCTGTTGTCTGAGAATCTTCCTGGACAGCTGGAAGACAACAAGCTTTATCTGCAAGTTTCAAAAAAATGCACTGCATATTTGTATTTAAAGGACATCAGTGTTGCTGTTAATCAGACTTCATAGCCTTGCTCTGTGAAGAAATCCCTGAAACTGCTCCCAGTCTCCTTTCCTGTCGTAAGAGAAATGTTTACTTTCTTAAAGATAAGGTGGGAAAAGATATAGCACAACGCATGGGAAAAAAGTACCTATTTCTATCTATTCAGATAGACTTTGCTAATTCACCTGGAGAGTGACACAGAAGTAATATAGATTTGATAGGTTTTCATAACAAAAACACATGAAACACAAGCATACAGAGAAGAAAAGTCAAATTAACTGCAAAATCTCACACAAAGAAATAAAATTCCTCTTCCAGCACTCCTTACCAATGGAGATAGATCAGTGATTTCATATGTGAAATTCATTTTTCTCTTCCAGCTTAGATATGAGCAGTATATCTTACTTTAAACCTTTCAGCTTTCTTAGAAAATGGGGAAATGCAGTACCCACATGAGGTAGAACTCTTTTGGTCCTTAAAGGTGATCAAATATAAATCAGACTAAGAGGATTTTTAAGATGGACAACACTAAATACTGCATTATCTATTGTTCTTCCACCTGCTAATAGCCAAGGGAATATATATTTCTCTAATGACTCTGGACCCAGTCAATCTAATCCCTGTGCTTATCTTCTCTGTACTTGGGTACTGCATTATAACACATGAGAAGATGAAAGGAGACTTAGAAAGAGCTTGAGTTTGTTACAGCTCATTACTTAGAAGCACGCAGCCTTTCTATCTCATCACCTGATGACACTGGACGCTATATTGCCTCCCCAATAAGCACTAAATCAATAAAGGTTCACTGGAGCTGGCCTATTCTACCTTAAAGATCATCTCTGACTGAGATCCATGCTTCCTAAGATGCAATCTCCAGAAATAAAATAGCAATAAATAACCTGAGATGTAGGAACAAGATGCAGAAATTCCTTGACAGCAGGGACTGCTGAGAGCTCTGCTGGTATTTATGATTCCAAACCCACAAAAGCCTGGGCATATTCCAGCATCCCTGCTTCAGTAGGACTCCCCCGGGCTCAGGGGGAGTGCCATTATGCAATCAATTTCATGGCTGGAATCTCAATACATATAATTTAAACAAAATAAAATTAAATTGATGGGTCACCAGGTCATTTAGAAAGAACGCTTTTCTGACAATCAGTCCAGCCTGCTCTTTCTTTGCTACTAATCTCCACACTATAGAGCAAAGGAGTTAAAGTCATTATCTGTGTTTGTATTTTATTATGTATGGTCCCTAGTTAACAGTGAATTCTCTTCATGGGTTATCATAATAAAATATTACAGCAGTGTCTGGTTGTGCTGCTACAGTAAAGTGTCTTATCATTTTCATTCCCAGTCCCTGATTTCATGGGTTTATGAGCTAAAAATAAAAAAAGAGGTCTAGGTTAGAAGTTAACAAACCAAACCTGAGCCTAAGAGCAATATTTTATTTTAAGTGGAGTTGGTAAAATACTATTTCCCTCTTTACATCTCCAGCCGTTTTGTGTATTCATATATAGATATGTAGATGAGATGAACCTTTTTTCCCCAGACCCTTTTTATCATGTTATCTTTGGAAGACTGTTTTGCTTTTTGAAAACAAACTGGAAGTGAGATTAGTTTAAACTATGATAGATAGTTTCAAAAGAAAAAATAAACTAAGGCAGACAGAAGAGATATCAAGGATGTTTTAACAAAAGTATTCTCAACATATTCTATCCAACATACCCATTTATCTGAATTTGTGGCCCTCAGACTCCATATAAAAGCTTAGTGATTAAAGATTTTTATATCTTTCAAAACCCTGTTCAACGATGAAAAAGATTATTTCAAAGAGAAGTTTGAGAATACACAACACTGCCAAGTTCTCTGTACATTATTATGCAGTGCTTAATATTCACATCATTGTTTTCTAAATAACACACGGCACCTTCTTGTGTTCCACAGTACCTTAATCTCACATATTCCATGATATTTTAGCAGTAATTTATTTGAAGCTTGCTTCCCTCACCTTTCAAAAAAAATACTATGTCAGAGGATGTGTTTCAAGGAACCCATTTAAAAAAAAAAAAAAAAAAGTTGTAATTAGGCCAAACATCTCTCATGCATAATGCAATTGAGATTAGAATTTTACATAAAAAAGCCAAATAATAGGTATGTATTTGTAATAGGTACATATTTTTATATATCTAGTAAGTAAAGATCAGGTAATAAATGAGTGCCGTCCACTCTTTTTGGTGTGATACTAATACATGTTTCTCCTGTTGTAGAGCAGTTGTTCCAAACCGTAATGACAAAGTTTAATATTACTTCCAACAACATTTTAAATTCCTAGCCACCTGCAAACTGAGGTGGTAAGAGTAAATTCTCCTATTTCTCTAACTGATAGCAAAAGATCTGAACAGACTGAAGCCCAGATTCAATGTATTTTCAAGTAAAGAGAACGGCCTTTCACTCCTAGCCCCTTCAGATCCAAAAGCTGCCCGAGAGCAAGTTTAGTTCTTGTCTTCCACAGGAGCAGAGAACACTGAAATGGTAAATATTCTTGGCAATGCAGCCTAACCACTAATACAAGTTTGAGAAATATATAAACTAAGAAACATTCCAGATAAGCCAATACCATTAACTAGAATCTAAACCCAGATGTCTTATCCAGCTCAGTTTCATTTTTATGAATGACCAAGACTGCAGTGCTACTGTCTTTGTGCCTGTGCAGTGGAGAGAAAATATTTGGTTTGAATTGAGCAATAATTCATACAAAGTAATGCTGATTGAGTAGTGAACACTTTCTAGGTTTTCCTGAATTACTGAATCCTGAAATAATTATATCCTCAAAAGTCTATAAAAAACTAACAGCTAGTATGAGACTATTTGCAGAAGGCTAAGTGTTCAGCACTCAAGCAGTAGTCTGTCCAAGCAGACTTGGACAAAGTACTACACATACAATAATTACTAAAAGCAGCAGTGAAATCAGCATCAGCAGGAACTAAGAGAACAGTTTAAAATACACATTTTTATAACCTTTTGTAATCTATTTTAATTATTTAATAAGAATTCAAAGTGGGAGGTTAATAAAATTTATCAGTAGGTGTTCTTATCAATGAGCAGAGCTGTGAAGCCTGCATGATGGTCTATCAATAAACCAAGAGGGATGAAATTTTTCATTAAATTAAAAGAAGAAATGTATGTATTTCAGTCCAAAATACTTGGATACAGTAGGCTGATTTCAAGGGTGAACACAGTTGGGGCTGAAAACATTACAAGTGAGAACTAATTTTCAGCAGAAGCCTGTAGTGCAGAGAGAACCCAAAGTAGAAATCAATCAGTTTTCATAGCAGATAAAAGGTGGCTTCCCAGTCTTCAGTAGAGAAACGAGCTAGATAACTTGAAAAAACTGTTTTTATTGGTCCAACTTCATACTTCCCACACAAAGGAAATAATTCTGCAATGCATTTTACTTTCACTTACTTGTATATGCTTGTACATTTGTCACTCTGATAAAAGTTCTTGCAATATTATATGAATGTACATATCAAGCTTGTAGATAAGCGAGTTTTAATTCACAGTGTATTCAGTGGCCAAATGCATTTCAGAATAAATGCAAGATGCTCATTGTTACCTGTATTGCTCCATACAAGAGCGAATGTATCTTATTTTTTCATTTGTATCTGGCTGTCTCGCTATTTTCTCATGGCAAATAATTGTATGTAGCATTTTACAAGTGTGATTGCCACCTTACGTAGAAAGTTCATTCAAGATTACGAGTTTTTTAATTTTTTCTTTTGTAGTTTTGAATTAGAAATAAGCTCAAAGGCACAATTCAAGTGTTTGGAGTCAGGGTAGATGAAAACATAATAAAATAAAGATGCATATGCTTTTAGCCTTCAGACCTTTTACATTACATTAATAATTCTCTATTACTAAAATATGATTTGAAGAGATGCTAAATGCTTGTGGGAAACTAAGAAACACACTTTACTTTGTTCTTAGGACTCAAATGTACTACTAAACAGTGCACTGAGAGTTCTCATCGTTTATTCCTGAAAATCAGAACAGGAGAGAAATTAACTAAAAACACCCAAGAAACAAAGTTGAAATTAGTACTATGAAAAAGAACACAAACGTTCTTTATTGTTCTCTCACTCTTCTCACTCTTGTTTTTTTTTTGTTTTAGTTTTTTTAGGGCTGTTCTTGCTTGGACCTGCAACTAAGTCTTAACATATATGCCATGAAAGAGCTATATCAAAATATTACATTAGGATGACATTTCAGATTGCTGTACAGCTCTAAAATGATTAAAGCTAATTCTAAGAAATCAGAGTAATAGCTGCTATTAAAAACCGAACTCAACTCCTGGGCTTCCTGGAAAGTTTGACATGACAGATATCTGCAAGGCATTAATAATACAGAATAGAAATTAAGAGATCTTGGATCTGTTCCTGGCTGTGGTATAAATTATTTGTATTCTCTTGGGAGCAGGTCTAACCTTCTGTGTATTTGGGGCAGACCTATGTGAAAGGATATAGACTTCTATGAAAGCCTGTAGCATGGGCAAGGCAAATGTCTGATCATCTCTCCTTATAAGGTAGATGTACACTAGATCCTCACCTGCAAAAATGAGACAACGCACTTGCTTCCATATAACCTGTGAAAGCTTCCAAAAACATATGCTCATGCATACGTTCAGGCTCTTGAGTATATGTACTCCTGTGAATGCTGCAACAAGGTTTTCCTTTAAAGAGCTTACTGCACCAGTCTGGGAAGACAGCCAGATCTGGTGTAAATCTGCACAGTTCAGTGCTGATACGCAGCTCGTGAGAGAAGTGCAGGAGCAGCTGCCTGCAACCATGCTTGCAGATCCACTTTGTCCACAGCTGAAAAATTGTTGATTGGCCTTCACAGATATCACCAAGAACACAGGAATAAAGCAGGGCAGTTTCCAAAATAAGACGGATGCTTGCATTTTTGTCCACTGCTGAAATGATTGCTGCTTGCAAATTATGGTAATTCTACTTTTTATTTGGGAATATTTATATAGGAGGTAAAAACCCAGAGTACTAATTTTAAGGAAGCCCTTCCTTAACAAAATATAATAAAGTTTTGATAAAAGTGCTCATAAAAATATCTTATATAACATCTGCTAAAATTATTTGCTTTGCTTTCCATAAGTGTTGTCCTAAAATTAACAGCATTTTAACAGATGCATTGTCATTGGATTAGCTCCTCTAAGTGTTTCCTTCCAAGCAGCATCTCCTCCCATCTTCTGATAACCTTATTACTTGAGTGTGTGATTTTTGCAAACTTCTGAGCCAAGACATGGTTATAATAACAGAGAAGCAACTTTACAGATAAATGTTATTACAATAATGGCAGCAGCACAAGTTCTGTGTTTTCATGATGAATGTGATTTAATTTGGGGGAAAATACTTGCTTTACCTTCAGAGAAGATAGAAACATCAGTAATTCTTGCACCATTACTGTTCTCTGGTGGCTATGGCATTAAGTGGTTACAATAGAGCATCAGCCAAATTTTGTTCTAATTTTCAGGCAGGATATTTCTCCATTGCCTGTGTATTAGAAAACAGTAATGAATTTTGAGTCATTAACACACACTAACAAACCTTCTTACACCATCTACCTATCCTTTTCATATACTGCTGTTCACAACGAGCATCCATTCAGCAAATCTTTGAAAATCTTTTATAAGCATACCAATAAAAAGATGCATATCACCCATTCCCTGACAAAGAATCAAATGTATACCAAAGGTATGCAAGTTTAACAAACCATTCATCCTTATTAAGCAGTCTTTCCTGGTCTCCCATGCTGCATACTAGTGGAACAGATTCAATCCCTAAATCCCGACTCATTCTTTCCCTGTTATCACTGGTGGGTAGAGAGAATACAGACTTTCTGATAGTACAAAGATTTTCAATCTGAAACACAAAGTTAGCAGAGATCCAATGGCTGCAAGCTGAAAAATTAGATAAGCTCATTTTCTAAAACAGTTAAAATCACAGTAAACAATTTCCTAGGGGCACAACGGCAGCTGAAATCCCCAGAGTCATTATCGTCTTATGGATATACTTGGACTACACAGGAAGTTATTGGCCTGATGAAAAAATTCCTCTGTGAAATTATATAGCCTTGCATTGCAGGAAGTTGTCAACATTATCAAATTGCTCACTCTGACATGAATAATAAATCTATGATTCCACAAAAACAGTTCCGCTAAGTCACTTATATTTTTCTGAGTTTCATGAGGAACAGATTTTCTCTTACTTTGTGCTGTGGTGTAAAATACTCCATTTAAAAGTTCTGCCATAATGAAAACAAGAGTTTTCATTACCATGTTGAAAGTTGTATTGTAAGCAAGGAAATCAGCCAACAGACAGATTGCACAATCTATTTCCTCTGAATGCAGGGAACGTTATCCCTGTTATTGCCATCATTTTGGGACAAGATTCTAGATAAGCAGTATGGCGTGCTGGGTGCAGGGCCACCCACAACTTTTCCCTTAATGGGGTTTCAATCATCCCCTGGACAAAGGAATCTGTGGGAATCCAGCATTCTACCCATTTAGAGCAAAATTCATACCAAGTCTTGGGAGCTGTACTGAACAGAATAATTTTATTTTAGTCAATTATTCACATAACAAACACTTCTATAAAGTTTGTCAAGAAAGGAAACAGATTGCAAACATGAAAATTAAATCTACCAAATTTCTTGCAGGGCACAGAGAGAGAGACAGAGAGAGAGAGAGGGAGGGAGAGAGAGAGAGAACACTGATTCTATGGTCCTACTACTTACTTTTTTGAAAATGTGAAGTTAACCATATGAATTTGTAAAATATTTGTGGTAAGAATTATTCTGCATTTGAAAGTTCCACCAATTGGGAGAAATAGTGAGAAAAAAATCAGGCAGTGGGAATGATTTACTTTGCATATCTACTTGCAATCTTATTAAAAAAAAGAAATCCCTCTTCAGGGACTGATTTTGTGTACATATACCCTCTGAAAATACAGGATTTACATAACATTATGCCAGTGAGAAGGTTTTCTGAGATTAAAGGAAGATGAGCAGCTTTCAAGTTTCTCCTGAAATCAGGTCTAAAAACCATATTGACATTTCTCATGAATCAAGAATCTTCACCCATAGGCATTACAGTAAATAACACAGATAAGGCAGTAGGGATGTGGTGGTCACACACTAGTATCACTTCTATGATTGGGCGATAGGAGGGCTTAAGAAATCATCTTTACCTATATTGTCTTCTGTGCACTTTAATTCAAGCACTACCCAAACTGAAATTGTTGACTTGTTTTTAAATTATTACTTCTACATCCTTTATTTACTCCCTCTAAATGTATTGCCAGCTTCTGACTCTCTTCCAAACTCCAACTCCAAATTATTTCAGAATGTGGCAATCTCATTCAGAAAGTGATATTTCATTTCAACAGTTCCACATGTGTGCAAGTTCACATAAGCTTAGTGGATCCAGCTTCAGATTCATCTTTCAAAGTGAACACAAAAGGAGCACGTATGGTTCATATGGAAAGTGGCTGAAAGGTTTTAGGGCATTAACGTCTCAAACATTTGCTAACAGAAGTAACATTTTCTGAAGACTGTTGCAAGATTCTCATAGTTGCATGACATGATATCCCCTTATTGCTCCTATTAATCATGACTAACATCCAATATTATTTTTGCAGAGTTATTTTGAAATACAGGTTGCTCCTGGACCATATTCTCCTCTTCTCTCAATCATAAATTCTCTCTGAAGTCTCATGAACTTGGGATTTTGTTCTGAAAAACAGCAAAAGAGCTTTCACATCAGTCTAGTTTTATCAGACCCTTAGTGTACTAATTGCAATATCTGTATTACATACATAAAAGAAACAGAACTAAATCTGTCATTACAAGGAAAAAAGCAGATAGCATGCTTTTGTCTATGCTACATCCTGTATATAGAGATGTCTTCCGGTATTAAGCTGTTCAGTTCTGTAGAAAGCATATTACCACTAACTAATATCCCAGAGCAGTCCCCAGGCTGGAATTGCCTGCATTGTTTGTGCTAGATATAATGGAGTTTTTTTTTTGGTACATTAGCAATCACTTGGTTTTAACTCCTAAAAGGCACTGACTTATTAATCTTGGTGAATAGTTTTTATTTATGTTAAATTTATAGTTTTAGCTAAGCTGGACCTCCTTTCTAACCTCTGAAGGATAATTCGGAGTGTCATTAAGATACTAAGTGATGATACTAAATATTTGGCCCTTCTAAAAGAAACACATTCATAACCAAAAGCAGAGATATATATTTAAAAAATGCTTGGCATCGGAAGTTGTCTCTGGAAATTATTGAATAAAGTATTTTACTGCTCTTTAAGGCAAATTGCCCCCCTGCGTGTTAAAACCCCCATCAAAAAGAAAGACAAATATTTTGACTAGAAACATAGCTGGCCAAAAACGTCAGGAAAATATGGGAGGAGGGGAGGCAGGGAGAAGTACCATAGTAACTTTTTTATTTTTATGTTCTTTCCATAACCTATGATATAGTAATTTACTTGCCTATCCATACACAAATATTGAAGGACCGGTGAGACGAAGCAGCTGAGCAACTTGATTTTATATAAAGAATCTGGTTCATCTTTGAATTAGTAGCCTATTTTATCTGCTAATTCCACTCCTTAATCAAAAAGCTGTCTCGAAGGTAGTCATTAATACACCTGCATAACATATGTCATCAGTTTGTGGGTTGTGGAACAAGAGTAAACCTTGTCTGAAAATTTCTGTCATATCACCAATGTTAACTAAGTGTATAAATCAGAAGAGATCCTGTAATGTTCAGGGATACGAGAGAAAAAAAAGTCATATAGAACAGTGCAAATAATTGATTTGCAATAGTCACATGAGAAGAAACTATATTCTGTTAAAAGCAATTTTTTTATTGTTCATTTTTAAAAAGAACAGAAAATTTTGAAAGGAGGAGTTATTTTGAGTTTTGACATATATCATAATATTCAATCTGAAAAATACCTTAATTAGGCTCTTCTTTTTTAGTACTCATGGTGAGGAACTTGGTAGAACTAATCTTTATTCACCATACAAACTGCTCCACTTTCAACAAAAAGAGGCACCAAATTCTACTACTGCCTTATTTTTTTTTGTTACTTAAAAAAGAACAACAACAACTAGTATTATCTGTGTTCATCACAGTTTCAAGTTAGATTCAAGAACTGTGAGGTGGCCTCTTTGGATTCTCTGCATTATTTATTTTGATGCCAAGAACAAATCACTCATCTAGCCAAGAGCAGATAATAGAGAGCAATAATGTGTTACCAGATATCCATCATGCTTTAGCACTGCTTTTAGTACCTTAGACACTGACACTTGTTGGCCCATCTTCAATATTTTAATCTCAGTGAACATACTGGAAAATGAAAGAAACCAAAATGGGCTCTTTTATTATTATATTGTCACTGAGAACATTTGATTAACAGCTGGTCATCTTGACACAGTCCTCTGAAGCCAGCTGTAGGTTTCTCTTTGAGGAGTACAACCAGCTGGTGTTATCACACCACTGTCTATATAATTTTTGTGTTCTGAAGAACTAAGATAACAGACCCCCCCAATTTTAACACAGAAGTCACTATGGACAAAGAAATAGTTTCTTTTTTCAAACTTAGCATATAACTGCAGTTAATCCTCAAAACTCTAAGCATGTTCATGTTTCTCAAGTAAGCTATTTCTCTACCTCAACATCTACTTCAAGAACGGGAAATTGAGCCAAGCATTTCTGCCTCCACACTGTTGTTTAAAGTCTGAAGCAAGTACAGAGAGCTATTTGTAAGAAATACCTGTCAACAGGGAAAATGAGAGGCTCTTCCCAGGACTAATTCAGACTAGCTTCCTCAAATGGATGTTAACACACTCAAATGTATTTGAAATTTAGATAATAGCTTTGTACAAAGTGTACTAAAAAAATTTTGAAGTCATGCTCAGGTTCATTTTCAGCTTCAAAATCTGAAATGCTGTTTCCGAGAACTTCATCAGAAAATATCTATATGCAGACCAGCATTGTAAAATTAATCCAGTTCATACAGGGATTAAAGTTATTACTTATCTCAAAAATGTTTCTAATAACCCTGGTTAGCAATTATTTCACTCTGTAAGAGCCCCTAAGAAGTCAGTAGTCTTTTGATAGCAGATGGTAAGTTGCATAAGGAATTTGAAGAGAGTTTTCAGTTCCTGTATATAATAACTACTGTGTCCTTTATAGAGTAAGTGTTATATCATACTCATTGAAACTAACAGTCAGCAGTTAAACTCACATTAGAATTCTGTTCACATTGCTCAGTCAATGTAGTTTTGTTATTTTATGCTAAAACTGCCATAAATTTCCATTATAAGTCCCAGTGCCATATAACTTATCTTGCATTTACTTCAAAAAAAGAATACAATTACAATACATCTTTCCAGTGAGAGCATTTTTTGTAAGGCTAGAAGATGCCTAATTACAACAGAAAGCTGAGAGGCTGATGCACCTTGAATAAGGCAAGCAACTTTTTGAATTAAACAGTTCTGTAAACTTTAGCAGCTGATAGCTGATTATCAGTGGAGAACACACTATCTATCTAAACTCAGTCACAGTTTTAAGAAAGTATTTGTTTTGGCTAGGTAATGGGGAGAAAATTGTACCTGATTACAAGCCCAATGTTCTGACATTGAAATACATAGACATATGCTCAATATATTTTTCCCTTCTCTTTACTACGTGTACTTATTTATGTTTATGCAGGCACACTTACAAGAGTTTTGACTTCAAATTTAAAACAAAATAAAAGCGGATAAAATAGCACTCCTTAGTACCTTCACAAACAAGTATTTAGAAGCTGTATTTATACTGTACAGCCATTCTTCTCAAATACTTTCTAGCTTTCATATAGACTAACTTTAAACAAAAGTCTTAACCTTTAATTACTCCTTTATTTGCAGTGCTCGCTAAAATTACCACATCTGAAACAAGAAAGTCATGCTGTCCTGGTTTCAGCTGGCATAGAGTTAATTTTCTTCTTGGTAGCCGGTATGGGGCTGTGTTTTGGGTTTAGGATGAGACCAATGTCGATGATACACTGATGCTTTGGTTCTTGCTAAGTAGTGCTAAGCTGTTGCTAAATAGGTGCTAAGTGGCGCTCACACCGGTCAAGGACTTTTCAGCTTCCCCTGCTCTGCCGGGTGCAGAAGATGCTGGGAGGGGGCACAGCCGGGGGGGTGCTGACCCAGACTGGCCCAAGGGCTATTCCATACCATGTGACGTCATGCTCAGTATATAAGCTGGGGGAAGAAGAAGGAAGGGGGGGGAAGGACATTGGGTATGATGGTGCTTGTCTTCCCAAGTAACCTTTACGCGTGATGGAGCCCTGCTTTCCTGGGAGTGGCTGAACACCTGCCTGCTGATGGGGAGTAGTGAATGAATTCCTTGTTTTGCTTTGTTTGCGTGCACGGTTTTTGCTTTGCCTATTTAACTGTTCTAATTTATTTTACTTCAATTATTAAACTGTTCTTATCTCAACCCACGAGTTTTCTCCCTTTTACCCTTCTGATTCTCTCCCCCATCCCACTGGTGGGGAGTGAGTGAGTGGCTGCGTGGTGCTTAGTTGCTGGCTGGGGTTAAACCATGACACATGCATAGTATGAAAAGCATTTTTAAGTTTAATGAATTACATTCTGAAGTTAGTCTTTCATCCTTCTAGTATGTCACAAATGACCTTTCATGTAATGAAAATAAAAGAACTTGAAGAAATCATACTTGCCTCCTAACAATGAAAGTTCATTTCGTTTCTTTCTGACCTTCCCTCCATAAGAAAGTAAAAAATTAATACCAGCATTGAGCAATAGGTATCATTATATCATGGCAATATGTACTCTTGACTTAAGCATCATCAGTAACTGAGTTTCTAGAGTACTGAGACCTTCAGCAAGGCTCATTGATTTTTAAATATCCCTGTTGCAAAATAGCATGAGGAATCCTATATTAATGGTTTTTGCTCTACCTATTTTGTGATAGGAATTTTGTGATGTAACCTTAAAAAAATTTCACTACGTTCCCTTAACAGAAATGTTAAAGATATGCAGTTATAAATATCCTTAGGATATTTGTCCAAAGTCAGAAAATACAAAGCAAATTTTTAGTGGGCTGTATAGGGCCCTAAAGGCATAAATAACATGCTAATTTGCTACAGCATAGACATTGCAATTTCTGTGTTAGCGACCTAACAATATTATCGTATCCCTTTGGGGCACTGTGCAGTGTTATACACCTCTAAAAGTGGGATTTTGTTTTTCTTGTGTTTGTGTGTTTACATAAAATTATGTATTCAGGAAACACAAAAAATATGTACATGTGCAAATGTAACTGTCCCAGTGCCAGCACATGGACAGCAAGAAGGACAGAAAGAGAACTGTTTTATAAGGTAGGAATAGGAAGGACCAGTCTTCACAATCCAAAAGGAACTACGAAGGCTGGGAAAGAGGTCAGCTCTGGGATGTCCTTCCTCCGGCTCTGGCACCCAGAGCCCAGGTGGCATGTGGGGAGGCAGCCAGGAGAAGGGTGCTCCTCCTCTCCAGACCCCTCAGGCTGGGCAGTGCCAGAGAAGGGAAGCAGGGCCATCTTGTTGACCTCTCCCTCCCTTCCTCCCACTGAAACACTCTGCCATTGCCGCTCCTCTTTCCCAACACTGTGGCGTAGGAAATGAATTTAGGCTGGAAAGGACAGAAAGAGAAGGGGAAAGAGAACCATACTTCCTGTGCTGCCATTTCCAAAACCCCAGGAAGACAGAAGGGTTTGCACAAAGGTAAAAATATTAGCTGCCAAAATAGCTACCGATGTGGAGACAGGCTATCATTATCTTTTTGTGCCCTCTACAGCAAAATCAGTGTAGAAGAAAGGTACAACACCTGAAGAGGCTGGAAGCCTGCTTACCGAAGCCTGGTGTTTCAAAATTAATTCCTGGATCTGGGTTTCGTTCCACAATGTCTCAATCAACGATCACTTGGGTTTGGCTGTGTTAAGCCTATAGACTATATCAAACAATCGTTGTGGCTAATGTAGGATCGAACATTTGTAAGCCTTCAGCATAACTGATACAATGGCTTCTGCAAGAGGGATCAATAACTTTCATCAATATTATTTCTGCAAAATGTTAATGATATGAATGACATTAAGCCAAATTGATCCAAACAAAAATAAACACTTGATATTAATATATGGACTATATTCAGTCCATGCTGTTGCTATAGTAAAGGAAAAAGATCAATTCAAGCATTGCCAAATAATAAGCTACTAACAATCAAACAAAGACAGATAAATATGTGTAAGGTATCCTTTATCAGCTGTTTTGCTTCGGTAAAATACCATGCAGAAAGATTTTTTTTTTTTTCCAAAATTTAAGAAAAAGATAGGTGACATTCATAGAACATGTATAGTAAGAGAAATTTTAAAAAAACCCAACATAGTAACAGGGGGGTGAAGTTTTCCCTGCCCTGCTTTAGAAGTTTTGTGTATTACTTCCCTCACTTCAGCATAAATGTGACTGTTGTCATCTGACAACAGTTAAAGGTCCTTAAGAGATTTTGTCTTAATCTATTTTTCTAAAATCAACATGTAAGATGTTCTAGAGACACGGTAAGTTTTTGATACTAAGGAACAATTTTTTCCATTAGGCTCATTCACTCTGCAGTGCTACCTGGTTGGCTGCTTTTGCACCTCACCTAGACTTTTAGAAAGCTTACAAATAGTTGAAAAGGAATGTGATATGCAGATTTATGCCTCCTGCATGCTCTAAAATCTGAGCTGGGAGGTCCACAAAGGTCTGCAGTAAGGTGGTCTTGGGACCAAAAGTAGGAGTCAAGAGAAATTCGTGCTGGTTTTGCAAAAAGCAAACCTTGAGTTACAGTGATGTTTCTCAATTACTTTTTCTATGAAGTTACGAAGGTAAACTGACAGACTATCTGCTTAATGTTCAAAATGAACTTCAGCTTTTTCAGATAAAACACTCCACAAAGATGATAAAACATTACCATCAGAAGGCATTATAAAATCATCATTTTTACTGCTGTAACAGATCTCAATAATGAAAAATAAAGATCTCTATTTATTATGCTAAAGTAAACATTGAAACAAAGTAAATGACAACTAGCATGCAATAGTACATAATTTATCCACAGTTATTTACACGGGGTCATTATTACATTACCCAAGAGTCTGAACAAGCACTCCCTACACACACATGACATTTACTGTAATCCAGTCCCAATGTTATATTTAAAAGTATCAACTTAGGAAGGCAAATTATTTTTCACATGCATAAATATTCCCAGAAAATGCTGTGCTTTCATGTATTACATCTGTTTTCTGAGGTTTGTGTCTAAAATTGTGACATTACACATTCAATATTTTAGCTGCAGAATAAAGGTTGCAACAACATTATATTAGCATAACCAATCTCAAGTTAACCAAAAAAAAAAAAGCCAAACCCCCCAAAAAAACAATCCCGAAACTATTTGAAAAAAGGAAATGGAAGGAAAGCATACCGCAGTGAAAAAATAAAAAGACGACGACATATTACTATGGTCTGAATAATGTCACATTCCATTATTGATCAAAATGATTTTACCATGACATTTCATTCATCAGATTCCATTTCTCATTACACACAAACCCTGAATATTTATCAAGCTTACATGAGGCTTTTCTTCTCATCAAGCAATGCATTTCCTCTCTTCCTTTTAAAGCTAGGTTATATTATGTTGAAGGGTCTACACTGTCTTTGAACTCTCTCCTTCTCACACTTGACCTTACAACCATCACTTTTTATCTCATTATAATGGATGGTATTAAGTATTTATATCTAACAAGGTGATTTCAATGGTTCATCCTTCTTAAACAATCCTGTGATCATTTTTGGTTAGCAGGAAATAAAGACATTTTATTAAATCAAGATCTATCTGCTACCATTCAGTACTAATATTCTTTCTAGTCAGGACATTTAAGACCTTCACCATATACAATTACAATACATTTTTGATGGTTAGGGATTGAATTCTCCAATCCTCAGACATCTAGTATTCACATTAATTTCAAAGAGTGATTTTAGATTTTTACAGAATGTAGGCTCAATACCTTCATTAAAGAAACAGGTTAAGCCTGGAATGCATTATACTGTGATTGTGGAAGCCTAGGGAAAGCTAAAGGAAACTGCAGATATGTAAGAAGTCTGCTCTAGATTAAATAAGTCTTTGTAACCACCCTTTGAAAATATATTACATTGAGCTATACTGCATATTAATGCTTATTATTTCTAGAAAAACGTGAAACTAATTAAAAAAGAAATTAATATGGCAAAAAGTGGTGGCATGTAAAAAGTGATTCTGCATTCTGTATGAGTAAACCTTCCCCAAAACCTCATACAGTGAAAGTATGCACAAGTAAAAGCATGTAAAACCTCATCTCTGATGTATTGCAGCTCATGAAAAAGCTTCTATTTATTTCATTAGCTTTTTGATCAAATTTCATAGGATTAGCAACAATACCATTTCACCTTACGCAGGTTACGTAGAAGACAAAGTACTACCTACTCTTAATACTAAACACAATGCTGCTTTATCTCCACATTATTATACTCATCACCAGATTTTATCACTACAAACCAGTTGTGTTTCCAGAACTTCAAAGACGCTTCACTTTTTCTTGTCCTAAATAGACTCACATGTTTATGATCCTCTCAATTTTAATACTTAAGACAATTCACAGCTCAGAAATACTCCATCCAAACACAATATACTGACTGGAAGAAAATCTCTTGACCAAAGAAAAATCAAAAAACACCCAAAGCTTGATCTGTATTAGTTCAATGATTAACCATTTAAACTTTCAGAAACACCTTTTTCTTTTATGAACAACATTTTCTGTTTCAGAATTTAAAAATGCCAAATGACAAAGGATTTTTTCTAATATTTTCCAGCTTTGATAAACAATAAAACCAAATTCAAGTGTTTTTAAAAAATTACATTTTAAAAATTTGTGAACCTATATATTTTGCTGTATCTGAACTTGAGAAATAAATTAACATGTGACCAATATCAGAAACTCTAATCAGAACAACTAATTTTAGAGTTTGGCCTCAGAAACACAAGAGAGTTAATAAGTCTTGATCATTTCCCATATAGCCTTAACCTTCAGTGCAGCTGGCTGGTTTCTCAGATTTCCCAACAAAAAAATCATAGCTGGAGTATGATGAAGTATAATACAACATACAGAAAACACATGGTAAGTCAGCACATGTAAAAGATATTGCACAAGAATTTGATACTAACAGCTACATTACTTAAACTCCTAAGAACTAAAACAATCAGTTGTAGGAAACTGGCCACAGTAAAGCAGTGGTCGATAAAAGCAATCATGCCAACTAAATTGTAGCTGAAGTCAGTGGCACAATTATTTTTATTTTTAAAGCAGTGACATACCAGTGAAAACATTCCACTGAAGATGAGGAGTCAGGGAAGTGTCTATAAAGCAGATCCATCTGGAAGAGCAGCTGAAATAGTGAACAGAATGCATTTCCCATTTTTAGGTGTCTTGCATAATTTCTTAACCCTTACCCTTAGATTTCAACAGATCTCTTCAGTCTGTGACTTTCACTATTTAACTAGCAGCCCTAGACAAATACCTTAAAAAAGGGACCTCAGTTGTTAGAGCCTCCTTAGCACTAGACCTTTCTTAGATAATTAAAAATGAGCCATTTTCCCCACATACAGTATCTCTGTTCTGCTTAATCTTTACCTTTTTCTTTGGCTGTCTTTTGGATTTAATCTGTTGATATTTCACTTTCTGTCTTTAAAACAGAAATTATTTGTGTGTTGGTGCATATTTATGAGAAACAGCAATGTGTAAGGACTCAAGCTGTGAGGAAGTCTTTACCCTGAGATCCCTGTGGTCCCTCAAAACTCTCTTCAGCTGTTGCAATCCCACAGGAGACCTATTTGTTTATGGAAGTGTGCCAGGTGTTTCTCTTTCATAAATATTTAATTAATCAATCTTGTGAGGAAAAAAATGCAGCCTGCACAACACTCACAGTAATGAATATGTGTTAGCTGTCTCGATTTTTTCCCCTCAGAATCTGATTAGTTATGTCATTTGTAAAAGAAAGCAGATCTATTGTACCTCTAACAGGGAAACAGAGCACAGTGGTTTTAGGGGAGAACGTTGTATCAAATAAGACACAGAAAAAAGGGACTTGTCAAAATGATAGCTGTTCTGTTAGCAGAAAGGGGATGCCACAGGACAGTGGATTTGAAAATAAATACTTTTCTTTAATTTATCACGAAGAAGAATCTGTTCAAAGGGCTGCATTTGCACAGTCTGCTTGCTTGGGTCACCTGAGTCCTGCTATTATGGCCAGCCAGCCCCTTCTGAGATCTGAAACTCTTCTCCTTCCTTTCGACCATGAGAACCTACAGATCACATCTTGGTAGGTGCAAGCAGCAGTAAACCTGCACTCACTTGTAAAGGTAAAAAAAAAAGCATATCCGAGGGAATACTGGGCACACCAATCTTGTGAGTAGATCTAAGTGTAGATTGTCAAAGATTTTGAATTGCTTTAAAGCTAGAAGTGCAATTCTGCATGTGGTTAGGAATATAATATCTTGATGTAGGTAGTGTGAAGACAAAGCTACCATCAGAGAATGACTCCGAGGACCTAAGCTTTATGGCCAACTCTACATGGTAAAAATCTACTTAAATGGCAACAAAGACCTCTCTCTGTCACAGATCTAACATGCTTAGGGTTTGCCTGGGGTTGTGGAGAATTAAATTGCAAAGCTGAATAAATGTTCTCAAGCTTTAATGTTCATGCAGGATTTAAAATTGTGAAAAAAAACAAAATGAACTTCAAAGCCTGGCCAATGTTAAACCATACATTAAAAATAATCCAACCTAAAAAACCACATTGACTATCACACAGTAATAGAAATTTAAAATGGTCTTCAACTTTGTGTCTTACACTCATCTTCAGGCCTGTTTTCCTCCTGGGTAACACACAATTGCTTTTGTCTTTAGATATGGTTACCATATGCCAAAAAAAAAAAAAAAAGTATATAATTTTTCTTTAAGGAAACGTGTATAGAGCTATAACAATATTACATTTTGCCTACATGCAAGGTTAGTTCAAGACTATTTTCTATAATATTTTTTCCTGATCTAAATCACCTAAACAGGCATCTAATTCCTGTGGAAAATTGAGTCATTGCATAGCCAAAAGAACGATTGTGCAGAAATAGTCACATTTAAGTGATCGTAAACCTTCCACTACATGTTGGTACAACATCCAAAGCACAGAACACAGCAGGTGAAATTTTGCATGATGTCTATACTGCTAAATGAAAGAGGGCTCGGGGGGAGGTCAAGGTCTGAGCCCATGATTATCTGCATTGGTTAAGTTATTCATCAGCTCTGTTTGGGTCACTTAAGGTTTTCTCTCCAAATCAAATCTTTTTAGGGGAAGGCATTTTAACAGAGGCTTAGTCTTCATCAGCGTGAATACGAATGAGCCAGTATGCTCAGCACTGGGACCAGAGATTTGTTCCTTGTCTTCTTATTTAGCATTATACATATAACCATAGTACCTTGCATCAAGTTTACACACAAAAATGCCTGTGGAAACCATCGCCCCAGTGAAAGTATTTGGAAGAAAAAAATCTTCACTGGGACCAGGCTTTCACTTCTATAAATTGTTACTTGGAAATTAGTAAAAAAATAAAACAAAACAAAACAACAAAATAATGCCAAAGTACTTTGGATTTAGCAAAAGCCAGTATTTTAGCTCAGTTAAGAGGAAAGGGAGAAAGTGGAAAAATCAACCTAAGCAATACAATAAATGTGAATTTTATCCCTACTGAGCAAATAAAATTAAACTTTAAAGCTCTAACAAAGACCTTCCTTTATCAGTTTCAGTTTCTCACTATGATTTCAGTTTAACAGTGTAAAATTCCAACACATGATATATTTATGTATTAGTAATTAAATGAGTATACTACATATGCATCCATCATGCTCACTTTGTATACAATATGTCATACCAGGCTTCCTTACTTCCCTCTGCTCTTCCATTCTTTGAAGATGACAAACCAACATTTTTCTTTTATGTAGAACTATAAATCCTTGGTCATTACAGGTGTGTTAAGCATCTCTTGCTTAACTGTTTACTGTGATCTCCTATGAAATCTCTAAGAAGTATATCTCCATATATGAATTACGATCCAGACAGTTGTGTAACTGTACAGCTCTAAAGCATGTGTGGGAGGTGACACAGCAGTGCAGGGGTGGAAGAGGCTCCCGGGTACCATCAGAGCACATCTCCTACTCCTGCAGACCACTTTGGTACCCATTCCCCTTGCTAGCCTTCCAGCTAGTTAATTTCTGTACCTATTTCTGTTTTCTGTCCACTGTCAAACATAGTTCCATCTAAGAAGATTTAATATTTTATTCAATTATTGTAATGTCTTTCTAGTTTCTAAGTCTTATTATTAATAGTCTAGAATAGTTAATACCACAGAACACATTATAACAGGGATATTATTTCTGTCTAAAATAACTAAGCTTTCACCATTTGAAAGAACATTTTCTCGCAATCCTTGTTGACCTTGATAGGTCATGGTATAGAAACTGGGAGAGGCAAGAAAAATTGTATTTACCATCACCTAATAAGCCAACATTTTTATACTAATTCTCACAGCTAAATAAAGATAATAGTGACAACATAGCTCTAAGCTAAGGAACTTTTAATTACTATATTTAGATAGACGTTTACTCATAAGCAGAAGGTTTGTACAGATGATAGTATACATTATTTAACTATGGTTAATATTATTTTAAGATCCATACTGGGGATTGAACTAGTGCTGTCTGCAATAATATAATTCAGCTTCGCTGTACATTTTGCAGAGGTGGCTCAACACACAGTATTAATCTGGCTCATGGTTAGGCTATTCAGCTTGTAAAAACCTGAATCTGAGACCTTTTTGGTTTTGCTTACTTGCACACAATTTACATCAGGGTGCGATTTCTCCTCACAATATTTCAGTTACATGAGAAAAGAAGAGTAAAATTTTCTATTTTAATTGAAACATGACAAGTCATTCTATGTCATTTAAGAGTTCAACACATCCTTACAACAGCAGAAGTTTCAAAAATGAAGATTTGCCTATCTGTAATAATCTGAGATTCGTGAATGCACTTCTCTGGCAACTTTTATTCAAGTGTCATTCCTCCTTTTCTGGATTCTTTGTTTTTATGCACATCACTCTTTTCCCCTTCTTTATAAATTGTATCTCTTTATAAATTCTAAATGAAGGTATATATATTTCTTCTTACTTTCTCTCCATTCAGAGCCCATAAAAAGTAAACATGCAGACCCAAAGTTTCTAACTTGAAAAACCAATGTCAGTCATCTAAAATGCGCCTAATTTTAAACAATGAAGTATGACACTAAATCCACTATTTCATAATTCTTTTATGCTTTATAAAAAGTCAGAGTCGGTGTACAGTACAAAACTGCATTATATAACACAGATACCTATTAAAAAGACACCCTTGGCACTTTAAAGCACACTGTTCATTAGCTGATTTCAGTTTTTCCTCAAGTGATTTTTTAAAGGACCATTAAATACAAAATGATGGTGACAGAATAATATGAAGTAGGATGAAATGCTTACATTACTTCAACTGGTGACATCTTTAACTTGAAACACCTGACTGTACAAAATACCTTACTTTTCTCATAAATGCTCCTTGCATCTACATAACACAAATATAAATGTAAAATCAAAACCATAAAAATATCTTGGAAATCACCCTTATAAGCCTTTTTTTAATTTAAGAGTCTATGCTTCACATTTACACCCACATGCGTTGTGCAAAATATAAACAAATTAAATTTGTGAAGACAAATTTTATTACGAAAATTAAAGGAGAAATCATAACTGAGACATCATCTTCAAAAAAAACCCAAAACAAAAAATTACAAAATGTAGAGCTGTATGGCATTGATATTATCTAAACTGAAGGGTTCTCCTTAGGTTATCATGTTTCTAAGGTTTTGAGAGATACTGGTTGAGACATTTGCCAAGAACTGCCTCAGAAACCTGAAACTTCCTTATTGTGTATGTATCCATGCTGCAAACCACCATCCTTCACACCATTCTTTCCCCCTGCATCTCATCCAGAATACATTTGGAGTAGAGTTTAGGCTAAACAAAAAGGCTGACAGGCTTTTTCAATGGCAGACAAAGCAATATTTAGTACTGACTGAGACCACAGACAAAAAGCGTACCTGTAGTGATACAAACCTTATTATAAATTGTCAGTCTTACTAGGAAAGCATGGGCACATTTATGTCCACATCTGACAATGTTAATTTAAAGGAGTCACATAAGAATAGGAAAGGTTATTTGGTGACATATGAAATTAGCTTTCTTAATTGTTATTCCCTCTTTGACTTTATGCTTCTTGACCTTTTTCAGCTATCCCAAGAGGAAACCAGTGTGATCTCAAAGAAACATTCAGACATTGGTATATCATTACTCTGTAGCTCAACTATACAAGGATTCAGTTACTATATTTACATAGTTGGGGTTTCTTAAGTGAACTTTTGTTGCTGAATATAGCTTCTGTAAAAATTTGTGTAAAGTTAATATTGTCAACTGAAATATAGTCTGTGAATACTATATTAAAATATCAGTTCCTTCTAGGAAAGGATATCAAGCTACTTAACATAAATGTTCACAGATAAATATCTGTCCAACATTACTTCAGCAATAATTATAAACTCAAAGGGTGCAGTTGTATTATCTCCAGTGAATAAATTACAAGGTCAGTCTTAGTGAGAAAATTTATCTGCTATTGCAAAATAACACAGCACTAGTTTTGATGCAGCTTAACCTAGCATTCTTATGCAATTGAGGTTTTGTTTCCATTTTTATCACTTTAGACAAAATTAAGACTTGACGAAGAAAAATGCCATCACTACCAGTGATGACACATGAGAAAAAAACACATGGAAAACAACAGGACAGATTGGGAGGGAGGAAGATTATGAATAATAGTGATATATACAGCAATAGATCCTGAATCCTGCTTAGGCTTGTGTATCCCACACAAACAAAACAAAAAAAGAGGATTTGCCTTTTTATTATGGTAGGTATATAATGGAGTATAATGCACATCTCATATATCACCTCATAGCTTACACAGTCAGCAGTACCCCAGCTCCAGAAAGTCATATAGCACCATTCACAAAAACATGAGCAAATCTGCTCTTCGTTAGCAAAACAGTGATCCTGGTGACTCAGTGAGTCAGTCCTGGTGGTTCACCCACTTTGGCCAAGAGCCTAAGGTGGTCACTTCACCTGCCTGCTTGTCCTGCTGTCGTTCGCCCCTATGTCCCAGTGGAGCTCACTGGGACCTCTCAGCTCCTTCATGCCTCTAGCTGCTACTCCCATAGGAAGGTAGAGACAATTTCATGATCAGTGAAAATGCGGGAGGAATCTGTAGTTGGATGACTGGAGTTTCCTGGCAGTCACAGCTCGTGATGAGATTCACCAATGTGTGACAGAGCAAGTACTCCCAAGGAAAGGCTCCCTCTATCGTCCCTCTTCACTTGGGTCTGTCCTTTTCTCAGACGTTTTCTTTCAGAAATGTATATCTTTATTTAGATATGTTTTTGACCACACTGATATGTATGAGCACACCAAATTTCAAAACACGCATTTCTTCAAGATTTTTCTCCCTCTGTCAAATTTACTGAAATTCCAAATTTATAGGGCCTGAGCAGGGACAGAGAGGAAGGACTGCATTCTGACAGACAGGTCAAATAAGACTCTTTCCTTGGGAAACATGCTTAACAGTATTAAGAGAAAGGACAGGGAGGATGACACACAGAATTTGGGACAGATGAGCATGCAGAAGGGACAATGCTTTCTTGGTAGAGAGCTAATGCCAGCCAGAAATAAGTAGAGGAAACAGATAAAGCCTTGACTTTGTTGAAATCATAACAGAGAGAAACTGTCCCATTGATTCACATCTATCTCTCTGTATTAATATATCAGTTATCATTAGACAGTTAGCTCAGGCACCTGTAAGCAGACTAATTTTAGTAATATGTCACTAAGCAGGCTGCTTCTTAGGGCAAATTTTGCAACCTGTGCTGTGCATATCGCTACAATACAACAGGACTCACTTTAAATTTGTTTCTGTGATTGTCAATGCTGCGTTTTCTGCAATATACTGTAAGAGTGACCCAGAATAGAAAGCAAGACATTCATAGATTGGAAGGAAAGACAAACCCTTGGTGATCAGGATATCTACGCAGAGTGCATGGTTCTGATTCATACCAACCCATTGCTTTACAGTCACCCTAGGCTCAGTCTAACAAAGAAAAAAATTCTCCACAGTGGGGGAGCACAGAAAGAAGTAAAGATTCATAAAAACAAAGATATGAACTTGGCTGTAAGACTTGGGGAACTTACACACCTCCTTTATACACCGCACAACCACTTTCTCCTCAAGGTGAGGGTCTATTCCTAAATACAGTTTTCATTCACAGAAGGCTGACTCCACTCAGTCTTGAAACAATCAAGGATGGAGAAATATGATTTGAAAATCTGAGAGTCGTATCTTCTTCAAGCTGTTGCCTATGTTCGGTATCTGCAATGGTAGACATTAAGGAAAAGGATACTTTCTATTTTGTTCCTAGTCTTAGATGTGACACATTATTCAGTGGAAAAAATAAGCAAATCTGATCAGCTGTGCTCATAAACTTGTTTCTGGATGTCAGCAGCAAAATTGTAGAGTATATTCCATTGGAGAACATAGGTTTTGCAGAGAAAATATAACCATACTATAACCATATACGTTATTATAACTATATAAATTACTCTAGAGAACATCTATACTTCTTGTACCACATTTAAGAAGTACTCAAGAAGTATTATTCTGTTGTGCAATTCTTAAGTATTAACTGTTTCAGTTACCCTAGTTCTTATTTAGCATCAATAATAGAATTATTTGTTCCTTCATGTCAAAGAGTAATGTAATAAAAGTAATACAAACTATCTTCAAGTATGTCTTTTTGGAGTTCCCGTTGACCAGGGTCAGACTGAGGATAAAACTCAAGCTGCCTTATTCTTCCACTAACCATAAAAATTCTACCAAAAAAGCCCCATCATAGATGAATAATTTGGTATAAAAGACCATTAATGAACTAAATACTGTAGTCTACATTGCCATTACTCTTCATAAGTATCAAATAAACAATATGAGATTCTCAAAAGATAGGTTTTAATGTCAATTCCATCTATTCTCAACTCACATTTTCTTTGTAACTGGAACATTTTAAACTTTATTTTTTTATAGGAAAACTTGATTTTTTTTTCCAGGTGTTGATTAAATCATCAGTGGTTCACTTCCTGGCACAGTAAGAACATTAAAACAAGGCTACAGTAAGAAAGCCAAAACAATGTAACTATCGAATGGATATTTTTTGTATCTTTGTGAAAGATTAATGATAGTTATAAAAAGCAAAGCTTACTGATCTGTTATATGACTGGCAGGAGCAAAAAAAAAAAAGCAGCAGATTCAGGACTATTAACATGTATAATTATATTCATTCATTCATTCCTTTTAAAATTGCTTAAAGCTCAGCTGGATTTAATATTTCCTTCAACAACATGCAGGATGTGCTGAAGAATAAATTATGATTAAAATACAGACAATATGAAGCAAAGAGATGTAGACCATTAATTTAATTCATGACATTTTCAACACCACTTTTATGAAAGTCGTGGATTTTATTCAAATGGACTTTATAGAGCTTTTGAAGTAAGCAGTCTTTGAAGTTCCTTCTTTATTTGTTGTTACACTTATCATGAAATGTCAAAGAAAAATGGTTTATTACTATCAGAGGTGCTTTATTACTCATTTTAGGGGGATTATCAAAATGAGAATCTCCATCCAAGGACAGATTTATCAGGTCATAAATTTTGCACATTATTTTGATAATAAAAATTGGCATTGTAATTATCCATTTTCCCCAGATACTTCCTCTGGAGGAATAAAAGCTGACAAAAACTCCACCTTCTTATGAAAGTTTGACTCAACCTACACTCATTTTTCCTGCATGATGAGGCATATAAATCGTTAAAAAAAAAAGAAAAGGTTTGAAGTTCACATGTTCTTTACCTATGAACCAGTCTCTGTTATTACAGGAGCTTGAATAAATTTACAGAAACATTTTGAATTTAAAAGAGTAAGGGATTTCATGCTTACTACCACTATTAAGAGGGATTTGAATTGTTTTCATAGTATGATAGTTAGAAGAGTCAATGAGGGTTGATCATAAGCAATAAAAAACAAAATCTAGGTAATTATCTGTTTAGGCAAAAATGATCCATTTCTAGAATGGTTTAGTAGAGGAAATATTGGAAGGAAAGAAGATACCACTACACTTGAAAGGATATTTTATATCTCACTTTTGCTGCAGCGTCAAATGACAGAGATGTAGGATTCTATCATTTTCTGTCCAAGGTTTATATATCATTATCAGGACAGAAAAATAAGGAAGATGTGCATTAATTTGCATGTCATACTCATTTGGGATTAAAAATTAAATTCTGAATCACATTTCACTAGCTCCCTTACAGCAAGGATATAATAACAATGTAAACATCACCAAATTTTGAGTTTGGCTTTGGACCCTTACATACGGCTTATATGCATGCCTAAGCACAGAAGACAGTACATGTGTAGTCTAGATGTACTCATATAAAATTACTCATATAAAAATACTGCCAGTCCAATACAGTGTAGACTCTAACAGCACTAAAAGGGAGGGAGGGGTGAAGGGTGGGGGAAGCGCTTAATAACCTACAAATATGTACCTTTTAAGTGGAATGCTGCTTCTTCAAAAAAATGGTAGTTAATTAAGAATTCTGAACTTTACTCAACCTGGGTACAACTATATGCTGCTGAAAAGTTCTATCATTAAATAAAGCATTTTATAACATTAAAAGTACTAATGTCATAGTCATGGCTATTGTTTGCTGGTTAACAGAATACTTACCCTTCTCTTCCAAAATGAATGTTTTTGTCTTTGCTTTCTTTAGGAAAAGGATTGTATGTCTATGGAGTGTGCACTTTATACATATATTTCTATGCTCTCTATTTATTGAAACTTCTTGGAGTCAAGCAGAACTTAACTCCCTGTTCAGTTTTTTCCAAGAATTGATGCACATCAGGATCAGAGGCTATGCCTGAAGGCACAAACTGAAAAGGATGTCATACATTTACATGTTTAAGAATAATAAGTATTGGATGTTTCCATTAAATGGAATAGCTATTCAGTGTAGGAGTAACTTTTATCTGTAGGTGCCCCAGACTTGCAATGGATCACCTCTCACATCACAACAGAAAATGATGATACAAGTTGTTGTGCAAAATCTTTTAACAACTCCTTACAAAAACACGTGTAACCCTGCCTTCCAGTCTCTTTTCAAAAGCAAGTATGCTGGGGATGGCCCCAGAGAGCTCTGCAGTCTTTTGCCATTCTCGGGTAGGAACTGGAGTAGGAAAGTTTCAGAAGTGAGAAGTGAGTGCAGAGCTTAAAATTGCTTGAAGAAGTAAAACTTTTAGACATGGAAACTCAAAGCAATCAGAAAGCCAGGCCTCTTAAAGCCTGGCAAAACTTTTAGTCTCAATCCTTAGGAAAATCTGTGGGCAAAAAGAAAAAATATTGTGGTCTCCCCTGTCTTCGGCAATTCAAGATTTTTGGAAAATAGCTGAAGAATGTACAGGTAGACTCCCAATTTACACATGGAATATTTATGACTGTTACAGAACACATTTCATAAAGCATTGTTTGGTGCCTCTCACTGAGATCAAAATGAGAATGTGATCATGATGAATAAAGAAACGCTTAATTTCAAAATACTGCTCTGTGACACTGGCTGTATAAAACACTGAGCTTGGGGGTGCCTGAACTGGTGCTTGCCAGCTACAGCTCCCATCTGAGGACAGAGCTCCTCCAATATCCTCTTTCCAAAAGCTTAGCAAGAGTCAGTATGTTCTTACAAAGTGGTGATGGATTAGTTTCTTTTATCTTTTTTTAATTTTCATTTTTAATAATAAAAAAAGAGCAGGACTGGTCAGTCTTGATTCTCACAAGAGGACTACATAATATCTAACTCTGTGGTCTGGATCCTATGGGCTCAGGGGGTGATTGACAGCATCAGCGGTGCAGCAGGAATACATGGTCCCCGCTTCAGTCAAAGGGGTTCAGTCCCAGCTCCCACTGGAAATCTGCGGGAGTTTAGTGCTTACATTAGTCCGATACTTTATAAATATTTACCATTGATTTCAGTTATTAAAATAAATACTACATTGCATAAACCAGATTCAGAAAGCAGATATTTCATTCTCCTATGCCAAATAGATGTCAGTCATTACGAACAATAGATCAATGGCCTCTTTCAGCTCTAAATAAAAGAAACATTCTGGAGTTGTTTCTGATTAGGACACCATAAGTTAAATGCACTGCTGACAGTCAGTCTTACAGATTTACAGAGCCTTCCATACTGAGAGCGATGATGAAGGTGCAGAAAAGTATGTGTTACAGTAAAGACAGTCAATGGTGCTTTTTAAATGGCAAGAAATAAAACCTTTTTGTAGGAAAATATGCTGTCTAGGCTTACCATGGTCTTGGAAAAGTCCTAGTGAAATCAACAGAAATATTTGTGCTGCAGGGTTCTGCACACAAAAACCCCCTAGGTTTCCTTAATTAGATGTATGAAAAACAAGCACATGGATGTGGTAAGTGAGTGTATACGTATTTTGTGTTGTAAAACTCAGATCTTGATTTGGAAGGTTTTGATCTCTGAAGTTTCAGATGGCTCATTATAAAGTCAGAGCAAAATCTGAACAGAGATTCTCCACACAAGACAGGGTAGGCAATTTGGGTCCAAATCTATACCTCCCGTTATATTTACTGCTGATCTTCAGCAAACAATTGTCTATCTTCCCACCCCTGCCTGAAATTTCACTGGGGATGGGGAATAGGAAGGAAAGCAAACATCCCAAATGTAAAGTCACAAAGCACTCAAGAGACTTCCCGTTGAAATTTTAGCACACGTGTTGTTTGCAAACATTTATTTTTAGCAATATGCAAAAATATTAGTTTTTGCTATATGAATTCTGAAACTAAAAATTGACTTGAAATGTGAGTAAATGGAATTTTAGATCATGTTTGTTATCCACTAAATAATTCATTGTTCCATTTTATACATGCAGCCTTTAATTAACTTACTGACTCAGAGGCATGATACTACTAATCCATTCATTTCCCCAAGCCCACAGAAAAAGTATAAAACATGTGTGGGCACAAGCAAAAGACTGGGAGATTATTAAGAAGGAATTTTTAATCAGAAAACCTCAGACATCTGGATCCTCTTCTCCCAGCTATGAAGACCAGATTGAGGAGTGATTGATAACACCTGTTAACTACTGGCTTTTTCCTGAAGCTGTTGAGTCATAAGCCTGTACAACTATTTTTTCTGAAATACCAGTCACAACAGCACAAAACAGATAATAATAATTCTGAGTAACAAGTTTCTTTTTAATTAGCTGTATGTATCAAACACCCGATTTCTGCTTAACTGGAAAATATATCTAGGAAAATAGCCTTTAATATGAGAAGTAGAACTTGGATGATTTTTTTCTAATACAATACATATATATACATATACACATTTGTATATATACATATACATCTGAAGAGGATGCATGCTTGTTACAAACGTATTGTGTCTTCCATATCTGCAAAAATATCCAACCTCTTTTCTTAGACCAACCTCATCTACTTATTTACTTACATGCTGGTTTGCATTACAGGTGTCTTTTTGCCTTCTTCAGGGAAGGACAGCTTTTTTCACCAATGAAATATAGGACAAAGGGAAAATTAGCAATTTGAAACCTCATTGGCTTCCAATAGCATCCAACTATATGATATCATCACACAAAAATGATACAGTAAGTGAAATGTTGGGAATAAATTGAACTATTACATTGCCATTCCAGTAGCTAATAATTTTCCTTTTCACTGTTTCAGATAGGGTAGCTCATTTTGCTTAAAGATCTCCTTTCACGATTTTATATAGACCTAAATTTCACTCATGCCTATATTGGCTTCTTTCATCAAAGCAAGACTTTTAATAAAAATTTATCAATAACTGTTTTCTGTGGACAAATGCTATAGAAGTTAGAGACAGATGTAATTCCTCCATTTTCCCCCTTGATCCTCGTCTACATAATTAAGTATCAGACTAGACAATCCCTTAGGTCTGCTCATTATTCCAGTCTATTTAATACCAGCATATCACTCTGGGATAGGTTACTGTGCTCTTATAGGCCTTAAAATGTATAGGTTAAAAGATTTACAAGGTAACTGAAGTTGTGACCTCCTTCTTGGGGGAAGGGAAGGGGCATGAAAGAAAGGATAATTCAGAGAAATGTGGCTTAAGTGCAGCAGTAGAGCCATAACCCCTGAAGTTATTTAAGCCTTTGTCTTTTACCAGCTTCCAAATAGTCCCTGCTGGGTAAAATCTCCAGTTGGCCTAAAAGACTTAATCACCTCTGGCTGGATGAGTATTAGCAGTTCATTTGCATAAGTACTTGTCATTATCATTAAGTGTGTTTGCTTTCAGATATATTTAAGTCCACATTAACTCTTTCTTGCCTGACATTAGGATCTCTCAAATTGGCTGTGGCTGCATTGTATTTCCTCTGAACCAGTCTCCTACTTAAGACATATCTAGGACAGCCGTATTCTTTAACTACGCATCAAAGGGAAACGATTCCATCTACTGCATGACAAATTTAAGACACATAATTTCTGTACAAAGTCAAGATGTGGTCACACAGAAATGAAAATACAGACTCTAAAGCATAATATAGTAACGGTAAATGGGGTAGAGTAACCTACTTGCCAGAACACCTCCCCAGGTCTCAGAAGACTGTAGTTGTAATCATAGCTCTACATAGTGCTGATGGCTGCTCTTCAGTAAATAAAGATTTAGGTAGCTGCAACAAGCAAAATTTTAAGTGCCTGCAACTCAATGTAAAGTCAAATCCTAGGGTTAGGTATCTAGACGCTGTATACGAGGCACAGATTTACCAGGAAAACTCATGAGGCTGTGACATCCCTGTAAGTTTTATTCATTGCATGGGCGTACATTCCCTTGTCCTACAGTTTGAACTGCTGAGTGCTCTTGCTTCTCTCCTTCACTGTGGCTGGCTTCATGCACCCCATCACAGACACTGTGGGAGGTGACATCTCAGGAAGAAGAATCAAAGAGCTACCAGAAGAACTGCAGTGCTACTGTCTAGGACTGACAATCCCACTCTTCCCCAAAATTTGACCAACTCTGTCCTCTGTGGTAAACCTGAGCATGGACATTATCAAGCATGTCCCTCCTTTCATTCCAGAACATGAATGTTTTGGACTTTCTAAAACAAAGGCAACTGCTCTTTTGAGGCTAGGGCACTGAAGCCTAGGGAATGGAAGATACTCCACAAGACAGGGAGAGACATTATTTACCTGCTGGTTATGGTAAACAACCAGGAGCAGAGACCTCCCTCTAAGGCTTACTTTCTAGACTTCTATACATTTTAAATTGGTGAAAACAGAAGTAATATTGAGACCTAGAACTGAAATCCAGAACTTCTAATGAATATGAAATGTCTGTAAAGCTAAAGAATCACTTCCCTTTCACTTGGTCTCCTTCAGGGCACATGACTCTGAGAGCCCTTTATTCTACCTTATTTTGGAGAGCATCCATCTTGAAAAACTTATTACTCTGGATAAAGAACATTTTCAGAAGCTGGAGACAAGGGTTTTGACTGAAAGAAAAATTAAACCTTGATGTTCCTAGTAAAGCAGCCTAACAATTAAGCTACTGATATAGAACTTAAGGACTATTAACAGTGGCTTTACTTTAAAAATATCTAAACATAATTTTAAAACAAAATACCTAAAATTTGTTTCAAATAAATATTCTATAAGCATTTTCTAAGAAACCATTTCATCTGACATGTTCCAGAAATCTTCAGAGTTTACATATCAGTTCAGTTTTGGGCCCCTCACTACAAGAAAGACGTTGAGGTGCTGGAGCGTGTCCAAAGAAGGGCAACGAAGCTGATGAAGGATCTATTGAACAAGTCTTATGAGGAGCAGTTGAGGGAACTGGGATTGTTTAGTTTGGAGAAGAGGAGGCTCAGGGGAGACCTTATCGCTCTCTACAACTACCTGAAAGGAGGTTGTAGCGAGGAGGGGGTCGGTCTCTTCTCCCTAGTAACAAGCAACAGGACAAGAGGAAATGGCCTCAAGTTGTGCCAGGGGAGATTTAGATTAGATATTAGGAAAAATTTCTTCGCTGAGAGAGTGGTTAGGCATTGGAACAGACTGCTTAGGGAAGTGGTGCAATCACAGTCCCTGGAAGTGTTCAAAAAATGTGTGGATGTGGTGCTTAGGGACATGGTTTAGAGGTGGACCTGGTAGTTATGTTAATGGTTGGACTCAATGATCTCAGAGATCTTTTCCAACCTTAATGATTCTATGATATCTGATGGGTATTCAGGTATGAATCTGTGTAGTTTCTGACTTAGTTTGCAGAAATAGACACCAGGTCAGTTCTAAGTTTGCCACCTAATATTTAACTTATTAACTGAAAAGGATTTAAAATAAACTTAAAAGAGAGCTTCTTAGTAAGATTATACATCTCTAAACATTTTGTCTCAACATCTGAGCAGATTTTTGGGCCATAATTTTTACTTCAGATGCCATATCCCCAGCTCACATTTCCAATATAACTGTTTACATTTCCTTGCTCTCCTCTGACAATGAACAGAGTACGGCAGAGCCTGTTCCTGTAAGGTATACAAAGTAATATTTCAGAATGTTTCCTCACAACTGTTTAAGTCAATGGTGAAATTATCTTTATCGATTCCTGAAAACCTGGGTTACAAAAACATGCTATGATTCTTAACTCAGGGAGTTTTCCTTTCTGTTGCAGTGACAAACCATGTGCTAATGACAGCCTCAGGCTTCCCCCAGTAAAAATTAGGCAACAAATATCTTTAAAACCTTTCTTGCATTTTCATAGCACGAGACTTCAGGCAAAAAGACTAATATCATCTGTCGTTATATCAAACTAACATATCATATATTCAGGTCACATTAATAATTAATATCCTACATATGGTATAAAATACACATTTTTGCATCTATTACTTTTCTTGAGAATAACATATGTGAACTGCATTTTGCACTCAGCTTTATTTATATTTTTTGTAAACTACATATCAACACATGTTTATGCACTGGTAATGCATGTTTTTAATAAAAATTAGTCACATTCAGGATTCTTAACTCTTTGTTTTCTACAGTCTCACTCTTAGAACTCTTTTAGGCATAACAAGGGGAATCACGCCCCTTAATAATGTTTTGTGTTTGGTTTTTTTTTTTTATAATATCTCTTCCTCCCTGCTGCAACAGTTATCACAAGAAACCAAAACTGGAGGGCAAAGGAGAACAGACTTGTTTAGAAATCTTAAATGGGTAAAGTAAATAAAATTAGTAAATAAAATTAGGTAGAAAGCTATGAAGTAGATTTATAATCTTTGGAGGAGTTTTATCAGTGTCTGAGTTGGGTGCAATATTGATTGGCAAGTTTTCATATACTTATTTCCAAAATGGAAGAGTAAAGTCCTCACCTCTTACAATATTTTCCTACAAGCAGAAAGTCTGAATATATCTTCCTGCTTACGTTAATGTGCACTAGGTCATGAATGCTTTCAACAATTCATATTAAATCCAAGTTATCTCTACATGTACTTGTGATAAGCTTGTAAACCTGTAAACAACATTCATCAGCATATTCACAGCTGAAATTCGTTTTGCACCTTTTCCACTAACCCTCTGTTTCAAGGGTCTTGTAGAAATAATTTCCTGATAACACAGAAATGTCAGTCATATTTCCCAAATTTTAATGTCAGGCATAGTTGCCTCACTTTCTGAAAATATCACAAAATACATTTTTAAAGCAAACAGGATTTAACATTTATAAATCTGAAATGAAGGTAGTGAAAAATAACACTGGGCCAGATAAATTGCCAGCACTAACCACCTTTGGTAATTGAGGTAGCACGAATATTTCTGCCTGCCCCATTGTTCACAACACAAACAGACACCTGAACTGAAGCCTGTGCAATACTGACAGAAGAGCCTCCTGAAGTATTTCCTACTTAGGGATTGAGAACATTTTTTCAGTTAAATTTTTGTTTCTTAAACTCTACCTGGTGATGAGCAAGGTACGATAGCGTTTCACGTCTGTCATTCTCAAAATAATCTAAAATAGTCAAATGCATCAAATATAACTATCAATATGTGATTTATAAAACATTTCCTATTAAAAGAGGTTATTTTTTATTTTAAAATATAAAAGGAAAAATTTACATTTTTCTACTGTAAATATGAAGAACATGATTGCTGAATACAAGTGTGTCTGAAGGACAGTATTTAAAGCCATGATTTTTAGAATAGAAGGCAGGTAATTTTTTTTTTTTTTTAATTTAATTTGATTTTATTTTACAGGTAAGAGACCTGGCTACATCACTTGTACAGAAACTTCCGTTTGGGAGCCAGACAATTTGTTTGCTGGAGACAACTCTTGTTCTGTTTCCTGCAGAAGAGATTGATAAAAGACAGCGATAACATTAAAAAATATACATTACTACACATATATATTTTCCTTGGACACAATGTCACCTCAGCCTGCAGCTCACTATACACAGGTAAACATTCTAAAACACAAAACAGAGAACATTGGAAAGTTACAGTACATTTTTTGCCTGATCCCTATAGTCATTAGGCTAAGTGTCTCGGACAGGAAAATTCTAAGCTATGAAGTGTATTAATTACCAATAAGATTCTCCCCAGAATGCTTATGCACTTCAGTCTCTATGCACGTTAAGCACTTCAGGATAATAATTAAAGAAGCTATTTTCTAGACAACAATACTAAAAGAAAAATAAAAACAAAGCACCATTAAGTAAATGGGTTTTTACCTAATGGTGGTTAACTCCAGTCATTAGGTAAACTATATTAATGCACATTACTCCTTATGTCAATAATTTAATATTCCCCAAAATAATTTACACAAACACAGATAAGGATTTAAGAAAACAGAAGGAGGAATTAATCTAATGCACCCTGAGTCAATAAAGGAGTCCTGTGAAGGCAGTTCCAGTTGTTACTTACCAACACAAGAGAGATGGGCTAGGGTATTCACACATGGATTTCCAGAGGGAGAAGGGAGCTTTAGGTCTCCATAATTGGCATCACCAAGTGCCGCAAATCATAGTGACAACTGCCAGGTTTATGAATTAGGAGCTGGAATTAAGTCCTCCAAATTTGGACCTTGCTGACATTAAGTATCAAATTTAGACTCCTAAGTACTGATATGTGCCATTAGATATCAAGTTTAGATTTAGAAATGATAATGACATACATGGAATAATTAATATCAGTGAAAGACCAAGTCCTTAGTCAGAGAACGGACCTTTCCATGCTGTCTACATAAATTCTCAGAATAAATGAAAACTAATACTATGTTCTTCATTTTCTGATGCACAGTGTGGTATGATAATGGCTTTTATTTTGTCTTAAAAAAAATGCATGGGACTTGAGGATAGAATGATCCTGCAGCTATAAATTACCATACTTACTGTCTTTCTAAGTTAAAGTGATAGCTGTATTACAAGATATTTTTAAAACTATGATATATTGATCAAGAGAAAAATTAAGAGATGCCACAGTTACAGCTAGTGCAGAACTGGATAATCTCTGAGGGAAGAGATAAATCTGACACTTCCTGAAAATGCCTCTTTCTTCTCTTTTAATATCATTCAGATTGTTCGAGCTTAAACTGAAACTTTGGAAGTTTTTATTAAGGGCCCCATGAGGAAAAGGTATGCATTGATCAATAATCTCAGTTTGCAATTTCTGACCCTCTCATTCTGATTCATGCCAAAATGCTACAAATGACCACTCCCGGAAAACGCTACTGCAAACCTGTACTGTTTCTCTCCACTTGAAAACTTTTGCAAAGGTGTGCAATTCCTTCAGTTACTTTAATTAAAAGGCTCTATAAATCATACTAACACTATAAACCTCATTTTGCAGACTCCTGAGTTTTAACAATTAGGTTTAATTGTTTTTCAACAATGTCCCCTTTAGTATGTACTAGGTACAAACAAATTTTCTTATGCAGCAGGAACTTTTTCATTGCAATGGCATTGGTTTTTTTAATTATGCTTTTAAGGTCATTTAATAGTCAGTGTAAATAGAAAGTCACTTCTCCTTGATTTATTTGATGCCTCTGCATTATTTACTAGTATACAACAGAGTACTAGTGTATCATGGCCCAAGCATGACCTAAATGTCTGTTTATTCTTACTCTTCCTTTAAAACAACAACTTTCACTTCTTTGTCTTCCATGTTTAAACAAGTCCCAAATACTGCATGTATTGGTAACCTCTCAAGTTTGCCATCCAGTAATTAAAGCTCTGTTTTTTTAAAGTAACTGAACATGCTGTGCAGAGTCGACACAGAGTGCAACAGACAGCTTTTAGCACAAAAGGGAATGGCACCATATTGATCATAAAAGGTGGTTCTCTCACTCCATTTTACTGGGGGAAAAAACCCCCACAACATTATGTTCTCTTCTAACCTACTTTTGACTTTTCCTGTGGAACTTGTGAATGAAAGACGACTTAATTTTTCTCACGCAAAACAGATACTGTGATGTTTGAATCAGAGGGACTGGAAGAATAAATACAGGTGTGTATTAAAATTCAGAGAAACGTCCTTGCCTGGAAGCCTACATCTTCCACTTTCTTAGTGCTACATCTTGCATTCAGATCTGAATGTCAGATTTTCCACAGCACAATGACACTTCAAAGCAGCACTTGTCTCTGCTCAAGTAATGTGATGGCAGAATTAAAGGGATGATCCACAATCTGGTGTAAACTAGAGCTCATTAAAAATAAGAACATTCTCCATAAATTTAAGGTGAAAAGATATCTTTTATCAGGCTTTAAAATTTGCATTAGTTTTATAGGAAGGCAGCATCTGAGCTGTTAAGTAAGATGGTAACTGTTTGGACATGCATGATAGCATTCTCTGACCCTGCTTCTACTAACACATGTGGGACCATGTGTACAACCGTGCCTCAATCTCATGGCAATATTGAGAAAATCACCCCACAGAAACTGATAATTGTCACAAGAGGTAATGATAGAGAACCTAAAATTTTATCCAGGGTGATTGCCTCTAAGAGTGACTGGTCAAAGAAACCACAAGGACAAAAGCAAATCTTCATGTAGTTCTGAGCAAAGCACAGTGACTCTGGTTCAAGATGAAATTATTGAAGAAATACTCTGAAATACTCTAGCTGCTGTTATCTTCAAAGAAGCAAGCAAGCAAAAAATTCACAATAGCATATTAAAGTTCAAAGAAGGAAGAACATAAGAATAAGGAATCTTGTTAAAAGTAAATTGAAAAGAACCAATTAAATGAGACCCTTGTAAAGGGCATGGAGCCTATCTGAAAACATTACATTATAGGTTCAGGGTATACCATGTATTAAGCACAACAATTAGTCTTCAAAAACCCATTACAAAAAATCAAAACCCAAAAGCCAACCAAAGAAAAACCTAGAATAACCAAACACACTGCCTAGTAAAAGTAAAAAGATGTCCTTCTAAATTAAGAGTATGGAAATCAAAAGCAAGGAACACAGAGAATGTATTGTATGTGGCAAGTTAGACTTCAAAACATGGGCAGACCAAAAAGGTTTTGAGAAATAATTTTCTAAGCTCATAAAAATGCCTATAAAACCCTGTTCTAATGCACTAGAAGGAAGAACCAGGCAAGGGCCTATAAGGTTTCGAGATGACAGAAAAAAAGTTAAATAACCTCTTTGTGCTCATCACCACAGAAAAACAGATAAATTGTCCCAATTGCAACTTTCTTTATATGAGAAAAATTGAAGAAATGGTCTCAAATGGAAGTGTCAATAGAAGTGGTTTTAGAAAAATAAAAAAACCTTGCAACCAGTTGTACAGATTCAATGGTACTCAACCATTTCTAAGGGAACTTCAAAACACAATTTTAAAGCTACTGTGTGCTGTATTTCATCCCTGTTTAAATCACAGACTCACACAGAATGGCTGAGGCAGAAACCACCCCTGGAGATGATGTAGTCCTGCCCCTTGCTCAGAGCAGGGTCAGCCAGAGCAGGTTGCTCAAGGCCATGTCCTGTTGGGTTTTGAATATCTCCAAGACAGAGACTCCACAACTGCTCTGGGAAACCAGTTCCAGTATTCAACTACTCTCACAGTTAAAAAAATGTTTCCTTATGTTTAAATGGAATTTCCTGTATTTCAGGTTGTGCCCATTGCCTCTTGTCCTGTCAAGAAGAGCTTGGTTACATCTTCCTTATTCCCCCCATCAGTTATTTATTCACATGAATCAGACCCCTCTGAGACTTCTGCTCCAGGCTGAACAGCCCCAGCTCTCTCAGACTCTCCTCATATGACAGATGGTCAGGTCAGTCCTTTGATCATCTTTGTGGCCCTTCCCTGGACTTGCTCCAGTATGTCCCATGTCTCCTGTACTGGGGAGCCCAGCACTGGTCCCAGCACTCCAGATGTGTCTCACCAGTGCTGAGCAGAGGGGAAGGGTCATCTCCTTCAAGCTGCTGGCAACACCCTGCCTAATTCAGCCCAGGAGACCGTTGGCCTTTGCTACCAGGGAGTATTACTGGCTTATGTTCAACTTGGTGTTTGTGAGGACACCTCCCTTCCCTACAAGCGCCTTGACTGCAAAGCTAATTTCCAGCTGGTAGGACCCCAGCCAGTATAGGTGTCTGGGGTTATTTTTCCCCAGGTGCAGGACTTTGCACTTCCCCTTGTTGAACTTCATGAAGTCCCTGTCAGCCTATTTCTCCAGCCTGTTGATGTTCCTCTGAAGCACAGCACAACCCTCTGGTCTATGAACAGCTCCTCCCAGTTGTATCAACAGCGAACTTGCTGAGGGTGCACTCTGTCCCATCATCCAGGTCATTAATGAAGAAGTTAAACAGTGTTTGCCCTAGATTGACCCAGTGGTATGCACCTCTAAGTACCAATGTCCACAAGGACTCTGTGCCACTGATCACAATCCTCTGAGCATAACAGTTCAGCCAGTTTTCAATACACCTCACTGGCCACTTACCTAGTCCATATTTCATCAGTTTGTGTACGAGGATGTTACAGACGACTGTGTCAAAACCTTTAGTAAAGTCAAGATAAACAACATCCATTTCTCTGCCTTCGTCCACTAAGTCAGTTGCCTTACTGTAGAAAGCTATCAGGTTGGCGAGGCATGATTTCCCCTTCATAAATTCATGCTGGTGGCTCCCAGCCCTTGAAGAGGGTTCTATGGTCACTAAAGCCAAATCCCTGCTGTCAAGATCAGCTGCCCATTAGGTGTTGACCTGCAGGGTCCATCCACTCTTCCTCAAGACTTCCCCCTCACTGGCAGTATCAAGGAGACACCACCTGGCTCCCTTGCCCTAGACCCTCTCCCCCAAAGGTGTGCAGTCATGGTTGATATGCCTTGGGTCTTCCCTGGCCATATTGCTGGTGCCCATATGAAAGAGCAGCAGGGGAACCACCTGAGGGCTGGACGAGCCTTGGCCTTCTCTCCATGATGTCCAGGCTCTGAGCTCCCAGCAAGCAGCAAACCTTACCAGGCAGCAGGCCAGGTTGGCAGGTGGGGGCCTCTGTCCTCTGCCTCAGGGAGTCTCCCATCATGATGCTTCATCACTTCTCCCAGTGCTGCGGTGTGGCTCAGTCGCAGCTGGCTCAGGCCCTTGGATGGATGCAAATCCTGGCACCTCCTCTGCAACTCAGGTGCTGACCAGAGCCATCCTTTTGGGGCCAGAGCCCTCCAGCCTTCACTGTCCAGGGATCCCTACTTCACAACCCCATAAACACAAATCCTGCCTGCTCCCCCTTGGGTACACCTGGGAATGAGGCTCCCCTTCCATCTGGGGTCTCAGAGAAGACCCAGTGTATCTCCTTCTTGTCACCTGTGGTGCTGTGTCCTTCTTCCACAGCCCCTCTGCTTAGCCTCTGTACCAGAGTCAAGAAGAATGGGGAAGTGAGAGCAGATCTTGAGAGCTTCAACAATGTCTGTGGAAGTACATGTCCTACTTTCATACCAGGGAAATCAATAAAAAGCATTATAAAAGATTAGACTTACTGGATGAAAAGATAAATTTAATATGTTAGGGAAGCAATAACAACCAGCTTTTATGGAAGGAAATGAATCTTAAGAAATCTACTAGAATTCTTTGGGGAAAGTAACTGTGGATAGACGAGTGTGATGAGGGCAATATAGAGCACATGGATTTCCACATCACTTTTGACAAAGTCCCTCACTAAAAATTCCTGTAGAAAATAAGCTAGAAAAGAGACAAGAGGTATGGCCAGGTCATGAATTAATAGAGGTTTAAACACAAGAAACAAAATAACCGGTATTTACTGTGAGGAGAAGTTTACTCCTGGAAGAGCCCTGCAGAGCTCTTATGTAAATGCATCTTAATGTTCAGCATGTCCATAAATAATTTGGAAAGGAGAGTGGATAGGGAGATGAACAAACTGGTACTTATTAACAGTGGGTCAAAACTAAAATGGACTATCAAAAGTCACAAAATATTCTCATGATACTGCATGCCTAGGTAATAAAATGGTAAATGTAATAGAAATATGCAGGAAAACCACCCCAGTTTCTACCTCCCAGAAAAGAGGTTTTGAAGATCTTGTGGATATTTGTCCATACTTATCAGTTTAATGTTTGGCTGTAGTCTGAAAGAGAATATAATATTAGGAAAGGAATAGAGAACAAATAAAGAATAAATAAAAAGTTTATATCAATGGATCAATCTCTTTAATATATTAATTTTGAATGCTGCATATTGCTCTCGTAGCCCGATTCAAAAAAAGGACATAGAAGTAATACAAGAAATAGAAAGAAGGCTAAATAAAAGGATAAAGAACTTGGAAAGTTTAAGTCTTTTTAACTTTTTGGGAAAGAGATAACTTGTGGGAGAAGAGCAAGAAACTGATAAAATTTATATGGTGAGTAAATATGAAAGATTTTCTCTTCCTCAGAATACAACAACTAGGGACATCAAATAAAATTATCACAGACCTGTTCGAGAAAAAGAAAGGCCAATACTTTTTCCACAGGATAGATAATTAAGCTGTGGAACCTTTTACCACAAGATATACGGGATGTCAGAAACTTAATGTGTTCAAAAGCAGTTAAAGGAATTCACAGAAAGGTTTGTGAATAGTATAAAACACAAATATGGATACCTCCACTTCAAATGTGAACCTCCATTTCAGGAAAGACTGTAACTACCAAAGTCAGAAGGTTATAGAACAGGAAATATCATTCTGGTTTTATACTCTTTCCCTAACCATCTGCTAATGGCCACATGCAAAACAGAAGGCCAGTCTAACTGGACCTTCAGCTGGAGCCAGTACAGCTGTTCATATATTCTTTAAAATTAGAAATGAACCATTTCCCTAAAGTTTGAAATCCTGTAACATCCCAAAGTTCTCATTAAGATAGTTCATTATGAATTACCTTGAAGACTGCAGAGAATAAAGAATAATAATAATTCTGCGGTAACAAGCATACTTTATGTATTTCTAAAGAACAAAACAAAACCTTCAATTAGTAGCAGCAGGGGATGTTAGATGTAAATTGCAGTCCTTTTTTTTCTGAAGAACAAGTGGGAATTTAAAAAGCCAAACAATTGATTAATTCTGATCTATATTCTATTTGAAAACTATGAAACTCTTCTGGCAGCTTTCCATCCATCATTGCATTCCTAATTATCAAGGTGAACATGTTAAATTTGCTTTATCTACTCTTTACCTTTAAAACAGCATTTTCTCACTGGATTTCAGCGAAACACAGCTGGAAACTCTAGATAAACGCAGACATTTCTGATGGAGACCAAAGTGTCTCTCAGATGTTCCCTCAAATGTGCTAAAAAAGCTACAAACTGAGTCACTTCCACAGTAATGGGATTAGAAATAGCCCGCAGGGAAGCATGTGCCAAATGGTGCCAACTATCAAGGATTATAACAAAAAACTGTGACATTATAAAAATACCTCAGAGTGAGGCTCTGGGTGGTGGAATTGCGACTTGCCAGCTCAAAAGAATGTGCCTCATTAAAATGATGGGAGTATGCTGAAGCAGTGATTTGTGCAGAAACATGATCCTCCTGATAGCTGAGTAGCTAATCTTTTTCAAAAAGCTTGTCAGTTGACTATCAAATTCATAAATGTCAATTAGGGCTGAAAGGAGAAAAAAAAAAGATGGTGAGAGGGCATGGTAGGGAAGAGAAGGAAGGGAGGGAAAGTTAGGGAGGGATCAAGCTTTAAAAGTTTGTGTTTTTTTAAAACTTCAGACATAAGGAAAAGAATTGCATTGCAATATATGGCAAACATTAAGAACAAGCGACTTTTTTAACCCCGAAGTCTATTACGGAAAACATTTGGAGACAATACGTTCAACTTAGCTCTTAGGTTTCCAGGGAATTTCAAAGGAGCTGGAAGCTCCTGTCTGATGGGGACTGTAATAAGTGTTGTAGGTGCTCAGCATTTCTGAATTATTTGTTTTGCACAAAAAGCCAGAGAATACTGCTTAGGACACTGTTGCCCTAAACCGCCTTACCTATGAATTAAAGCTATGTATGAGTTTGAGTCCCTCTTCAGACAGATTTGTATCTGTAAAATGTCATTATTCCTACAACTCAAACCACATGTGTTGTTGAGATTTTGAAATCTGAGAATTGTATTCAGACATCAATTACTGTCTGGAAAAGTAATTGACATGATCCTCACTTGTAGAAAGGGAAAATTAATCACCAGCAATAGTAGCACAGCCTTCAGATGAGCAGCTACTCCCTTTCCACATGGAAGAAGGCAGATTGGGTACTAATAGGAAGAGGCTGTCCCTTACCAGACACACGTCTACATGGAGGCACTCAGCTCTGAAATACCTGTGTCCTCTCCTCCCCGTGAGGAGGACAAGAGAAAGGCTGAAGGAGAGAAATGTTTTGGTTTCAGCAAACTCAGAAAGAGAGGGACTGTATCCTGTTTCCATTATGAGTATCATATATGATGGGGAGGAGGAAAGAAGAGGGGTAAACTGAAGAAAACCGAGCAAGAATCCTAGCTCATGCCAATGTGTTTTATGATATTCCTGTTACTTCTGTGAGAAAATTTCTGGTTTAGGATTACCAGTGTGCTTTTCACACAAGTCGCCATACTGTATATCCTGAAATAAAAAAGGAATGCCACTGTCTCATTCTTGTGTCTTCAATTATAAAAATAATTTGAAACAAAATCTTCACAGAATCACACAATCACAGAATGGTTAGACCTCTGGAGATCATCTTAGTCCAACCCCCCTACTCAGGCAAGGTCACCCAGAGCCAGCTGCCGAGGACCATGTTGAGATGGCTTTTGAATATCTCCAAGGATGGAGACTCTACAACCTCTCTGGGCAACCTGTGCCAGCATTTTATCACCCTCACAGTAAAGCAGTGTTTTCCGATGTTCAGAGGGAACCTCCTGTGTTTCAGCTTATGCTCATTGCCTCAGTGGTCCTGGACACCACTGAAAAGAGCCTGTCTCTGTCCAATTTGCACCCTCCCTTCAGGTACTCATTAACAAGGTCCCCCATAAGTCTTCTCTGCTCCAGGCTGAACAGTCCCAGCTCTCTCAAACTTTCCTCATATGACAAATGCTCTAGTCTCTTAATCATTTTTGTGGCCCTTCCCTGGACTTGCTCCAGTATGTCCATGTCTCTCTTGTACTGGGAAGCCCAGAACTGGACACAGCACTCTAGATGTGGCCTCACCAGTGCTGAAGAGAGGGGAAGGGTCACATCCTTTGATCTGCTGGCAATACTTTGCCTAATGCAGCCCAGCATACCATTAGCTGCCTTTGTGGCAAGGGCACATTGCTGGCTCATGTTCTACATGGTGTCCACCAGGACCCCTAAGTCCTTTTCTGCCAGGCTGCTTTCCAGCTGTTCAGCCCCCAGCATAAACTGGCACATGGGGTTGTTCCTTCCCAGTTGCAGGCGTTGACACTTCCCTTTGTTGAAGTTCATGAGGTTCCTGTCGGCCCACTTCTCCAGCCTGTCGAGGTCCCTCTGGATGGCAGCACAACCTGCTGATGTATCAGACACTCCTCCCAGTTTTGTGTCATCAGCAAACTTGCTGAGGGCACACTCTGCCCCTTCATCCAGATCATTACTGAAGATGTTAAACAGGACCGGACCCAGTATTGGCCCCTGGGGTACACCACTAGTTACTGGCCTCCAACTAGACTTTGTGCCACTGATCACCATCCTCTGCGCTCGGCCTTTCAGCCAGTTTTCGATCCACCTAACTGTCTGCTCATCCAGCCCATATATCAACAGCTTGCCTATGAGGATCTTATGGGAGGCAGCATCAAAGGTCCTCCTGAAGTCCAGGTAGACAATATCCACCGCTCTCCCCTAATCTACCAGGCCAGTCATTTCATCATAGAAGTTTATGAATTTGGTGAAGCATGAAATTTTAATGTAAAGCAAAATATGTACATGAAAAAACAAGGGGTTTTGTTCATGAAGTGCTTGTGAAAAATCTTTTAATACACTTGAGTCAATAAAGAATATACTTATGTATTTTCATTAAAGCTTCTTTTCTATCCCAATGAAACACACTGATATAACACTATTCAAACCAGAGGTAGTTGGAATTATAAAAGAGTATAGTCTAAAGTTTGAAAATATTTCAAGATGAGTTATTTGGACTTAAAATATATTCCTAAAATTTTGCACTTTCTCTGTTGAACAGCTCAGAAACAACAGATAATTCTTATTTGTAACATACTATTTTTATCTGAGTGTCAGAAATCCCTTTATTGAATTATTTAAGACTCACTGTTCATTTAGAGTGATACCAGAAATAATAAGGATAAATCAAATCAAAATTTATGTTTAGAAGAAATTCAATGCAATCTGATTTGGACTAGAAATACTGAGCTCCTCTGAGTACTTCAACCACTAAAAAAAAACCCAATAAAAAGTCCCTGAAGTAAAAAAACCCAAGCAGTCAACAAAAAAAGGAAACAAACTAAAAAACCCCACACAATGAAACATCGTAAACCAAAGTGTGCATAACATGTTCCAAGTCTGCATCATGTATTAAAATAACAAAGGTTACTATGGACAGGACTTCAGTCTTGCACCTGAAACAGTCAACAGAACCAAATTCTGTGTGTTAATCATAGAATAGTACTGAGAGTAAAAACTAGTATATAGATTAGATTGTTTCCCAAAAAAGGACAGGATGGCTTTGTTGCATGTTTTATTTGCAGTTTTAAAATACATGCTGTAATTGACCCTAATCTCACATCTTTCTTTGGGTTGTGCCACTGTTTTTTCCTCCATTTCTCTTCCAATCAAGGTCTGGCTAAATCTTCAAAAAGCTGGTGGTTTGGCTCAGACTAGATTAGTTTATTAAATATTTTGTGGTTTTATCTTTTCACCTTGGTAAACGTTTACTGGCATTCTCTATATCTGTGCTGGCATTCCCCATATCCATGGTATTTTTTTTTTTTTAATGTTTTCTGTTCCTATCCTGTTTTGCAATTAACATCAGTAACAATATTAGGCAGTTCTGATTATTGCAATCCTTTTCGATTTAAATAAAAGTTAAAACATAAGTGAATAAATCCAGGGAGCCAAAAGGTAAACTAAGCCTATGTTTAAGATCTTAATAAGCAAACAACAATGCAGAACCCCAGTTGAGGTCAACGGGCAACTAAGTATAAAGTCATATAATTAATTAGCATTCCTAGGATATATTTAGGACTTGACAATGCTTTTTGGTTTTGTTTTCAAATCTTTAAATTCTGGTTAATGTATGTTGCAGCATTAGCTCTTTGTGATTTCTCTAAGCTTCTGGGTTTTCTTTTCCTTTAGTTAATCTTACCAGAAAAGTCAAGGTCAATTAGCAGCTCTGGGAATTCAAGTGAAATATTGAGGTGCATTAATTTGTCAAAATACTATACATGTTGACATGCAGACCACTCAATATACATTTTTTTTTAAAGCTAAACAACACTCCCTTTTTATAAAAGCTGTTCAGCATTTTTCTGCTTATTTACTTGAAAGTTTCAACTCAGTATATATAAAATGGAATAGCGTATATTCCATTTGCGAGCATGTAAGTGCCCTAACATTAAAATTAGATCCTGTTCCTTTATCTGCAGAAACATATGTGATACTCTGTATGCAACCAAACTCCATCGCGCTGCAGTTTCTTCTTAGAATATCCTCAGTGAACATACTGTGTTACAGGCAGTCAACTGCATTAGTGCACTGGTCCCATTCATTTCAAAGCCATCTGTTCCGTAATGTACTTTGTCTAAATATTTTATGAAATAGATGTCAGGCATCTTAACTGGCTTTTGTTCTCCCTGTTGTTCTATGATTAAATACTTCCTCAGTAAACTCCAAGGGGAAATAAGCCTTTAAATTTATGTTTGAGATAAAGAAATAAACTTTGAGTGCGAGTCACTTGCCACTGTTCCGTTCAGGTGCTTCAAGGCATATCCTGTGCATTGTTAGGTAGAAAATTCAGGGCACTGACTGACTTCAGCAGAGCTACGGCAGTTTATACCAGCCTCCCAGGAAGGATGGCAACTAGCGATTTCACAAGCATCTTTCTTTTGAAATATTCATGACTTTTAGTTAAGGCCATCTAGGCTTTTTCATTCTCAAGTTGTAAAGCATCTAAAATTGACTGAGAGAAATTCTGTTATCTTATTTTGACATAAACAACATACAGAAGTGGTTTTGTACTAAAAATGGACTGCTTTTTAATTTCACTGGTGTAAAAAAGGTAAGAACCCATTAAAAAGCTGTGATTGGCTCTGCAGATTCAGCATGTACAGGGTAGAGAATGGATGATGGGAAGCATCTGACACTGATACCCAGATAAAACAGTTTCTGTTATTTGCTAATTTTTAGGTCAGCTGTTTTTCCACATCAGATTATTAATAAGCCCAAATTATTCCTTAGTTCCACCTAAACCCTAGTCTTTCTGACTTTCGAGTCACCAAATCAGTTACACTATGATGGATCCTTTCCAATTTCAGGAGTAAACAAGAGGAAAAGCGTTGAGAGGTCAGATGTGTCCTGTAACCATACATTTAATATCACCAATTCAAAGTCCTAAGTCTTTCTTACCCAGCCATTCCTGCTTCAGTGTTTGTACACCAACAAACACAGCTCATCATAACTCTTGACTGGCCTCTTGGTCATACCAATACAGCCAGCACACTAATTACTAAACTTTGCCAGGTGAGTAACATTTTAAAAATAATTCACACTGACCTTTTGAAAAACACATCTAAACACCCTGATGTGGCAGATAGCACCAACAAAATTACAATATAGAGCTCCTCTGAAGGCGTGCATTTTAAGATTTGTACATCTTAAAACCAAGACTGTTTCAACTGAGTATGCAAGCAGGTATTTCTTTCTCCGCTGCAAAACAAGAGGGCAACTTTTCTGTGTTTTGGGTAAAGCCCCAGTGAAAACCAATAATAGGGTTTAAATTGTACCATTTCCAATGTTTATTAGGTCCATGAGAATGGATTAATACTGTGCCATACCCTGTATTTTTTATGGTGATGAGGGTAATGAAAACTCACAAATGTTAATTCCACAAGAGCCAGTGCGGTACGCTAGACGAGGTTACATATGCTGTAGGCTTTGAACATGCTGTGGTTTGAGGGTCTGGCCCCATTCTCTGCTATCAAGCAGGTTGCTGAACTCCTGAAAGAAGATGAGTGCTCAGGAAATTATATTACCAGAGTGCTATAAAGGTCAAGGTAATATTATATTCCATTTTTCTCTTCTCCATGCTGAATGATGGATTAAGAACTTCATTCTCTTTATAAGTTACAGGAAAAGAAAGAATGTATGATGGGCCAGATACTCCCTTATTTAAAAATGGCACTGCTTCAGTTGCCTGCCGTGAAGCTAGAGCACTATATTTCAGTTGATGAGACAGTCCTACATATCTGTTGTTATGAAATAAGAAAATAATTGTGCAATGACTCAAATGCTGCTCCTTAGACATGGAAAACCTTTTCTTTGATGTATAATCCCAATTCAGTTTACTAAATCTGGTTACACATTTTCCATATATAAAATCTGAATAGTAGTTTTAATTAGGACTGTTTGACATCTTGATATATAGCTACTTATCAGATAAATTGTTGAACTATTATTCCTCAGCAGCATTCAAAATCCCACTCATATCCAGCAAGTCGGTACACACAGGTCTAGAAAGGCACATAAAGCAAGGATGTAGTGGGCCGTAACTGTGAAATATTACTGCTTGTTTCTGCCTCACAGATTTTAGATTAGCCTTTACTGTCTAGAAGCACTGTTGAATAATATGCCACTGTGAAGTACTAAGAATTGAATTCTTATTGTACAAATTTGTCCTATATGGTAAATAATACATCATTTCATCTCTCTCCTCTCCTCTCTTTAATTTTTCAGATATTATTTTATCTCTGCTTGCATATATATATAAAAATATATCCAGATTCATAAATTAATTGAAGATGCAGTCACTATAACATGGAATGAATAAAACTTTCTCTATGAGTTTCAGGATATATGAACACAATAGTTCCTCGGGCACAGCTAATTTCTACAGCTACAGAGGAAAAAAAAAAAAAAAGATTGAAAACTGTTTTTCTATGATTGATTGGCCAGAAACATTCCTAGACACAGCCCAAACCCTGAGGTTTGGGAAAGCTAGAACCTCAGCTGCGCTTTGCAAATTAACCTTCTACAAATACAGGACACACATCTAGCTCCTGTAAAACAGCACTGGCTTCTTAAACACCCTTCTTGCCATACTTCTCGACTCCAATTTGAAGAAGACCCCCTCCTGCTCTCCCTGGCTCACCCTGTTGTGGTGACAATACAGTCAGAGTTAGGCATTAGCATCATTTCTGGTACAACCTCTGCCCAAAGCCTGAGTGCCCTTTCTCTGCTCTGAACACTTTTTAGATAGGGAGTCAGGACAGAGATCAGAGAATATCCTTGGGGAAAACAAGCATGTATCATCTTGTCCCCAGTAAAGTGAGAAGGTTATTCAGCTGTTATCGTAGGCCTGAATCTGCTAAACAGCTCTTGGCGTATGGAAGCACATTAAGTTCATTCAGTCTGAAAGATTTCACAGATAATGGAGAGATCAACTCCATTTTAAAAAGGGGAAACTCTAACCACATTTGAAACTGAGAAATAAACATATCTAAATAGCAATCACTGGATCAAACATACTGTTTTTTCTCCCTCACAGACCAGGGACTTTGTACTTTAAAAAAATACATAAATTTTAAAAAAACTTGGTGTAAAAATATTTTCATGTCTAGCTTAAACTGTTTATCAGAACTGTCAAAAGCTCCTGTCATGAGTAGCAAGTCCAAGTATAAAGCTGGTGAATCCTGTACTCTTTTTTTTTTTTTTCTTGTGTATAGAGCACTAAGGGAAAAATGTAGAAGAAATTATTCTAGATTTCAGGGTTTCATTTTAAATTTACTGTAGCCTATTAGCAAGCAGAATTCCAGTACCATGAGAGAATCAAAACTGTAAATGAATGTAATCATAACCATATAAAAAAAAAAAGTAGGTGCTCATGCCTCTTTAGTATAGTCTGTATTTCATAACCTATTATATTGCTTGGCACAGTTCCTTTGTGTCCCTCCACCCTAATAGAGTAAGGCTTCTCTCTTTGAGCAAAGGGAGCAGGAGGAGAATTTGAAAGTAGACCCGTATCCTGCCATTCCTCTCTGTCCTCTTTAGTGTGTCTCAATAAAGCAGAGTTGCTCTCTGTGCCTGTGTGAGCATGACTATGGGGGCTTAGGAGTCCTAAGGGGGTAGCAGAGACAGAAGGGGGGTACCCCAACTTTTGACTACTTTGCACAGCAGCTCCTGTCCTGAAGGGCAAAGTTTCACACCCCAGATGAGAGGAGCATAGCAGAGATGTGAGGTCTTGGAGACAGTGTCATTCACAGCCTCTCCACTGACCCCTGACAAACTTGCCCACAAAGTTGAGAATTACAATACTTTTTCATATTATGTTAGGAAGGCTTCAAATATTCTTGCCTATTGCCTTCATGGTCCTGACCACATAAATAAACCTGATATGAGAATCCTTGTGTATATACACATAAAATAGCCCTGGTGGAGCTACTGTTTTTGCTTACTGTGTCTATGCAAATTGAAGATTTACCTAATAATTATTGTAATCTAGAAATGGGAACAGATTCCTCTGTATTTGGGAACTCATACTTTTTTACTTTCAGGATGAAGTCACAGAAAAGTCTCTCAAATATCAAGTTCTTTTTTCTTGCCAATAGTTGAAAAAACCCTTATGATTTAAAAAATCTGTGGAGTGGGATTTTAAAAATGGTGCAAGGACAATCTCTCATGTTGTGCAGAAAACAAACTAGTAAAGCATATATTCTTGCAGGTCAGAGGAAAACATATTCTTTATCTAGTCATTGATATTGATTAACTCTGTAATAGTCATAAAGCATCTCAGGAAACCATGTAAAAAAGAAGTATCATTCATACACCTCGTGAGATATTTATATTCACTCCACAAGAAAAAGTACTATGTACATACTTAATGTAAAACAATCCATATCAAGATTAAAAAAAAAAAATCCAGCAACAAATTTTCCTGTGTGAAGCTTTGTTTGTGTAGTCCTGTCAATGCCTGGATATTTCATTATCAATAGAAATTTGTGCTGAGGGATTGGAGTTTCTCCTTTTCTGTCACACATTTGTAGCATATAACCTGGTTTAACATTACCCTCTAAATTTCAGTCTGGTTAAACCCAGGTTATGCAAAAGTAACACAACGGATTCCTCTAAATGAAAAGGTCACTAGACTACATAGGTGTGTTTGTTTTCCTTAAAATTAGTGTCATAGCCTTCTTTCTAAGCACTTTTTAAAAGGAAAAACCAAACAAAACCAAAATCAAGATGTATGACATTTTTAGTGACCACAAGACACAACTTTGTCATGTTTTAAAAAAAAAACAAAACAACAAACACCACCACAAATAACAAACTGTTTTGTTTTTTTCCTGTTTTCATCAAGCTCTGTGTTACAAAAGCAAGGTAAAACTACACACCTCCAGTCGTTCCTGGTAATTTTACTTATCCTTTTACTATCCTTACTTGTTTTCTCTGTGGGTACTTTGGCAATGCATGTATTCATGTGAGATTTTATGCTTCAATAAACTAAAAAAAAAAATTATAACATGTTAAGTCTGCATTATGAAATTTCTGACATTATATACAGCAATGCCGTTGTTGAATTGCAGCAAAAATCTTGTCAAAAAGTCATTAAAAGCACTGCTCATGCACTACAAATAACGCTAAAGAACTCCTGGTCTAGTTTCAGCACAAACATGTACTTCTAGCCTCTTAAATTGTCACTTGATAACTAATCATATTCTGACCTGAGGACTGTATTTAATTAAAGGACAGCAACACAAGAGCATTTGCAATATATGCATCTAGGCATTGTGTCAGTAGCCATTTTCCCTATGTTACAATATTCACAACCCTGACAACATCACTTCCTAACGTGCTAATTAGAGCAGGGTGACTAAGAAAAATTATTTGTCTAGTCTTGTGTACAAAATAATTTATGAAACTCATCAAATAGTCAATATATTTTTGAAAAATAAACTACTACAATGAACCTGTGTGTATAGCAGAAAAGAATGGAAAATACATCAAACAATATACTTAAAAATATAAACAGAGTGAAAATTATCCAGCTAGGTAGTCTGATTATATGGTTTCTTCTTTCTGCACATTTCTTCATTTTGGAAAAACAGCAATAATTCTAGAGTATATGAGAGAGCTGGAAAACTGAGTGTTTCTGCTCTTTCTGGGTTTTACATTATTTGGGTCAATACTCTGTGGAAACAAAAGATCTGTTTACATCAGCTGAGAATATGTTCCATAAGATAAAAATTTGCATCTAGGAGTTTGTCTGGCATGATGAATTATCTGACAACATTCATTCAGCATTTGTACCTTTCTAAATTGAACTGTACCCATATATATGAATATATATGTAGTATAGAGTCAGCAGAGCAGCTCAGAGTTCCTGAAATATTATGGAACACCAGATTTTACTTCATATCTATCATCCTGATTCAATGACTATTTCATTCTAATACAGTTCAATGTATCTCCATATTAAGTGCCAGCCCTGCTAGAGATACTCAAAAGTCATTGAAAATCTGCACTAATGAATACCCATCTTCAGGGATCCTTCTGCAAAGAGTCCCAATGCTTTATAATTTAAATTCTACTGTGATAAGCAGCAATGGGTAGCCTGCTCAGCTAAATGGTTTTACTGAAATACTTTACCACCATTGAAATACTGTGGCAAATGTAAGACAGCTCACTGATTCAAACAGGAAAAGTTAAAGCTTAACTTGGCACTATAACATGGAAACCTAATAATAGCTTCTATTTTTTAGGGAACTGGCTTTTAGGATATGAATATGAGCGAGGGAAGGGGAAAATGATTTCTGGTGAAAAGGGCAGCGTGATCACTGCTCTGGCTAAGAAGCAAGCTAAGGTTGCTTTTATATTCCCAAGACAGCTACTGAAGTTATGAGACTATTGCCCTGGCTTTCATTCATCTTTGTTAGGAGCTCATATTTTCTTTTCTTGATCCCAGGCAGGCTCCTTTGGGGGGTGTTGGTGTTTGGAGTGTGAGGATGGGGCGTATCTCCTCCAGTGCGGCTGGTCACCGGGCAGCAGCGGCAGGGAACGGTGCAGCAGCTGCTGCCTGGCTTGCCGCTGCTTCGCTGGCCGGCTGTACCAGGGGTGGGCTCCTAAACCGGAGCCCGTATAACCTCGCTTGAAATGTGCATCAGAAATAAGCCTTTTGCTCACCAGAGAGAGGCTTTGCTTAGCTTACTTTGTAATCCCTTGATTTTATTTCTGATTAAGTCTTAATTGTTGGCTGGTATTATTAACCTTAATATGCTCGATTTACCTTCAGTGCAAAAAGCCATGGCTTCCTTGAATGGTAATTTTTAGCATTTTACTTCAACTGGTAGAAGTCTCAGAAAGAAACCCATCTTCTTTTTATTGGATACATAAATATGGATTTCAAAGGAGACAGCTTTGGTATTTGAATAAAATTTCTGCACAAACTAAAAATTGCTGTTCCTAGGGACTGCCTGTTGAAGAAATAACTCTTCCACTTGCCTATTTTAAAAAGACAAAACAGTACTGCACATTTTTTTTGCATAAAGCACCTTCAAAGGTATACTCAAAAAATGCTTGTTCCAAATAAATCCTCTTAGAAAGATAAAAGGCAGACCTTCCTGTGTTGCTGCAAAATAGAAATTAATATCAGCAGCCATTTTTTACTCTTCTTATCACCAATCATGATCTTAAATCCAGGCAGAGAACAAAGGAAAACCCAAACCAATCAAAAAAGCCCAAACAGTTGCACATGATAAACTTTAACTAAAGTTTTTGAAAACAGGATTTCCTATTTAAAACTAATGCCCATAACTTACGCTATGATAGATAAAGTACACTCAGAGATTTAGTTCAAAAAAGAAAAGACAGAAGACAGCAAAACAGCAAGTACTATGCTAATCAAATGAAGAGGATATTTAACAGTAAATAATGGAAAAGGGGTTTAATCAGATGCAGGAAGGTTGAGCATTTAAAAGATTAATAGACAGCAAAGACAGTTCAATGCACATGAATGTATTATTATGATGACTCCATTGAGCTGGTATCACACAGTTCTGTGTATCATAAAATATAAGAAGTATAAATGACCAAGGAAATCAAGATTTACCTGCATGCACCACTTATGATTAATGATGAGCACTAAGATGAAAGACAAACTGAAATACATTTGATGAGTTTTTTCTTCTGTGTCTATGTACTTTATGGAATATTAGGAACGAGAAAGTGCTGCCTAAGAGTCAAAAGAGAAAATGATGAGGAAGTGTCTTATGGAATCTAGGGAAAACGTTCTTTGAGCAAAATACCTTAATCATTAGGGGACTACCAGGACAAAGAAATGAAGACATGAACCAGGATCCTATACTGAGAAAACATACAGTGAATTCTGAAAATTAAACTTTGATGCTGTGGTTCAAATGTGTCTACTCCTTGTTCTGAATCTCAAAAACAAAATTCAAAAGTGGAAAGAAAGGCCCCAGTTTGAAAACAGAAAATAAGTCCCTAGTTTTACAGACCACAAAGTGTGCAGAGTTGTGTGGTCACAAAAAATCCTAATGCAACCAAAAACTTCATGCAGGTGCAAGAAGCCAGTCACACACTCCAGAGCTGGGGGTCTCAACCTCAGACTTTTATATTTGTCTTCATATAATGTGTCTTCTTGTCTACATTCATACACATATTGAGGCAAAGACAGTTTCTCTGAAGTTAGGAAATGTTTCAATTTTAATCCACCTTCTCTATATACACATGGCTTTTATTTTACAACCAAGTACTATATTTTCTTGTCACTGGATAGGATGGATGCCCTGGGCATAAATTAGGAATATCTAGCTGTAACATTCCTCAGCTGGTCTTGGCCAGTAACTTTTGGAAAAGCTGAGATATGACTTAACACATGAAGATGATATTTGTGTTGGAAACACAAACATGAATTTTCTGTACAGAATAGGAAAACACCTGTAATATTCCCCATCTGGAACTGTCAAAATAAGATGACTCGATCTGAGTGGCATAGGTAATTTTTTTTTCTTTTCCTCAAAACATAGAAAATAGGTAAGATTTAGGCAACCTTGTACTTTGAAGAAAAAACAGAGTTACAGAAAATTAGACAGAGCTGAAATTTCAGAAAGAAACTGGGATCATGGATGCTTTTTTTTTTTTTTGCGTAATGCCCAGACCAACCTAGCATGGAGGACCAGGATGTAATCACAATTTTAAGGAGAAGAAAGCAACTCCTGGCAAGGCAGATTTGCCTCAGTACTCTATCTCTGCCCAAGTGAATGGGTGAAGAAGGATGAGAATGGGTGAATAAAGGAATTTTTAGCAGACAGCTTGAGCATTTTTACATCAGAAATTTTGTCCAGAAAAGAGATCCATTTCCCGAATCCTCTGAATATTGCACTCCTTTGTAGACGCACAGAAGAGTGCCCAAGGGCCACAGAAGTACACCCAGGTATTTACCATGTTCTGATATGAACCGTGGGTTCTAGCACAGGGTTTCTGATGAAAAATAAAGGGACATAGAATATTTGTATTATGTGGGGAAAAAGCCTTTAACTTTGCTAGAGCAGGTTTGAGCATCAGTTTTGAGAAAAGAAAATGATTGGACAGGGGCTCCTGCTGTGCTTTCACCCCCTCAGGATGAAAAGAAGTTACAATTTTTGAAATGACCCAGAAAAACCTGTACCAAAGAAATAAAGAGAATAACCAAAAGTTTTTCAGACAACATTTCAAATAAAAACCGGATTGACAAAACTGAGATGATAATTATAGGAGCTAGGGCTCAAGGCATGACATGGAGGGATGTTTACCTCAAGAAGGAAATTCCTTATTATGACATAATGATAAATTACACAGAAACAATGAAAACTACAAGAACTGTCATCTTAGCTAGGCAGAAGGAACAAGGTCATATCTCTCAGGCTGCTGCTTCCTCCTCTTCCAGATTTTTTGAATGAAGGTATGAAAAGGACAGCAGAAATATTCTCCATACTCAGTTTATTTGCACAAATGCCACCTCACTCTGCAGCACCAGCTTCGAAGAGTGCTCTGGATAACCTGCCCAAGCTTTTGGTCTAGAACATGCTCAGCAAAAAAGACACCTGTGTTAAATATGTGTATCTTTATATGACACATCTGCTAAACTTTAGTTCTCAATGAGCTTCTGCTGATCATATCTAAACCAACATTGTTCAAGCTTTAGCTTGTCAAAGACAGTTGCTGTTTTCCCCATGGCACAAACCAGGATAACACAACAGTGATATATTTGCAATCAGAGCCAAGCATTAACCAGACTTCAGCCACTTGTTTCACAGCATGTATCACAGTTGCATCATTGCATAACATTTGTGAAATTTGAGTTTTCTAATTATTTAAGTATGCTTGCTTAAATTCCACCAAACAAATTGCCTGAGGCAGATACTTTAGGAAAGCTTAGTCTGGGCATTTAAGCCTTAGATATGTAAATGCAATTAAAAACACAAGAAGAGAATGTCTCCATTAGTAGCTTTCCACAGGATGAACACAAGTGAGAAAATTTGATTCCTCCACCCCAGCTGATAATCACTATCAGATTCCAGTAACTGTCGAATTTGCTCGTACTGTAACAGACTGATTTTAAAATCACAGACTCACCCAGAAAGGCTGAGGCATAAGGCACCTCTGGAGATCAGCTACAGCAGGCTGCTCAGGGCCATGTCCGGTTGGGTTTCGAATGTCCCCAAGGACTGAGAATCCACAGCCTCTGTGGGCCACGTATTCCAGTATTAAATCACACTCACAGTAAAAAGTATTTTCTTAAATTTTAATGGAATTTCCTGTATTTCAGTTTGCACCCATTGCCTCTTGTCCTGTCACTGGGCACCACTGAGAAGCGTCAGCATATGTACATATGGAGCCACTGTACACAGTGACATGATAAGAGGCAACGGACTCAAACTGAATGAAGGGAAGTTGCAATTAGATATTACAGAAAAGAAATATTCATAATGAGGGTAGAAGACACTGGAATCAGTGTCCAGGGCAGCTGCAGAATCTCTGTTCACTCATGAAATCAGTGGACAAGGCCTTGGGCAACCTGGCCTTGGTCTGCTTTGAGCAGGGTTTGGACCGGATGACCTCCAGAGGTCCTGTCTGTTCTCATTTATTCTATGATTATCAATCTATTTTAAGCATAGAAAGTATGAGTTTAGAATATATGCCTGAAATATGCCAAGTGGACAAGAACAAAATGACATTTATTTTCTAACCTTTCATTTAAGCACCTGAGTTAGCATATTCTTCTCTCTCTGGATTATCCTATTAAGATTTGGATTACACTGTTTCTTCAAAGTGTTCTAGCTATCCAGGCTTTTTTCTTTCTAGATTTGTGGACTACCTTAATGCCACATGAACTACTAGTTTAACTAGTGTTGTCTTCTTAGTTTTTCTTTTTTTTTTCTCTTTCTTTCTCTGTTTTTTTTTTTTTAAACTAATGACGGCAATGCTTTTGATGATATGTTCCTGAAGGTACATTGATTCCCCAGGTGGTCATTTCATCCATGCAAAGAATTTTAACTAGACTGATTTATCACAGGATAAAATAATCTCTCATCCTATGTTCCTCATTGTGTGTGACTGGGCTTCTCTTCTAAAGCTGTTTATCAGACACAAAGTAGATAATTGTTCCAGTGAATCAGAACTGTTTGTATTTTGATGTTTTGACAAGCTATTTTAGTGTTACTGTCACACGTCTTGTATAATTACAAGATCTTTTCAAAGCAAGGATATTTATTTATTGATTATTTCACTCTTGTGTACCACTGTCAATTTCTGTAATTTATTGTGGTATGTATGTTTCTGTTACTCACTCATATGGACTTCAAAATATCTGGGGGCAGGCAAAACATGGAAACTTTTTTGTGTAAATAATATTCTGGTTTTATTCCAACTCATTATTCCTGTTTCATACAACTTCACAATGGTACGATACTTTCTTTTAGAGCTTAAGGAAATTTCCAAGAATGCCTCATTGACTAAAATGTGGCAGCAAAGAACCCTAGTTATCAAATCTGAATATAAAATATTACCTTCTGTGTCCCTAAGGAAAAAATACTAAAAATAATCCTGAAAAGCAGAACTCTATACTACGTACAGACACAAATCAACATAGACCATTACTGTATCGGAATTCTCATCATCATTTTACCCACTTGTGGCATTTAATCTATTGAGTCCTGGTTAGGAGGAAATGCAGTGAGCTGCACAATTCCATGAAAAACAGAGAAGAAATGGCAGCTGTGTGAGGAATCCTTGTTCCTGTCTCACAAGTCTGCAAATGTACCAGCCATTAACTAGGACAAGCCTTCGCTTTAGATGAGCCCACTAGCCTGACTCTGTATGCGATGGAGAAATGGGACAGAACTGTCCCTGTGATTACTTCTAGCTCTCCAAGCTGCCAACAGAAAGAAACCATGGGGCAGCTAGCATGGCTAGTTACTCAAAAAATGACAGTAAAGAAGGAGTTAGTGATCCACTCCATACCTTTGTATTTGCCTGGCTAAGTAAAGTACAAGCACTAACCTTTTACTCTTTACTAAGCATTTTGCCTGGTTTCTTATAAGCAAACAAGATACATGTATCTCCACTGTATCTCAAAATCACCTGTCCATCTGATTCTGTTAGCCAAATTTGAGAGAGGAATAGGAATTTCAGGAGATAGGCATTAAAATTAGCAGCTGGTTAGAGGCACTGTCAAAGAAAGGCAAGGAGACTTCAGCCCTCATGTATTCCCTTTGTTTTTAAAAAAGACTTTTCAATTTATTGAAAAAATATCCATGGCAGCACCCATAGACAGTAGGGCAGTATTCTTAGTTCAAAATGAGGTGACAATGCTGAATATTATTAGTAATCTCTAATACCCACCACTCACGATGAGCAGCCTATGGCTAAGAATTTTATCTGTATCTTTTGAGTCAATTCTATGTACCATTTGGAAAGATTTTCTCTGGTATATCTGATTTTGACTAATGTGAACAAGGGATAGAGAACAAGTTTAATATCTAAGAAGAAGTCCATGTTTAGAACAGAACATTCTCAACCTTATTCTCCTATTCAGATTCCCCAGAATTTGCATATGAATGGGAAAGAAGAGATGATTTTTGTGATAGTTTGTATGGTAAATAATAACATGCATTTTATAACATAACTCTCTCTGGGTGTCCTAAAGCAATTTAAAACCATCTTCAGCCTCGACCTATTGCTATGCAAAAAGAACTAGAAATTACATTGAGCCACTGACATCCTGCTGCTCTCTCTTAGTTTCTTAATCCTGTTTTTCCTTATAGTAGCATTATACTATATTATCCAGTGTACTTCAGTGGTTTATTCCTTAAATTTATATAAGGTCCTACTCAGCTTAGTAATACTGAGTCTGAGCTATATAAATTAGGAAATAAGTCATTCTGATCTGGCTGAAGATCAACAGGCTTCTGTAGGTTTTGCTAAACTGGGAATTTGTACTGGAAGAAAGTGATCAGAGAGGGATGTGGGTGAGCCCCCAGGTAGACGTTGAGAATGGTGGCAGGAAAGCCTGGTAGAATAAATTCAGAAACAGTCAAACAACTATTTTGAAACAAACAGGATGAAGAGCGTTAGGACCACATGTGTATCTGCCAGAGGTGGAGGGCAAGTGGCGATGAATGAAATTGGCACACTTGAAAAACTGATGTTCTGAAAAAAGCCAAGACGACTAAGTTTCTCAGCTCTGTGTATGTGTATGTAAGGGTCGAACTGGATGCAGATAATTCTGAAGACCTGTACTGGGAAAAAAGAAAATTAATGCAAATGTCTAAAAACTGGTCTGTGTCTGTAAGCCTGAGCTTGAGAACTGTATGTTGAAGTATCAGTATGAATTTGTGACTTTATTATGAACAGAAGATAGAAGGAGAAAATTGGATTACTCTTTTAAAATATATTGAAGTACAAGGAATTACATCTCTGAGATGACATTACATTCTGAGAGACACTCTTCAGTTACCTCGTTTATTCATTCTTGCTAGTTCACAACATCCCCCTTCCTGCTTGGCTATCTGGGGACCTGTTCAGATTTCACATTGAAGGATCAATTCACAGAGCAATGAAATACCACTGCCTCTTGGGGGGAGGATGACATCTGTTAAATAGCACCCAGCAACACTACACCACAGTTTATAGCATCAAATGCAGAACAATTATGAATTTAATTAGAATCAGAGTGGGATTTTAATGAGAAAGAATGCAATTATGCATGATGAAAATTTAGGGCTAGATTCCTTTATACTCACCCTGAGTTCTCTTACTACATAAGCATTTCCAAGAATTTTACTACCAGCAAGGGTGTATAGCGTACCCCTGAACAGTTAAGGACCCAGACTCTCATTTACCAGTAAAGAACCGTGCCCTCAGCTTCTCTGTGCTACCAGTGTGTAACAGAGATAGTTCATTAACAAGCTGCAAACTCAGACACCATCAGCTGAACTGATCTTTCACATTTATTTTTGTCTAATCCTGAAAATACCTATTCTTCACATGTTTAGTTGAATAGGCTATATCTCATCAGCAAAATGGCACATGGGTTTGGATACAAAATGATATATGGCTTTGGCGTGGAACCTAACTAATAGTCTAAAATGACATAGATTGGCAAGATCTCTAAGCGCCCATGTCACAGGTCTACAGAAGAGTTTAATGCCTGTACACTGAGTAATAATAACTGGCTGGAAAAGAGGGGGACAAATTAGTTGTTATTTTCTTCTATAGTGCTGTAGGCTATAGCTTGCTTAACTGCTTGTGAATAACTATCAACCGCTGTAATATTCTGACAATTGTTTTTAAAGTTGATAACAGAGAAATTATAGTATTGTCATATTGATAATTATTATTTTTTTATTGCAAGTTGGCATTAAAATCTAGTTGGAAACAGTTTGAACCAAACTATCTGATGATTTTTGTGTGTGACTGAGACACTTTTGTATCAGGCACTGTACAAGCACATAAAAGAGAAAAAGTTTATCATATTTTAATGGCATTTTCTCACAGAGAGAAGGTCTCTGTCCTACCAGGTGCTAAGTCTTGGGGAATCTGAGTTACTTTCCTCCTTCAGAAATGCACCTTCAATATGTAGAATCTACCTCTTAGAATAAATGTCCCAGTATGAGGAGTAGGAGGAGGAAAATATAATATGTTGAACTGGGATAAACTCTGTAAAGTCTATTATTTAAAAAAAAAAAAAAAATCATTAAGGCCAAAGCTAAGTAACAAGGTTAGAAAAATTTTTTTAGTACTACAGCAGCCATTTTGCCTCCTTCATGTTTTTTGAGGCACAAACTTGGAATAACCAATATGTTTCCATGTAGAAAAAAAAGTAAGGCTGTAAGGCTCTGAAACAGTATATTGGCATACATTCCCCAGAAGCTAAGAGACAACTGCCTAGCCATTTCCTTTGGCTGCAGAAACGTTTGCCAATTACAAAAGAGAAATTATGATTACTAGTCTTCCTCCCCCTTGGAAAAGGATAGACCAGCAAAGGACAATAGGAATATTTTTATGCGCTATGCAACACTTTCCCCTCACACCTGTGATTTAATCTGTAGTACTCAAACACTCCAATGTAACCCTAAAATCTCATTTTATAGCAGTGGAAATGGCTAAATGCACTTTAACGCACAGTTGTTCAGAGTTGTCATGGATTCTATGTTAAAATTCATACTGGGTATTTGGAAAAAATTATAAACTACAAAAAAATGAACACAGACAACTGTTCATCACTGTAAGATTTGCTTGTCACTGAGCAAAAGTGAAATTTGCATAATGATATCCACAGTTTTCTCTATGATGTTAAGCTTTTCAGTTTTTCTTTCGCAGGCTATAGGAAGCTTTGCCTGGAATGAGATTTTCCTTGGTTCTTCTTAAATTCATTCTGGCTATGGTCAAGGGTCAAATTCAATATTATCATAATCTCATACACACCTGTTATGATAGTTCATGTAAAAAATGTTAAACAATAAAAAAAGACAATAAAGAATGTCAGCCTTTTCAACTACTGGTTGTTTTGATTCTTATTGTGATAATGAAAAAATATAAACAAATGTAGATCGTCTTTTCACATTTCAACAAATGGTTGCAGAGTTATTTCATCATGTTCCAGGAGTCTGACCATGCTTGGTTAAGTCCTCTGGGGTTAAGTCAAATTTTCTATTTAGTATCATATAAAAATAGATATATGTCCAAGCAATCTGATGATAGGCTATATATGATGATAAAAAAGTGGATAAGGTGCAAGGCAGTCTCTTCTAGCTCTTAGGTAAAGCTGGACTGTACAGTGTGATTTTTGTTGCTCTGCTGGTATACCTGCCAACCTAAATTTTTTTTCTGTCTGATGATTCCCAAAATAGTATCTCTTACAGCACATTGATCTATCTACCTCTCTTCTACCTAAGAGATATAGAATACTTGTACTAACTTACAGAAAAGCTAGTAATGCCATGAGCCAATCCAGCGTAGGCAGAAACATAATATATCCATTTCTGATGTTGAGCAATATAGACTTTACCTAGTTGCCGTGTTTTTTCTTTTTTTAACACAACCCTGATAAAGATATAAATGCATTCTTACTGAGTTATTAATACTTTTTGTAGATCACTGAATGTAACATGGCAAAAAGAAGCTCACAAACCTACATGCTTTTTTTCTGAAAGGAACACCCCTGACACATTCTAAAGAATTCAGCACCAAGTAGCTTCTGGCAAAAGATGAATTAAATGTTAGACCGCTCTGGCAGACTGCAGACATTAATTGTCTGTGTTAACTTATCCACATGGCTTCAATTTTTGTCCTGTCTACTTGTAAGCTGGGATGGATAAAATAAGATCATTCACCTCATTCAACTCACTCCTCACTTTATATATGTGAGAAAGCAAAAGATTACAGCTTTTGTTGAGATTCAGTCTAAACTCTCGTAGCCCTACACTGTTCCTTTGAATTTTAGGGTAGTCATCAGGGTCTGGAAGATACAATGCAGGATCTCCTCTTCTTCCTTCCCAAGAGGGGCTAGGAGAAGCACCTCCAGAATGCTCATACCTGAGTGTCACCTCCTGAGATTTCCAAGACAATTTTACAGAATCAGTAAATTCAGAAAATAGTGCTGACTGATGACCTCAGGTACATACAAGCTTTCAGGCTTTCAAGGTTCATTCATCACTGGTCTCAAAGGATCCTTGCCCGGAGAGAACACAGGCAGGGCAGCCAACCTTAAAAACCAAGGGAGAGAAAGGGAGCATTATTTGCAATACTGAAGAAATACTGTTTAGGATGTGCTAGGGAAGCAACCAATATATTATGATGGTGAGTTGGTGGTGATTAAAAGGAGGGATAAAATGTCTTTAGAGTAGAAAATAACTACAGTGATTCCAAGCATGTAAAATACTTCTTTTGGCGATAAGGAAAAAATAATAAAAGAAACTGCATACTGTATGTTGGCATGCTCCCTAAAGTCACTAGCTTCTGAACATTCAATCACTATGTTTATTCCTAATACCAGATAACACTCTTCTAAAAAAAAAACAAAACAAAAAAACACCTAAGGAAAAACAAAAGGAAAGAATTTTGGCACTAAGACACTCTCAAAGTGTGAGAATTGCAGCTAATAAAATGGAGCACTTGGATTAAGCTTTTTCATTAAGGCCTCTATCATTGCTTTTGAATGTGAAGTGAAATCAAAGCCAGAAGATTTGTTATGGGTCAGCAAGAAGGAAGGAAAGGAGGTGGGAATAGGGCTAAGTGCCAAGAACATCTTTAAATGCATGACCCTCTTTCTAAGAACATGGGTTATTAACAAAAGAGAAAGAAAGGCATGGCTTAAACAACATAATGTTCTTAGAGGAAATCCTACAAACACAGATAATTATATATTTGATTTAGTTGTCCAAGCTGCAATTTTAGTAGTTTTATTATTCTAAAGCACAATACATCATCAGATACTTTCCACATTATAGTCATTTAATGTCTCCAAATTACAGTCTGCAAGCCAGAATTGGGGATTTGGGCTAAGTAACAGAGTGGTAACTGCAGGAAATGTTGTGATGGATGTCAAGTGTTACAAGGTTCACTTTGCTGAACTAGACAGCACAGAGAGAGATGTTGTTACAGTTTTAAAACTTTAATCTGTCCACCTCCTACTGTTTGGATGTGAACAACCCTTTGAATTTTATGATAATAATAGGATTCCCGCCCCCCCCCCCCCCCCCCTTTGCTTTCCTCCTTTCCTCTCCTCTTTTTTTTCTCTAACTGGAACAAAGCCTGAGTACCAGCTGGCTGGCAGGTTACTTTCTTAGAAATGAAGAAGAGTTGGCCAAAGATTCAATAAAGACCTGGTGAGATGCTTTAATAAGCTGAGCTTGGATCTCCAGTTACATTGTAGACTCCTTAGGCTTAAAGATGACTAGATGTGTAAGATAAGGAAGTGCTATTGATGTTGCCAATGAAGCCATGGCAAGTACCTAGGTGTTTGCCAGTGAACAAAGAGGTTCTTAAAGGGTCAAATCCTTGCTGGCTTTGGTCTGCAAGTCAATGGAGTCAGTCAGGAGAAAATTTAGCTCCAAAAGTTTTTCTTTACTAAAGACAAAAGCCCTCAACTTCACTGGAAACTCAAGCAAATACAAAGCTCAGAAGTTATAGCATGCCAAGTAAAACTGAAGAAAAACAAAATCCTTTCTAACAGAGGAGGTAATATTTCTAATTGTTATTATAGCTCAATGTCTTTTATTAGGAATTTCTTACTATGTCACACTAGTCTTAAGTTAGTATTTGGCTGCAGGCTGAATCAAGTCTACATCTCAGAGTCTCCTTAAGTAATGCACAAACCATGTATTATCAACCCTGAAAAGTAACCGTGTCTGTAAGAGAGCAGAAAACACAGGATTGACTTGACAGAGAACAAGTTGCCTTTTGCTAAGGGCCAAGGACAGTGACATGAGCTCCTGCACGCTCACCCAGGATGCCACAAGACCCTCAGAGAAAAATGAACTAGCATGATTTTACTCACATGAGAGAAATTGCACAACTGAGAGTGCTTCAATGGGTGGCTGTAAACTCTTCAGAAGGGACAGGAAAGGGAGAAGAGGTGGTGGGGTAGCCCTGTATGTTAGGGAGTGTTTTGATTGTCTAGAGCTTAATGATGGTGACGATAGGGTTGTTTATGGGTAAGAATCAGGGGGAAGGCCAACAAGGCAGATATCATGGTGGGAGGCTGTTATAGACCACCCAACCAGGATGAAGAGGCAGATGAAATATTCTATAAGCAGCTGGGAGTAGTCTCAAAATCACTAGCCCTTGTTCTTGTGGGGGACTTCAACTTATCAGATGTCTGCTGGAAAACAATACAGCAGAGAGGAAGCAGTCTAGAAGGTTCCTGGAGTGTGTGGAAGATAACTTCCTGACACAGCTGGTGAGGGAGCCAACTAGGGAAGGTACCCCGGTGGACCTGATGTTTGCAAAGTGAAAGATTTGTGGGAGATGTGATGGTTGGAGGCCATCTTGGGCATAGTAATCAAGAAATGACAGAGTTCTTGATTCTTGGAGAAGTAGGGAGAAGGATCAGCAGAACTGCTACCTTGGACTTCTGGAGGACAGGCTTTGGCCTATTTAGGAGCCTGGTTGACAAAGTGCCTTGGGAGGGAGTCCTGAAGGGCAAAGGAGTCCAGCAAGACTGGACATCCTTCAAGAAGGAAATCTTAAAGGTACAGGAGCAGGTCATCCCCATGTACCAAAAGATGAGCTGTGGGGAAGACTGGCCTGTCTGAACAGAGAACTTTGGCTGGTCCTCAGGAAAAAAAGGAGAGTTTATGACCTTTGGAAGAAGGGGCAGGCAACTCAGGAGGACTACAAAGATGTCGTGAGGTTATGCAGGGTGAAAATCAGAAGGACCAAAGCCTAGATGGAACTTAAATTGGCTACTGCCATAAAAGACTATAAAAAATGTTTCTATAAACACATTAGCAACAAAAGGAGGGCTAAGGAGAATCACCATCCCTTATTGGATGCAGGGACAAACATAGTGACAAAGGCTGAGGAAAAGGCTGAGGTACTTAATGCCTTCTTTGCCTTGGTCTTCAATAGTCAGGCCAGCTGTTCTTGGGGTACCCAGCCCCCTGAGCTGGAAGACAGGGACTGGGAGCAGAATGAAGCCCCCATAATACAAGGGGAAATGGTGAGCGACCTGCTACACCACTTAGACACACACAAGTCTATGGGGCTGGACGGGATCCACCCAAGGGTACTGAGGGAGCTGGTGGAACTGCTCACCAAGCCACTTTTCGTCATCTATCAGCAGTCCTGGATAACTTGGGATGTCCCAGTTGACTGGAGGTTAGCAAATGTTACGCCCATCTATAAGAAGGCCCAGAAGGAGGATCTGGGGAACTACAGGCCTGTCAGTCTGACCTCGGTGCCAGGGAAGGTTACGGAGCGGATCATCTTGAGTGCCATCATGCAGCACGTACAGGACAACCAGGGGATCAGGCTCAGCCAGCATGGGTTTATGAAAGGCAGGTCCTGCTTGACTAACCTGGTCTCAAGGTGACCTGCTAAGTTGATGAGGGGAAGGCTGTGGATATTATCTACCTGAACTTTAGTAAAGCCTTTGACACCATTTCCCACAGAGTTCTCCTGGAGAAGCTAGCTGCTCGTGGCTTGGACGGGCGTACTCTTTGCTGGCTAAAAAACTGGCTGGATGGCTGGGCCCAAAGAGTTGTGGTGAATGGCATTAAATACTGTTGGTGGCTGGTCACAAGTGGTGTTCCCCAGGGCTCAGTATTGAGGACAGTTCTGTTTAATATCTTTATCAATGATCTGGACGAGGGGATTGAGTGCACCCTTAATAAGTTTGCAGATGACACCAAGCTGGGTGGGAATGTTGACCTGCTGGAGGGTAGGAAGGGTCTACAGAGGGATCTGGACAGGCTGGATCAATGGGTCGAGGCCAGCTGTATGTGGTTCAACAAGGCTAACTGCCAGGTCCTGCACTTCGGTCACAACACCACGATGCAACGCTACAGGCTTGGGGAAGAGTGGCTGGAAAGTTGTCTGGCAGAAAAGGTCCTGAAGTGTTGGCCGGCAGCTGGCTGAATATGAGCCAGCAGTGTGCCCAGGTGGCCAAGAAAGTCAATAGCATCCTGGCTTGTATCAGAAATAGTGTGGCCAGCAGGACTAGGGAAGTGATCCCCCTTGTACTCGGCACTGGTGAGGCTGCACCTCGAGTACTGTGTTCAGTTTTGGGCCCCTCACTACAAGAAGGACATTGAGGTGCTGGAGCGTGTCCAGAAAAGGGCAACAAAGCTGGTGAAGGGTCTGGAGCACAAGTCCTATGAGGAGTAGCTGAGGGAGCTGGGGTTATTTAATCTGGAGAAAAGGAGGCTGAGGGAATACCTTATTGCTCTCTACAGCTACCTGAAAGGAAGTTGTAACGAGGTACGTGTTGCTCTCTTTTGCCAAGTAACAAGCAATAGGACAAGAGGTATTCCTCTCAAGTTGTGCCAGGAGAGGTTTAAATTGCATATTAGGAAAAATTTCTTCACTGAAAGGGTAGTCAGGCACTGGAACAAGCTACCCAGGGAAGTGGTTGAGTTCCCGTCCCTGGAGGTATTTAAAAGTCTTGTTGACATGGCACTTAGGGACATGGTTTAGTGGTGGACTTGGCAGGGTTAGGTTTATGGTTGGACTTGATGATCTTAAAGATCTCTTCCAACCTCAACAATTCTATCATTCCGATTCTAAATCTTTTACACAGAAATAATAAATGAGCACAAATACATAAGAAGAAAGAGCTTGTCTTCAAAAGTATACCATGGCTTCTGATGACAAAAGCAATGTAAGAAGAAGCTTGCTCTGGCCAGAAGGAAGAGGTTGCAGTTGCTGATCAGGAGATTTCTACAAACCCACAAGGATTTAGATGTTATGTTTCCCTTCCCCTTTTTTCATAAAAATTGGGCACAAATTTAAAAGGTTTCTAATTCAAATGCAGAAACAGAATTCTTCCATATCCCCCCACCTATAAATAGTTGAATCCAGCAAAGTGGCAGTTAAACAAAGAATACATTGAATGAAAAACCTGGAAAGGGAAGATAAAGAAAATGCCCTGGAAATAGAAGGAATCCCAGGTCTTACATATTAAGTAGAGACAAACAGCTTGAGTCCCTTCTGCTCTTCGCAGTAGGAATGTCACACCAGGCACTAATGATTGCTTGGCAGTACAAGAGAATGTCTCTGGGATCTGGCATTTCAAGCGTCAACTTCAGCACTACAGATATTTGGGCTTTGCCCTCAAAATATAAAATTGCTAGTTCAAGTACTATGTTTGAAATGTTTCCTGTGAAGCAAAATGAAAGGCAAACATTTATAGTCATGACTTTTCACCAGTCAATAACCCATCATATAATTTTCTTTCTCAACATTGGCCTGAAAAGGTATGAACTGACTTCGATATGCTAATAGTGGAAGGTTGAGAATAAGATCAGAGATGGGTCCAGAGCTTCATGGGCACATCAGACTAGGAAGGATGAAGAATACAAAGTTCTGTGGCAGCTTCTTACAAGGGAAATATTTTGGATGTACCTGTCAAGGTTTTGGCAGGAGGGAGGCTGCAGGGATGACCTATGTGATAAGAGGTGAGAGGATGCTCCATGCCGGACACAGCTGGTTCCAGCCAGCTCTGCAACAGACCCACCACAGGACACAGCTGAGATCATCAGCGATGCTGGGGGCACCTCCAGGAAAATGCATTTAAGAAAGGGCAAAAAACACCAGAGGGGAGAGAACAGAGGGGATGACAGAGGGAATGAGGGAATAGCAAGGTAGAAGGGTAGGAGGGGCACCACATCAGAACAGGCATGCCCCTGAAGGGACTGTGGCCCATCAAGAAGCCATGCTGGAGCAGGTATTTCCTTGTAGGAACTGTGGCCTGCGGTTGAGACCATGCTGGAGCAGGCACACCCCACAGGGACTGCAGCCTGTGGAGGACCCATACCAGACCACAGGAAAAGACTGAGAAATGAAGAGCGGCAGAGAGAAATCACTACACACTGACCCAGACCTCCTGGACTGCTTGTAGACTTACTGGAGGGACTGAGAGTAATCTGTAGATTTAACAAGGAGAGAGGAGAGTTGCTTGGAGTGAAGTAGTGAATTGGAGACTAGAAAGGAAGAAGGAAAGGAGTCTGGAGTGAAGTTGAGCCTGTGAAAGTGAGAGGAAAGATGTTTCAGTCTTTATCTTCTTTGTCTCTCAATACCTGAATCAGTAATTAAATATTTATGCTAATTGGCAAAAAATTAAGTTAAATTCCCCAAGTCAAGTCTGTTTTACCTGCTGCAGTACTTCATAGGCAATTTCCCAGTCTTTATTTTGACGCACAAGTTTTCTTGCTCTCATTCCTCCTATTTTCTCCCATGTCCCACTGGGACGGGGGAGTAAGTAACTGGTTGTGTGGGTGCTAGATGGAGCAAACCCACCACAGGAAACAGCAATGTATCCGTTCCACAGCCCAAAACATCAGGTGGCTGACTCATCCTTTAGTTGACTTAAACTGACTTCACTGCTCTTGTAACAAGGCACCTTAACTGCTCTAGCAACTTGCCCTTACAAGAGGAGAAAGCAGCAACATATTTAGTAAGGGAGTTTTTTGCAAAGTTGCAGTAAGTCTTTGCTGTAACCTATTAATTCAGTGCCATTAATTTCAACAATCCTCTTATGTTATTCCACACGGAAATCTCAGCTAGCTTGCTTTATCTTTTTGCTGTCATTGTGAGAGATTGTGTTTGAATAATATGTCTTTTTCATTACAGTCAAGCATTTCATTTGGTTTCATCCTGCCGAAAAGCTAAACTCCTGTGTTTCTGACATCTATCTGGCCATTAAAATGACTGCTGCAGATTCAGCACTTCAAGACTGCAAAGTGGAATTCAAGCAGAGATAAACAGGAAGACGAGGAGTAAGCACTGTTCAAACCACAGCCACCTTCAAAAGCTAGTAAATATGGGGAAAAAAACATGTCAATAACACCAAACTTAGCTTGAAAGTCTGTAAGTTTTAGAAAGGAGTATGTAAGAAGGACAGAACCATGGGTAAGTGTGAGCTGAACAAAGCAATCAAAGTAATAACAACTGATTTTAGTCTCAGGAATGGGTATCTCTGATGAATCTTTCAGATTCTTTACCAGAGTCTACAAACTCCCAAGGCAGGCAGTCTCCTAGCAAAAAGCATCTTCAAATCTTCTTGTATTGTTGAGTGGAAACTCTGGGTAAACACACACATTCATTTTTTAAAAGCAGCACTCTGTTCAATGAAAACAAGAGAAATGACAACAGCCATTTTGAGAATATCTGACACATTCTGACAGAATTCTGCAGGCTATGCAGAAAAACATTATGATCTACTTATATGTTTTCTGGAATTTCTGACCTCGTTATAGACAACAAACTAATTCACAAATCACACTGAAATTTTTGTGTGTTGAATTTACAGTCTTTTGATTTCAGTCTATATTCAAACCACATAGGCTCTAGCAATAATATTTTTTTACATTCTTCTTATTTGTTCTATCACAGGTTCTGCTCTTAGGACACCAAATAATCTTATTATGCACAGTTTGTTGGCATAAAATGGAGTTATTTTCACTGGGTTCATAGACAGCAGTAATTCAATGAAAATACCTGATGTCTCTTCAGTTACAAACTCAACCCCAGAGAGCTCAGAACAAAGAAGGTAAATAATGATGATCCAAACACCTTATGAATGTCCATTTAAAATCTGTTATCCACAAATAGGAGAGATTAGCAGATGGTCTGTACATATGTGGGGGAAATACAAGAATGCCAGGTAGACGATAGAAGCACGGAGACTCCCAGTCCTGTGCTGTGCTCAGAGTTTCTGGACACTTCTCTGCATGCAGCTGATTGTGGGTAGCCTCACTGCTAGGTGTGAGGGTTGTTCATAGGTTGTAATTTATGTAAGAGAATAAGAAATCAGGGTACCTTTGACGAAATCAGAGTACCTTTGACCAAATTAGGCTTAATGGACTATAAAAATGGCTGCAACCAAGGAAACTGCAAAAAAAAAGAGGGAAAAGTCAATAGGGCCCTGTAATGTGATGAAATACCCTTTCTTAAATCAACGTTTTGTGGTCTAATCTCCCAACAGAACTATATCTTACACATTAACTCTTTTATTTACAGTGTTGTCTTATTTGAGAAAGTAGAGATACAAATACCTATCCCTCAACACTCAGATTGCTATGCTCCACATAGCAGAATCAAATGAAATTTTCAAGAATGAAAGAAAGAGGAAAAGTAAAAGGCTGGCTTGCACCAGTTACACCACACAGCTGGAGGAGAATTCCTAAACTTTTGGAGGACTGCATGGGAAGCTGCTTTTAAAATCAGTTCAAGAATGTCCAAGTTCACAAGAAGTAAACTAATTTCTTTTGCAGCTTTAGCACAGTTAAATGTTTGTCATTACATATTTGGGTGATATCTGAATTGTCCAACCTAAAAGTGAAAAGATCCATATCCCAACACTAATCTCATGGGCTATGCAGACTAAGAGCTCAATCTGTTTGACACAGCAGGGAAAAAAAATCATCAAACCAGCTCAGATTACAGTCTATCAATTTTTCTAAACCAAGAAACTGCATTTGTCCTGCATTACTAATCACATCTACTTTTATTAATCCTGAAATCCTGTAGGCACCGGAGGCAGTGGTAGATGAAGTTTTAAAATCTGCTCAAAGATTCTGAGTCTTATCTGAGGAAGCAACACTCAAAAAGTGAAGGAATTTTAACTTAAAGAATGTAACAATAATTTTACTCTAACTGAACATAGCTGAGATATCAATCCTTCATTTTATATAGGAAAATCATGTTACTAAGTTCCATATGTTTCATTTTCAAGGATAACAAATTAGAAAAATATACAAACTTAGAACCAAAATCATATTTTGAGAAGACTTCTCACTATTTTATTGAAAAACTGAAAGGAAATTCAACTGGGATTCCATAGATGTCTGTCCTGGATGCAGCTCTATTCTACATTTTCCTTCACAATTGAGAGATTTGTGGATATCCCTAGGTCACAAGCACTCTGGATAACTGAAATCAATAAGGTGGAATTCAATAATAGCTAATACATCAAGTATTAGTCTTAGGAAAGACAAAGTTAAATGCACAAATACAAAAGGAGTAGAATGGGAGCAGGGAGCGTTGTTGCAGAAAAACATCTGGACAAATGGCAGATCCATTAGGAACCCACAATGTGATGTTTTGGAAAAAAAAGGCAGATCTTACGTTAGGACATACCGATAGGAGTGGTTTGGGGAAGTTGCATAGGTGGCGATTCCATTGGAGAGACCTCAGCAAGAGAACTGTGTTTAGTTTCCAGCATTACCCTAGGCAAACTGGAGATAGTCCAGAGAACAGCAATAAAAATGATAAAATATTTAGAAAACATGACACACAAAGAGGCTGAAGGATTGGGTTTGTTTAGTCTAGGAAACAGTATATTTAGAGGGAAAAGGTAACAGTCCTGAAACAACTAAAATTATTTTTCATGTTCACAAAGAGGAAGTCAGGAAGCAATTGGCTTGATCTACTGCCCAAGTAAGAAAACTCCTTAGCTGTAAAAGACAGCTATGTCCAGGAAAGGGGTGTCAAGGAAGGGTGTCAAGAATCTTTGAAGAGTTTAGGAACAAAAGTCAGTGTCAATATCAACATAAGAGATATCAGCACTGCCACTGGCTGGCCCCACTGATCATTGAATATTTGATTGCTGAATATCTAGCATTGTTTTCCTTTGATTCTCTAATGGATAGCTGTATTTTTTTTTGCACTGATCTCACTCAATTTTTTGCTGAGGGGATGAAAAGGATGACCTAATTACCAGGAATAGGTATACCTAAATGCTGGCTTCCAAGTCTGCATTGCGTTTGGAGAGGATAGAACTGCTGCTTCAGCATCCAGCCCTGAGCTTTGTTACACAGCACAAATGCAAAGCTATTCCACTCTACTGCTTACAGCTGCAAGTAAGACCAAAATTCAGCCCTCATAGTGCTAAGTAATTGGCTGTGAACTCAGCTGAGGAAGTGGCTTGTTCACAAGGGTCTGATTCTGGCAAAACCACCTTCCTGCTTCTCCAGAATTTTCTTTTTTTTTTTTTTTTTCTAGGGGAAATTCATTAAAAATGCTGAAATATTTAAAGCCTTCCTGGAAATGTTGAACTAAAAATCATAAAACCCAAAACAGAAAAAAAGAAAAAAACCCCAACAAAATATGAAGCATATGCTGGGATTCAGGTGTGATTTTCTTTCTTTAGAAACATAAAAATGTTGTTGGCACATACATGCACAAATCATAGCTAAGTTGCTGCTAATAACAAAATGCTCTGCAAAAGTACAATTGTCCCAGTAAATGTCAGAACACATCTGATCTATTTAAAAATTAACCATATCATTAAAGTTATATTACTAGTTAATTTCTGAAAGTGTTTAATTATTAGAGAGTTATCTTTCCAGCTTCCAGGGAAGAATTAGAAATATTGCTCTTCTGTGTTTAAATCTTCCCCGCCAAACGCTTTAAAGTTTTAAGAGGCATATACTTTAAGTTATTTAAGAAATATAAATATAATAGCTTTGATTATATACACTATAAAGTCAATGAACCTTGCGTCGTGGCAGATTTTACCCAATCTTGTGAAGTGTCTTGAAACAGACTCTTTTTTCCCCCCCACTTTCTAAGGGAGCTGAGACTAAGGGAAAGCTGCCACTTGTGACAGCAGCAAATCTGTCCCAGAGTGTTTCTTGAGAAGAGCCTTGCATTTGGTTTCATCCTCCTCCACATCGTGTGTCTCTAGCTCTGGCACCAGCTGAGTGTAACAAGCAACTTTTAAGTTAGAAATGATTAACACAGCCAGACTAATGCGACTTTAGCCTTATTACCTCTTCTTAAATACTTGCAGATTTAAGTTACATGAGGTTTCAGTTTGTTATAGCTGCCTGTAGTTTAATGATTCTCATATCTGTAATGACCAAAGCCAGAAGCATTAAAGACAAGCACTTATGGGGGTTTCTATGAGCTCTGCTTTACAATTTCCCATAAACATTCCTCTAACAGTTCTCCAATCCACAACACTTTTTTTTTTCCAAGAGACTTGCATATCAGCAGATGCAGAATGATGGTTATATCGAGTCAGAGCAACCTTAATCCAAGTAAATCAACCCCTTTCTAGAGCCAGCCAGGTATTATAATAAAATTTTACTTGGCTATCTGTACAAATACATTCAAATAGTTAATTGCCTAATTGAATGCACGTAGTAAACAGACATTACTCGCAACTGACAGCACCAGGTGGACTGAACATTTCTCATTCAAACCAGGCATACAGCATGAAACTGAAATGCAGAAATAAACGTAAAAGAAGAGATAGTGGGGAGAAAAAAATGTTTCTTAATTATGTGGTGTCCACTTTCTGTAACAGATTGTCCTCCTAATTCACCCTAGCTTAATCAACCTGCCAGCTCGCTTTGGAAACAAACCAGCAGCTGCACACCCAGAGCTCTGCTTATCTGGAGTACAGGTGTCCTTGTTTGCATATTTTAGTTATCCAGTGGTTCACTCTGGTGTCAGAGGGTGCGCACTGGAGGAATATCAAATTCCTCATTGTACAGAAAGAAAATATTCTGTCTCTTGTCAAGAATGACTGCAGCTTCAGGTCAAAGTAATAGAGGTTGTTTTAAACTACTCACCGTGAGCTTTGTGAATAGTGAAGTGACCTTAGCAATGAGTTCCTGAAAGCATCCGACCCAGTTATGCCACTGGTACTACACTGGCTGGGATGTTGCGTTTTGAGGTACAGTGAAAGAAGAAAATCAGGTCCTATGGCTGTATTTGGAGAAGAAGGTAACAGCCCCTTCCGAGCATCACCAAAACGTATAGGGAAACATGCACATTAGTATGGATGATCAGTAAAGTAGTAACCACAAGAAAACCATGGGTAAGATAAAGATGATAATTCCTACCATCTTAAACAGAAGAGCAGTAACTATTTACCATAAATGTTATAGAAACAAATCCTACCTGCAAACAGAGCTAAATTTTCATGAGATGAAAGATTTTGAATTACTCAGAACCTCATTTGACCACAATGGGACATTAGCCTGACCCTCAGAAAAACCTCAGCAAATGTTTAAGTTCAAGGATGGCAGTTACACTACAGATGAAAATCTCATATATCTGTTAGAGAAGAAAACAAAGGGTTGATTAATTTGAGATAAAAATCCTAGATTTACATGATCTCACCTAACCAGGATTCTTATCTCAAGATTAGTGGCTTAAACAGGTCATCTCTTGAGATACAGCTGGAAAACAAACTTTCATTTTGTCTTGTTACACGTGAGTAACATGTTTTACCAGAGTTCCTATGCAGATGTTTTAGTTTAGCATACGTTAGAGGTGGTTTAATGAAATCTACCCTCCTTTATTTGTCCTTGTTATGTTTTGAAAGACATGGTTATCTTTATTTTCAGTTCAATAAAATTATAACTACTTGAAGAATAAAAAATGAATTAATTTTAAAAAATAATTATGATAAAATAAAAAGTTCTTAATAAAAATCAATAAAAATATTCCTTGAACGATTATATTCGGTTAAATTCATAGATTTCTAGAGCATAAAATTAAAGGTTCATAATCTAATAGTCATTCACACATTTGACAGAAGTTTCTAATTTAATTCAGATAAACATCGGTTTAAAAGAAAGTCTCTTACATTTTCAAGTTCAGAATAAATAAAACTTCTAACAGACAATATTCTGATACTTAGGTCTACCTTTTCAGAACTCAACTGAGCACTCTGCTGGACCAAATGTAATTTGCGTTGTCCAAACTGGCTGTTCAAACCCCAGCCTACTGAATCGGTTGTTAGTGTGCCACTAGCCTCCCATACTGCTCACCACGCTTCCAGCCCTCTCCGGGATTTTCTCAGCATGGGCAGAGGTTGGAGCTGCTCTGCTCCTTCCCAGCCATGCTCTTGTCATGAGCCACAGCTGCCTGCACCGGGAGGGTATTAAGATGCACAGGCACTTTCTGGACAACCTTGAGTAGGAACAACAGGTGACACAGGGAGAAAAAATGTTTTGTGTTTAGTCCAAAAGTTTTCCATACTTTCTTTCAGCAGGGCATTGCCATTAAAAAACAGGTAACTGAGGGCAGAATTTTGAATTTAAGGGTTTTGAAAGGTAAGGATTATTCTTTTTTTATGTGTTTTCTTGAATGAGTCCTTCCAAGTAGGAGTGCGACTCTCACCAGGACCACTCTAGCCTTCTACAATGCAGATAAAATAATAACATAGACACTTTGAAAAAAATGAAAACCAGTAATTCAACTTCTTGAACTTTTCAGGTGGCTCAGATGGTTGCCTTTACTCCTGGATTCAGGCAGCCAGTGTTTTGCCCAGAAATTCTCTACATGCCTGTTGCCTGTCCACATCCCGTGGTCCCCAGATTGGGACCCATCTCCTATTGTAGCATGCTGCTTAAATAAGCACAGAGTTGCTGCCCTACATGAAAGCTTACCTTATTTCTGAAGGAGGTCCCTGAGGACTGAATTAAAAAACTTTACTAAAGATCTACTTGGATGACATAGGTCAGCCATAAGACATAAATTGAGGGTGTAGAAATACGTATAGCAAAGAAGAATACAGCTGGGTGAACAATGTCCCTTCAAGAAGCAAAATGTTTCTAAAACTGCAAAAAAGAAGCAGAAATTAATCGCCATAGCAAATTGAAGGGAAAGCAAAGGGAAAGAAGAAGGACAGGACAACAATTTTTAATGGATTTTCCAGCTATTTTGGAGAGAAAAATATCAAAACAGCTTGAATCATAAAAAGCTGATGTCCTGGAAAGATGTAATCCTTCATCTAGATGAGGACTTCTGCTATAAAATCAGAATAGTTAAGTTTGAACAGCATAGTAGGGAATGAGGTCAGCTTGGCATGTTCAGTTGCAATCTGTCTCGTAGGCAGAGACTGCAGTTCGGAAAAAGCTACTCTGAACCTGCTTTAGTTTAAGACTCAACTTTAATCCACTTGTTTCCAAGACAAGACCAAAACTGCCTTATTTCATTTCTAATCCAAACAAACCACAGAGCTGTTCAGCCACTATAAAGAGAGCTAGGAAAAAGTCTAATTTATATTCAGGTTTTTCTGCATACCTGCCAATGTGGTTATAAAATATTCACATGTGCATACACACATGTACAGATATCTACTGTTTATACACAGGCATATGGTCTCTGTGTCTGTGCAGCTGTGCACACATATACACATCTCTCACAAATACTGTACGTGTCTAACAATGGCTGTGCAGTTTGGCTTTTTAGGTTCTTAGCTACACTGAAAGCCATTTCTTACTTATTTAAAATTATACTTGGGAAGTAGGCCCACTATAAAAAGTGAAGTGTTATTACTAAGTGATCATTTGGGAATTTTTCTTTGTGTTTTCATGACATATTTCCTTGTACTATTTGATTAACTTGCAATTTTGTTTAACCTGAAATTAAATATTTGCCTAAATCTGAAAAAATCTTATTTTATAATTGAAATTCATCTTGTACACATCCTGTACATTTTCTTCACAAGTGCAGTGACTTACTGGAAACCACTAGCTTAAAAGGGATCCCATATCAGACCAAAACTAGAGCAGAGGTTGATATCTATTATGGTTGATAGCTGAGGCTTGGGTTCTGGAGGTTAAATATTGCTTGGCAGTCCCTTGGTGGGAAGGAAGGTGCAAAAAGGAAAAGCAAAACTGTTCCCTTCTATTTGTTCAGTTTGTACAGTATTGAATTTTCAGACTGGAAACTACGGAGAAAAGAGTTTTTACTGCATATATGATTTAATTGTAGGCAATATAAAGGGAATGCAGCAAACTACTTTAATGTTTATTTCTTTTCTTTTTTTGGGTGATGGGGCAAAATGTTATTTAAACAGAACCAATATGCTAAAGATGGTTTCTACCCTTTCAGAGTGCATAACCAAGCCCACAGATCTTACCTCTCCTGTGCTGGGATAAACTTAAGAGAAAATGCAAGTACCTTTCTGGTTAAAACCAATCTTTCCTCTGTAAATATAGATTTGTTTTAACAAAGGCTTCTTTCAATAATATAAATAATGATAAAAATAATGGAGTCGCCAACGTTGACTCGGTTCGATATCTGGGACAAGTATCCCCTCAGGTAAAGCCGGTAAGCCTTCTGAAGTCAGCTATTACATTATTAATCTCATCACTCATAAAATGCTTTATTCCATTTATTACCTATGTCAGCATGCAGCCCACCTTCGCACCTCAAACTGGTGACCTAGCATCAAGTGTTCTCTAATAGTGTTTAAGTGCAAGGGATTTAGTTTGCTTTACTTAGCCTGTCGGAGTCTTCTACATGATTTCCCATCGTCAGCTGCATACATGGATTGAAAACCCTTCCATATGGCTTGGAGAATAAACTGTTATCTTTGTACTTCCCAATATGCCACTTGAGAATATCTTGTTTTAAAGTTGTAGTTTCTAAAGAATTTTTTTTTAAAGACAACTGACTTATATAAAGGCGCTCATTTTCTGCAGCAACAACCCTCCTTGCCATGCTGAGGATACAGCATCAAACTGATACTGAACATGGGCTGAGAAAGGGTGATTTGTTTCTAAAGTTTCCACCTAGTTAGCTTTTTCTGATACAGACCTAGAGAGGTTTCTTCTCTAAACCTTAAGGAAGATACATGTTTTGCATTGAGCATGAGTTTGAGTAGGGCTCTGTGAATGTTTCTAGTTAGTAACTAACAGAAACAAATCCATTCCTTTAGGGGAAGATTTAGTAGGTGAGCCACCCTACGAAGCATCTGCTCCCAGTCTCATGGCAGAAGAAATGTTGCTTGATTCCCTTCCATGCTGCTGCGTTCCTGGGAGACAGGGCAAGTGCATCAGGCCAGCAAGATTATTGATAAACTCTTTCCTTGTGATGACGTCGATGAATCACCATCCAACAGTTTTGGTGGGGTTTATAAAGGAGTTTTTATGACAGGGAATCACTGGCTGCATAAGCGGCCACGAGTGCATCTGCTCTCTTCCTTTGTTCTGCTTGAGTCCAGGCTCACCACATGGCATATTTTAGAAACAGTACTTCAATGGGAAACACAAATGAGCGGCAACTGACAGTAATTATTTTGTGGTACTCATTAAATTCTAAGCCATAAAGGAAGTGGTGATACATTGAGATGTTTTCAAAGAAAGTATGTGGATGCACAGCCTTACAAAACATGCAGAAATGTTTGGCCAAAAAAGAGTTAGGTTGGTCTAGTAAACTCATATACAATTCGCAGGCAAAGCTTTTGCTCCCTAAATATGCAAGAACAGAATTTCTAAAGACACTATGTTGCTTAGATAGCACCAAAAATGAAAGGTTTAAGAAAATGCCAGCAGGGAATGTGCTTATCTTGGTCTTGTTTTGCAGAAAGTTAGTATCCCTAATATGTATCCTGTGTAGGTTTGAAACAGAGAATAAATTTGTTTAAAATGAGGCTTTCTCAAATCTGTGATAGTGGCAAAGACAATGAAATTAAAATGGGTTTGCAAGTATTTCATTCAGCACTCAAAGCAGAATATTTTATTACAATTTCTATTATGTTTCAAGGTTTAAAAGACTGTTAAAATATGCTAATTGAGACATTCAGAATGACAAAAGTTTCAATTGTGAAATCTCCTCCTTCTCTGAAAACTACTTAGAGTAAAGCAATATTTGGTTTCTCCTGATGTGGGTTTAGATAGTTAATATCAAATGCTAAATTAAACGTCAATAATCTTTAAGGAGCCTATCTTAGTCACACGTTTTTAATCAAGGTTTTCAATGTGATATTAAGGTCCATTTGTTCCCAGAATATAATGAGAAATGTACAAATCTCAGGCATTTCTAGGCAGAGTTCACTATAGGGGTTTCATTTATACTTATTTAAGCTACATTTTCAATGTTTCATGTGAAGATTTTGGTTCCAAGAAAGTGTATAGAATAAATAAGGAACTGTGCAAGCCAAAGGATTTTCAGTTGTAGCTTTCAGAAAAACAAACAAACAAACAAAACCCCATCAAAAACCCCACAAGCTGAAAAACAAGAAACAATATATATTTAAAATTATTTTCTAGAAAACCAGCAGAAATGCAAATGCAGGTTTTTTTGTGTAAAATGTGAATCAGTTAATGATCGATGTTTTAAGCAGAATATCCCTATTGGATGATGATTCATTAATGTTATCTCAGGGAAGGAGGTTATTGATAATTTGATACTGCACATCCACTATCCTAATCATTATTGTCAGAAAGTCTATTAAAGATCATAGGTCATGGATCTAAAATTAAGTATGCCGTAAAAAAAAATTGAGCAAGGGACAAGGACAGACATTCTTACAGATTAAGAATCGCACTAAAATGCATTGTATCAATTATTTTTGCTAAGATATTATTTGAGAAAATAAAGCTACAATCTTCAGTAAAACATTTCTCATTTAAAATGAACTGGAGGTGGAAGTCTGAATATTAAAACCCCTAAAACTGAATATTTTTTGTCCTGCTGTATATGAGTCTGCCTTCAAAATACATTTCTCCTACAGATTATGCTGGAGTACTCAACAAGGTAATAAGATACACTATTTTTTTTTTTTCTCTTTTGGTCTTGAAGCACTCTAGTTTTTGGACAACTCCACTCACTTCTCTCAATATTTCGCTAAAAGAGAAGTTTTACCCTCAGTAAGCATGCAGATGACACCAAGCTGGGTGGGCATGTTGACCTGCTGGAGGGTAGGAAGGGTCTACAGAGGGATCTGGACAGGCTGGATCAATGGGTCGAGGCCAGCTGTATGTGGTTCAACAAGGCTAACTGCCAGGTCCTGCACTTCGGTCACAACACCACGATGCAACGCTACAGGCTTGGGGAAGAGTGGCTGGAAAGTTGTCTGGCAGAAAAGGACCTGGAAGTGTTGGCCGGCAGCTGGCTGAATATGAGCCAGCAGTGTGCCCAGGTGGCCAAGAAGATCAATAGCATCCTGGCTTGTATCAGAAATAGTGTGGCCAGCAGGACCAGGGAGGTGATCCCCCTTGTACTCGGCACTGGTGAGGCTGCACCTCGAGTACTGTGTTCAGTTTTGGGCCCCTCACTACAAGAAGGACATTGAGGTGCTGGAGCGTGTCCAGAAAAGGGCAACAAAACTGGTGAAGGGTCTAGAGAACAAGTCTTATGAGGAGTGGCTGAGGGAACTGGGGTTGTCTAAACAAGTTGCTCTCTACAGCTACCTGAAAGGAAGTTGTAACGAGGTACGTGTTGCTCTCTTTTGCCAAGTAACAAGCAATAGGACAAGAGGTATTCCCCTCAAGTCGTGCCAGGAGAGGTTTAGATTGGATATTAGGAAAAATTTCTTCACTGAAAGGGTAGTCTGGCACTGGAACAAGCTACCCAGGGAAGTGGTTGAGTTCCCGTCCCTGGAGGTATTTAAAAGCCATGTAGATGTGGTGCTTAGGGACATGGTTTAGTGGTGGACTTGGCAGTGCTAGGTTAACAGCTGGACTTGATCTTAAAGGTCTCTTCCAACCTAAATGGTTGTATGATTCTATGATTCTGTGATTCTATGATTCTAACTGCATGGCTAAATGGCATTTCAGATCCATCACCGTGAAAAGAGCTGCTGTTGTCAGTGTGAGGGAAGGGACTGTACGCCTCGTTCCAGGCTGCGTGAAGGAGAGCTTCACCCTAAGGACTGGCTAGCTGTACCAGATTTTAGCCTGGCTGCTACAAGGGCAAGCCAAATCACACTGTCATTTTACACAGTAACCTTAGCCTGGGTCAGCAGACTGTCAGCATGAATGCAATGGTCCCAGAAGCATCTTGGCAGGAACTAATTCAAAAAACCTACTGATACTGGGCACATGTAACTTATAGATACCTTTCTTGTAACTTTCAAAACTGGACTATACAACTCAATAGAAGTATGCCATTTACTTTTGGATATTCTGAAGAAAGGTATTGGGATGTTGGGCATTGCTCAAATGCTCCCCTAAATTCCTTTCTAATGGTCACCATGCCTGTATAGCTTGCTTAATCTAAAACACTTACGCTTAACATAAAGTACGTTGAAAGTAAAACCAAAAATAAGGTATTATCTTTTTCTTTTCAACAAAATAAAACATAGAAACAATACAATCATGATGTCTTTTGGTGTCTATTAAGACAGAGATGACAAAGGAAAGAAAACCATGCTTAATTCCAGCCTAAATTCCAATAAGATCTAGTGTATTTCATCATGCAATGCCATCAAAAGTGTGTTACAGCATCCTGGTTTTCTTCTGTTTGGTGAGATAAAGTAGTTCTATTGCCTGCCAAAAGCCAGCAGCAAAGGTAACAAGAATTGTGGGTGTAGGGGCAGAAAAAACGCAGAGAGATTCAAGCCCATGCTGAAGGAAGAGCGGGAGAGGTAGAAGTAATGGGGAAGCCAGCACTTTTCCTTTTAGTAGCAGCAAGCTATAAAATCGAGCCTAGGTGACTGAAATCACATCTTAGGGGCTGACAGGAGATCACTAGCTTGTGTAACTGTCTGTACCAGAGTCACCAAACGTTACTTTCTGGGCAACAATTATCATCATCCATTTGGCTAAGAACCTACAGGTTATGGCATTATTAGGAAATCTCCATGTGAGCCCTACAGAGTCAGTTTTGCAGAAGTCTGTTGTGCAACTAGGTGACGGTGACAGCAGCCAAGCTGAACCCCACAGACACTGTAGATCTGGGGGGTGTTACAAGCCCACAGAGCATCATGATCAGCTGAGGCTGGACCTAGATGTGTAAATCATGCAATGTTAAAAAGGTTTTTTCTCCTACTAATGTGTTTTAAAAGCACTTTGGAAACTAGGCTATGGTCTCTGCTACTGTTTTCTCCCACTTCAGTGTCACAAAGGTTATTGTTCTTCAACAGGATGGCTGCCTACAGCACTGACTCAGGGAATGCCAACTGTAATTAAAGACTTGGAAAAAACAATGCATTTAACGGCTTATTCAGGGTGACAAGTGTTGTTTTACCTTGGGAATGTCTATGAGCCTAATAGGTGTAGCTTTCCATTTGACTTTACCTTGCTGCATCCTTTGATATTAGCTTTCTTTTGCAGGTTTTTGAGACCAACATTTAAGATATGCACTTGGTAATCTTGTGTTGAAATCATAATAAAATGTCACACTAATTTATTCGCTGGGAATATTTTGCTAGCTTCTTGTATTAATTTCCCTCAAAGCTAATTTAGATGCTTGTTGTCTGTGTATTCCGCATCTGTCTGTATTAATAATTGTGCAAGTGTCTGAACAAATTAAGACATTTTACAGTATTTAAACATCCCGAAGATCTTACATTTTCTGTGAAAGTGGAGAGGTTGTGGTATAATTTATGGATGTTTTCCCATTAATCTCCGAATTGTTTTGGCAGCTAATGCCTAAAAGGAGCAGCTACCTGGCAAGGACAGAATATCTGTCAGACCATGAGGGGTGCTTGCATTCACTGGAGAGATAAATGGGAACACTGAAATAGAGTTAAGTCCAGAGAAGGAAGCTCATCCTCACGACAGACTTGCCAAGTCTGTTTCATTATAGCTTATAGCTTTCATCGTAGCTTAGCGAATGCTGTTAAGTATTCTGTCAAAATAAACTTACTTTTCCAGACAAGTAGCACTGCAAAACCCTAAGGTGCCACTGCTAATATGTGAACTTGTTTACTGTTTTTTTTTGTGTAAAAAATACAGGTACTATAATAAAAAGTCCAAGTTTTCTTAAAATGTATTTTCTAATCCAAAACATCTAGGAGCTTTTTTAATTTGTACCTTTTCTGTCCAGTCATAATGAAAAGAGAGGTTATTTCTTAAGGTGTATCATTTATAAAGCAGCAAAAGTCATTAGTTGAAATAAAGAAAGTTAAACCTTAAAGGAATATTTAACAAATATTTTTTTACAGAGAAAGGAGAAAAATGAAAAGAGAAAGCATGACAATTTTTAATTGTGTATTATCTTTTTTTTCTTTTTTAACAAACAAGTTATTACATTTTGACATTAAAAAAGGAAAGCTTCCATCTCTGCCTATTACACTTGTGATGAGAAGTGACTTAAAGACCTTCATTTCTAATTCTACAGAAGACAACATAACACCTGCAAAGCTTCAAGATGTCTGCATGCAAGATTTTGTATCATGCTAGATAGATTTATTTTGGCTGAACTTTTTTCAGGCCTAACTGGAACTAAGGAAGCATGTTTTCTGCTTCCACTGTTATTTTTCTCTGATCATATTTACAATCCATATGCTTAATTGGATTTCACTTAGCAACTGTATTAATGGACATTTGTGGATCATGTAACTGTTATTTCATTATATGCTAAATGAAGGTTAGCTGTAAACTTCAGATCTTTAATCCAAGATCAACTCTTCCAGTTTCACAGAGGTGTTATTTGCATTATTTTCTGTTAGGATCAACCTGAGATATGACTAGAGACCTAACAGTCCTTTGCCTTTAATTATTCTTCCTCACTTCCAAGGGACTTCAGATGCTTTTTTTGTTCACCACAAGTTAGCAAAAGTTTTACTGCTCACTGCACATTCACCAGCAAAATCTACTAATAGGCAAGTCCAGTATTGCCTTTTCCCTAATACAGATTTGCAACAGTAACGTGACCCTTCGAACTGATGAATAGGCATAATAAAATCAGTAGCAGAGAATGAACTAGTTGACCTAAGAGATCCTTTTCATCTCTAATTTCTATGGGAAAAAAATACAAAAAGTACATTAACCTCATCTACAATGTTCTCTGTCAAATAATGATCCTGTTATAAGGTCATTACAGAAAATGTTGAGATACATTGAAATACTGCTTATAAAATTACGCAATAAGCTCTTTGCATTTACAAGTTCTATTTAACAATACACTGTATGGAAGTATTTGTATTTAAACAGTTCACTCAAGAAGGCTCTATGAACATACTAAGTGCTTTGAAAGCCATTACGAAAATCACTCTCATTATGTACCATGTAGTAACCTCAGACCTACCAAAATCAAGCATAGCCTTTTTCCCAGAGCGATTGTAAACAAAAGTATAGAATACCACTGTAGCTTATTTTAGTCAACATTTTGGGGATAAAAAAAAACCCTATATGGATTAAACGATGGTCCTTAAAAGAAAAATAAAAAAGCAATCATTGAATTGCATCCTGTGAGAGGAAATTGGGCCAAAATTGATCTGGATAGCCAAATTATTATTACATGCAGTGAATGTACAATGAAATGTGATTACAGCAAGTGTGCCATCAGTCCCTTTTGCAAGATCAAGCACCGAACAGTGTAGCCTTGATGAAAGAAATCGATAGCATTGAAAGCAAAATTGGAGGGCTGTCAAATCATCTTAATTCCTATTTTCTGAATGAGTGGAGTGGGATCGTTTCATGCACATGCTAATAACTAAATTAGTGTGCTTTTGACTCAGTACAGAGTCAAGCTTCTATAAAACTTAAATAATATTGCTAAAAAGAAGAAAAAAAACCCCAACCCACACGAAGCAGAGATACAACAAAACAAATATGTTTCACTTTGAATTCTTAATTAACAGAGCTATATTTCCCTTAATTTTGTACACATTAGAATATGTAAGCTACAACTTCACATCTCTTAATAGACATGTTGACTAGCAATCTTTGTTCTCCCATGACTGGAAAGATAATCTACTCAACAGGCACACATACATATATGCACAACGCACATGTCAAGAATCAACCTACAAGTCTCTGAAATCCATCACTCAGGAGTGAATACTAAAGATTTCCTTTGAGATGCTTCTCACAAAATTTCCTCAAAAAGGGCTGAGGGTGGTTTCAGGGTGTGCTGGCTTTGGCTGGGGTAGAGTTAATTTTCTTCATAGTAACTAGTATGGGGCTATGTTTTGCGTTTTTGCTGAAAACAGTATTGGTAATAGCAGTTTGTTTTAATTACCGCTGAGCACTGCTTACACAGAATCAAGGCCTTTTCTGCTGCTCACACCGCCCCACCAGCGAGTAGGCTGGGGGTGCACAAGAAGTCGGGAGGGGACACAGCTGGGACAGCTGACCCAGACTGGCCAAAGGGATATTCCATACCATATGATGTCATGCTCAGCATATAAAGCTGGGGGAAGAAGAAGGAAGGAGGGGGCATTCAGAGTCATGGTGTTTGTTTCCCAAGTAACCGTTACACATGATGGAGCCCTGCCTTCCTGGAGATGGCTGAACACCTGTCTGCCAATGGGAAGTAATGAATGAATTCCTTATTTTGCTTTGCTTGCGTGCGTGGCTTTTGCTTTACCTATTAAATTGTCCTTATCTCAACCCATGAGTTTTCTCACTTTTACTCTTCTGATTCTCTCCCCCATCCCACCAGCGGGGAGTGAGCGAGCAGCTGTGTGTTGCTTAGTTGCCAGCTGGGGTTAAACCATGACACAGGGTCAGCTTAAGCCAACCTAAAACTGAATTGCTCTCAAGTCCTTCCTCCCCTGCCTCCCCATCACATTTCCACTCAATCTCCCTCATGCACAGCAAGTCAGCTGTCAATATGGCCAAAATCTGTGGAGACAAGGTGACGAGGAGGTAGAGTGGCCACCACTCCTAGAGAAGGTGGTGGCCACCACACCTAGAGAAAAATTCAAGACAGACTGATAAATCTACAAATTCTTCAACAGCAATCTGAATTATGCTTTGATTATGTTTTAGTAGCTTTTCAGTGCCTCCCCTAGCAGATGTTCAGCTTTATATGGTGCGAATGCAGGACCCTCCTGAAGATCAGCACTGAGAAGCTCAGAGGAACAGAGTGACTCAGCAGCTACAGGTTAATGAAGTTCAAAATTCCCTCTGACATTTTTAAGGGCATATTTGAAATAACATAGTTACCTTTTCAGCTTTGACTAGTGCTATATTTTCACAAGTACAATCATCGAGAAATGTATTCTTTAAGTATAAAAAATCAGCTGTGGTTGCAGCACAGAAAAGTTTCAGGGGAAAACCAAAGAAAGAGCATCTCAGCAAGAGGGTCTCTGCTTCTCTGTTTGCCTCAGAACATGAGCACCAGAACTGCCACCTAGCACCGATATTGCATTATACCCCACCCTTAAACAAACAAATAAATCACACTGTTACATGGGCATAGCAGTAAAAGGTGCTTCATAGGTACTCTATATAATTAGTAAAAAGGCAGCAAGTAGACTAATGGTTCAGGACAATTAAATAATACTAAAGCCTAACCCAACACTTTCGTAACAGCTGGATCCAGGAGTATGATGGTTCCAGCAATGTCATGTGCTATTCTCAAGCCACATGTTGAAGAATGTGAGGCCAAAAGTAATTATTACCCTATCATAGCTAACTAATCGAGAATAAAACTCATATTGCCCTTGGTAAGTAGGTTCAAAACAGGAGGCGCTTTACAATAGTCCATAAGACAGCAAAAGGACCTTAAGTGTACAGTTGCAGAAGACAATATGGACTCATGATTCTCCTTTTTTAAAAATTACAGGTTTTGTTTTCTCCTTACAGGTGAGTCATGTTCAAATCTAAGATCTTCATTAATTGCGAGTGTTTTATATTTTTGCTATTTCTTTTACTGCTTGTTATGTAAACTTGTGGGTAACATACTGATGAACTTACACAGACAAAATTACTCTTCATCAGGAAATTGAGTTTTGTAGAATTTAAAAAATTTTCCTAAATGCTATTTCTACCCATATGATAAAGGAAGTAAGGTATCAGAGCACTAAACATAATAACAGTCCAGCACAGGTGAACAAGGCTGTCAATGCTAAGCTTTTCTCATGCTGAATCCAGTAAATGGACACACCGTATTGCAATTTATGAGACAGTGTTGCTGGACTGCAAACCTTGAAAGTTATAAAAAAACATATGGCGCACCTTCAGCTATAACATTCAGTCTTGGCCACCAGCTTGATGTCCTTGATGTTTACTGTGAGCCAGGCGCTTGTTTTTAGTTTGTGGCTCCTCTGTAATAATAGATTGCTGCATATGGCCGATAATATATGGTATTAGCCTAAAAGTCTGTTAGCTGACTGAACACAGTGTTTGGATTTTTAGGTTACCAGGAAGCAAAGTGATTTATATATTTATTTATTTTTAAATAAGATATAGAAGCAAGCAGCCTCACATTTGTTGCATTTAAAGTACAGTAGTGCACTTGTGACCTGTTCAGCTGCCTCCATGTGGGCGTCTAGTGAGAATACCAACTTGCCAACTATCATGCTTTCAGGGCGCACTTTGTACTCATTTTCGTAACTAAAAGAAAATTATCCTGTATAGCATTAGACATTTGCATTCCCACTCATCCAAGGCCTTCCATAATAGTGTTACCAAATGGTGGTGATACACATATAAACCTGCACCAAAAAATTCTCCGTTCCACTTGCAGTTTGTACAGAAGCAAATATTTCTTTTCCTCTTAGTTTCAGTAGGTGTTCTTGATGCCAATACAGTGCAAATTGCTTCTCCAAAGACTTGGGATGATAGGACTCCAAGCATGAGCTATTAATAACCACCTTTGGTAACACAGGGTCCATGAGTATATGGGAAACCTCTAATCAGGTTCCAAACTAACAGCATCTGGGGTTTCACAGTCTCCTCATGGATGAAGTAATTCAATCCAGAAGTCCAAAGTTACACAGATCATGCTTAGCTAGGAAAACATTTTCTGCACCATGATGAGAACAAAACCCTGCATAATTCTAACAATTCCTTGGATAAAGATTTTTGGTAATTGAATTGAACCAGGGGATTAGACCTTAAACCTGCTAGAAAGCTCACTTGATGAGAAAATAACATCTTTCCTGGTTTCTGCTGGCCGTATCAAATATACCTGGTGAGCTATCTAAACCACAGCATCACTATTTGGATAACCTCTGGTTACTGAAGAACTATGGGCACTGCTCTTCCAAAACAACAAGTGGATGTGACTCCCTATAGCACAACTTCAAGTGTAAGAGCTTATCATGATCATTAACTGATATCTGTTAGGCTTCCGTGTCCTTTATTAGTATCACTTTTAATTTAATGTGTCTATTATCAGTAGAAAAAGCTTTTTTACCATAAAGTTCTACAAATATTTAGACATGTGAGAAGATAGCTTTTAACTGCCATGATGTTCTTTTGCTCCCGTAAATTCAGTTAAAAATTATTTTTGTCAGTACTGTCATGACTTGCATCAGAGCCATGAAGTCATTCAGTGTCTTCATAATTGAATTATAAAGTACTTCTCTAAACTCTAGTTTTAAAGTATTTCACAATGAAAGTGATGGGTGGAGTAATTTCTGTTGTACAAAGTCAAATTTTAATCTTGTGGTCAAACCTTTTTACTGAATCAAATAGTTCCTTGATTGCATCTCTTGCAATAGCGGAAATGAAGGGTTGCCTTTTAGTAACCACTGATGGTACTGAAGTAGTGCACCCTTTAAGTATATGAATGCTTATTGCAGCAGCCTGATACTGATGCCTGCATAAACAGTGATATTCACAATACAGATCTCAACACATATGCAAGATAATCATATTCATATTTGCATACAGGCAATGACAAACACAAATGTTTCCTCTAACTAGCTCACTAGATGTAACTTGGGATCAGTAAAAGGAAAAACTCTAAAAGACTGAAAATCAACGGATACAGTAACATAGAGGTTGTAGAGCCACTGCCCAGTTTAATGGTATTCGGCTGTTCTGCTAGTGTATCAGAAATAGGAATAGTATAAATTTTTGTAAGCTCACTGTGTTCTCATCCACAGGCAAAACGAGCTGTTCTGGGAAGGTAACTTTGGGTTCCAACTGTTTACATGGAACATTGCTAGAGCCCTGGGGAAAAGGTTCATTTTCCTCAGCTGGCTTGCAAAAGAATCTCAGCGAAGTCTGCAGTAATTTGCATCATGCCATGTTCTCTGATTGCAGAGTTTCACTCTGAGCTCATGGCCTTGTGTTTGCAATATTATAGTTTTTTCTGTGGTTTGCGGTCCAAACCATGTTTGTGCTTACATGGCTTCAGCAATGCTCACAGTACTCTGATTTATCTTTTTTTTGTTTTTTTCTGCATTGCTAACTCAGTCCAGTTTGACTAGCAGTGATGGTAACCTTATGTAATACTATGCCTGACTGAAGCAGTAAACCCTTTCCAAGGATGGAAGAAATTGTTTCATCTGAGTTCTGATATCTAATAATTTCTTCTGTTGCATTTTCAAACTTACATGTGACAACTGATTCTTTTAAGGCAGCTACCTATTATTTCGTTAAATTCACGGTTTTTGTAGTCAGTTCACCAGTTTTGCTACACAGGTGAAACTGGTGACATTCAGTTACAACATTTATCTTAGGCCCCCAAAAGCTCTTCTGAGCTGGGATCAAAGCACCGTATTGCATATCAGCATAGGGAATGATATCAAACTCTTGCTAGTGTTCAGTCGTAGAGAGTCTTTCGTCCCCTCATAAAGCCCATTAATTATGGGCATAGACTTTTGAAAAATATTCATTCCCAAAGTTAAACAAGAGATCTTGGGCTCACTCAAGGTTTGGAAAATGATGCAGATGAGTCCAGCCTTAGAAGAAACACTCTCATTGCCAGTCAAGTGCACAGATAGGAAACGAGCACTTGGAGCTCCTAAGGACAGAGGCGCAGGAAGGGCAGAGCACAGCAACAGCTGCAGGCACAGCAAACACAACTCCAAGATCAGGATTTCTGATTCTCTCTTTCTTTCAGAGCATCCGAGCAGCACTTTCAGCTACCCAGTGTCAATAACAGACAATAGTGCGTGTTGTGTTGAGGAAAAAAAACCGCATCAGGCCTTTTAAACATCTCTACTGACTTGGACAGATTTTGCACAAGCTATTATACTATTACTTTGCCTTGGTTCTTATGTGTGGCTGATAAACGCAGTTTATTAAAGTACCTTTACCCTGCTTAGCATACAAGGAAAGTAATGCACGGCTTGCCATGCAAGCCGCTTCAAGTGACTTGTTCAGAAACAGCTGGTGGCAAAACTGAGAATGCTGTTTATTCACATCTTCATCCTCAGTTCTCAATTCAGTACTTTACTCACTAAAAACAGTTTCATTAACTGAAAACGCTGCCTTTTTAATGTCTCCTATCGTGACTTTTGCTCTGAGGGGCCAAGAATAGGCTGCTTTGTCCCACCTGCATTACTGCTAAACCTGCTGAGTATTCAGAAACTGATGCAAGGTATCCAAACTAACACATTTGCTAAAACATGAGCATGTTGAAAGCAGTTGCAAAAACCATAAGCCAGAATATTGGTATGAAACAAGTCACAGTAGCTGTATTTAAGGTTTTAACATTTCAAAAGGAAGAGCTGATAATCAAAACCACAGAAATTTGAGTATTTATGCAAAAAAATACAGAAATGCAGAATTTTGAAAGATTTATGGGTCAGAGTATTTTGCTATTTCATTTCCTATTATTTAGCTATGCCTCAAATGACCTTTTTTTTTTTTTTCTGTCCCCACAGAAAAAGCTTTAGGAAGTGCCAGTTGTCTGTTCTCACCAAACCTGTCCACCTACCTGTGCACTGAAATAAGCATGTATTAACAAAAACCAGTTTACCCTCGTAAAATTGTTAATCCAATTAACCCATGGAATTATGAACAAGAAGAGAAAAACATCTCAAATGTGTACATGTTTTGCATTCTTTCAGTCAATATTCTGAATTGCTTTAACTACCACACCTGTCTGATGTCCCACCAAACTTTGCTCCATCGCTGCAGTTTATTGTTAGACATTTTTTATGCAGGCGTTACAGTGGCAACACCCAAAGTTAAAATGACCACTTAAGTTGTCATTCTAAGAGACCACTAATAACATTGTGTTCTGACAAAAATGGCTGTGTGTGGTTAAAAGGCCCATACCCCAAATAAGCAAACTATCCTGGTTTTCTTTAGTACTCATTCTTCAGTAGTATGGTCCTGAAAGAATATAGCTCTTTAAATGAGACCACTGGTGATGCATACATATGTGAATATCATTATTCTCTGAGTTTTCTTTGCTTCATCGACAGGACAAAAATCCAGGATCAGCCTGACTGCTCTTCCTTGGTAATTTTATGAAAGATTTGAATTACACAAAGTACACTGGCAGAAGAAAACCAATTTGAAGCAACTGAAGAAATGGACTTGGCTTTCAAAGTCAAGTAAAGATCTAACTTCATTAAATGAGAGCACAAAAAATATCATGCCGTGGTTTTCATTCTTGCAGTTATTTAAGGCAGATATTATGGAAATCTTGACAGACATCGCAATTTCATTATCTACAGTCTCATGTGTGTGAGCCAGCTGCCTCGCTATTTAGGTTAAGCTTACATAACTGAGAAAGCAGCTATTCACATATAATAGTATTTATTTTCACTGTTCTTTTTCCTTGTATTTATCATCATAATAGCATTCTTTCCTGCCTGCTCTTAGCCTCACTGGTTGCACTTGGGATTAGAAAGTAGGGGATGCCTTAGGACAGAGATTATGTTTATATCTAGTGAGTTTGGGCAATAAATCCTACAGCTTAGTAATGCTGTGATGCATTTTCAGTAGATCTTTTCTTTGGTTTTCCTGTATCAGCCAAGTCAAGCTAACATTAGATGTTCTTCACAGAAACAAGGGCTCTTTCTCTCCACTAGCACTCTCACCTAAAGTAGTTGATAACTAAATGCTACAGTTAATTGGTGAACATTCGAAAATATGTCAGGACAAGTTTAAATAGGAGGCATTAATTGGGATTTGTCCCATATGGGAGTCATCTTGGGCCCGCACGAACAGAGAGACGAATGAAAAGGCTTCTCTCCCATTCGAAACGTGACCTCTCTGGGCTTATTTGGGCTCTTGATATAACAGTCACTGAACTAGCTAATTAGCTTGGCACTGTTTCAGACAGCTGGATTAGACTCAGTGATAAAGTGCAGCAGAAGGCACCTCTTGGCACAGGTCCCTGTAACTCATCCCGCCAGCCTGGAAATCCAGCGGAGGAGAGGGGTCCGCCAGGCTGGGGCTGGATGCTCCTTCTGAGTCCGGAGAAACCGTGCCATTTGTCAAAGCTGCATTTAACTGTACATGCTTATACTGCAAGCGCAGAGCAATATATCTAACATAAACAAGTCACAGGACCCGGCCAAGCCACTGTAAGTTACTCCCCTGTTGGCAAATACTCTGTCACTCTGTAGAAAAGAGAAAGTTTCACAAACAAAAAGCTGTGTCACAATCCACGGACGAAGTTGCAACTCATACCCTTTTAACTAGGACTCTCACCAGCTACACTTACTTTACACCACAGAGCATGAATTTCATATGGATGTCTTTTAAGTTACCTGGGAAATACACTTAACAGTTTACGCTCCTGAAGTGATGTGGATAGCCAACATTGCAGGGAAATGTTTCAAAACAAGGAGAATACAGTAGTCGGGTAACACACCAGCATGAGATATCTCTACTTCAGATAAGGGTAAATAATAGCAATGTTCAGTAAATGGTTTGGCAATTAAAAGAAATAAAAGTTTCAATCATGATCTCTTTGCTGACTTCATTGTCATGTGTTACCTTGCAGAGACAAAATTTGAGAGAGTATTTTTTAAACAATGGTTTAAATTTAACTACAGCAAGCCCTTCAGCTAAGCAGTGGTTACATGCAATATCCTTGTGTGCTTTACAAGATTTTTGTTCATTTACAATAGTTAGGAATGTTATTGGTGCAATATGATCACCTTATCAACAGAGTAGGAAGGAGCTTATTTAGTTATTTCATAGAACGGAGTCTACTTTGATATTCTCAGGTTCATACATTCTTTCTAATGAACCCTGAGCAGCTTTCTATTCCCTTTTTCTTAACACCCCTCCCACTCTACACCCTCCTTTGAGAAATGATATTAGTATGAAAGGGTGTATTTGCAGATTTTGTGCGTATAATAGCAATAACACTGAAGAGTATATTCCTACATCGGGGAACATGGGTTTTAACCTAACTTTGCTATTATATGGTCCCTGAAATATATCAAGAGATTTAAAACATTCATCTTGGAATACAACTATGGCAGGCTTGTATCGTTTCCCATCCACATTACATTCTGTACGATGCGAAGGGATTCACGGAGCTTTCTTTTCTGCTCTCATTACAATCTTTGTCACTAAGAATGAGGTATCCAAATTTTAATGCCTCATATATTTTGTCAGCTGTAGTGGTGTGCTATACTACTATGACCTTTTTGATTGGCTTGCCATTTCAGTTCTTCCTATTTACAGCTTCATTAACCTGTGGGGGAGAGGTGGACTGGCTAACCAATCAACAGACGGTGTATTGAAAAGGTCAAAGTAGTCCAGCGTATTTACAATCCCTTCACAAACCACATGCAAGTTGAAGATGTAGAGTTCCCCATTTAGGATGGCAAAGTTGCAGCAAAAGGAAAAATGAAGTGACATGAATTCAGTCAAAATCCCAGACGTTAGGAAAATGAAAGGAAGCAGAAAAAACCCTCCAACTCAATTTCACAGAAATACTGCATTTGTCAACTTGCAGTTCTTAGGAGAAACATTTGATCTCAACTAGATGACACTACCCAGATAAGTGAAATCTACAATTATTACTATTTTGAATTAGTCTTGAAGTCAACTTTAAAAAACAGTTCATTGTCTGTTTAATATAATCCTGGGAAGAAAGAATGAAAACTGAACGAGCTCTTTTGCACAGAGAGCTTTTTAAACAGCAAATATCTGAAGTTTGCCAACATTCTTTTCTATAGACGTCACTAAACATCATCTTCCATATAAGAAAACATTAGCAATAGTTATGTAATTAGTGCCGTTTAAAGATAAATAATTCAAAACTGGTTCATAAAACAAACTTCTATTTAGACCACAAAGAGATAGGACAAAATTTAGACTAAACATGGAGTTTGATAGCAGAGGGCACTGTGCTATAGGAGGCTCTGTCTTTCAGATAAGAAGAAAAACTAAACTAATGGCCACTTATGATCACTGAGGTTGTTTAGGCATATTAATCTGAGTGACCTGGCTAGATTCCAGCTTCTGTAATTACAGGTCTCTCGGCGTACCTAATTTTCCCTAAACCTAATTGTTTCAGTGCAGTGGTGGGGCAGGGGGAAAGATAGCCTCCTTTGCCAAGTACCTACATGAAGCAGAACAGCATTTCTATGGTGAAAAGACAAGGAAATCATTTTACATGCAGAGGTTTGAATACTGGTTATGAAACTATTTGGGAAAGTAACATACAGCAGAGAAATTTTAAAAAGCAAGGTTTCCCCCACATTCATATCAATGAATAAGTAATGCCAGCTTCAATTAGTATTTTGTTTGTCTTTCTTGAAAGAGACTACTTCTCTGTCCATAACTAGAAAAAAATTTGATTCATTAAAGAAATGGATGAAATAGGAAATAATTCATTCAGCTGTTTATGTTTATAAGGTTGCCATCGTGTATGGTTTTATTTCTCCTATCCATTTTAACCCTTTTTGCACACCTTCTTCAGTCTTCTTGGCTTCCCACAGTCACTACTAGTAGATGTCCAATGTCTGTTGTAATTTATTTGTTTATCTTTTATTCTTTATTTAAATTAAAGTAGCATTTAGGAAGCAACTAATTTCACAGGCATGTTATACCTGTATATAATGAAAGACTGGAAGCTCTAAGAAGCAGAAATATAAAGACAGACATTTTTATCATCAAAGCAAATCGACTAAAAGACCTGCTTAGAGTTACACAGGATGCTTGTGGCAAAGGCAGAAAATAGCGCGGGCCTCCTGAATGTCCATGCAGAATGATTAAAACAGCAGTATCAGCCTAACAGCCCTGCTAATGCTTCAATTTCTAAGCAAGAGAAAATTTTAAGCTCAAAAATAAAAGCATAAATAAAATTGAAATGGCTAAAAAATAGCAGAGTGATAAGTACAAATAAAGCATTAATTAAGTCAAATATTTACTGCAACATGAAAGGTTATACACCTGCTCCGCTGCTCTTAGTAACTGCACTGGGAGCATATACATGTGATCTCATGCACCTGAAGAACTCAGTGAGAGAATTCAAATGCTTATATTTCTCTTCCTGTTAAACATATTGAGAATATGTTTACCCATTTTGATACTGTTTAATATACTCCTAAGATGGGGATTATCTCCTCCTTTTCTCAGAGAAACCAACCCACCCTGTCATAAGGAAGTTTCACACTTGTTGACTGCAAAAGACCATGCTCATTGTGAAGAAGAGCATAATAAAAATTTACTAATCTTAGGCGACTGAGACTATCAATGCAAACTACAAATAAACAAAATCTTAGATTGTATTGGCATATCCGTTATGTATATACACACACCAGCATTTGAGCAAAAATCTTGTCACTGCATGACTTCTCTTCAATGTGTTAGTCACACAAAATGGTTTTGAGAAGTGTTATACTAAGTGGTCATTTTCACTTTATTTACCACAAAATGAAACCACAAAATTAATTAGATCCTCTTGCTAATCAGAGGGATCTGCTCCAAAGAAATACTCTGACATATTGGTAACTTGGTAATGTGGTAAATTTCTGTAGGCCAGTAATTTTTCTTGGCTTCCTCTACATAAACATCTAATAGTAAAAAAAGTAAATCAACACAGTTTTATTGAAGTCTGTGTTGATTTAAACCATCTGAAGTTCTGGCTCAGTACTGAGAAGAGATTATTTGTTATTGCAAGCAAAGCATACATAAAATCTAAGATATTTTATCTTTAAAGGCTTGGCTGGAAATGTTGTTCTTGGGTGCATGAAGGAAACTGAAGACAAACATTTTGAACAGGAAAAAAATTTCCTCAGATTTTATGACCTCTGAAGAAAAAAGCTGATTGATTCATATAACTTAATTCTACACCCATGGTTTTATTTGTGTTGTTGCTTATCAAACATGCTCTCTTCCATTATAAACTAAACCAAATCCTTGCTCAATTAATTTCTATAATGTAATAGCTGATACCATCATAATTAAGATTTCTTTAATTCCCTTGATCATTATCTTCATTGAGTCCTAGAAATGTCTTGGATAGATCAGAAACTCCTGAGCCTACCCAGCTGTCTGGACTCCAAATAGTAGCCAGTAACAGTGGACTCACAGGAAAAGCCAAGGAAAAAAAAATCAAAACAAATCAAACCAACAGGAATTCTAATTGTTAATAAAGACAATTTTTTTTGCTCATCTCAGCAAAAAGGAGGTAGCCAACTGCAAAAGACACCACAGTGATCTTTGGTTCTTTATTCTCACTACGGCAATCCTGAATGCTTTGACTAGCCATACACGTGTTTAGTATTTTTTGCAGGATAAAGATCATGTTAAAAAGAAAAAAACAAAACATTTCCAGGAAAATAAATTGAATGAGCACTGCGAACAAGCATTTAGGAATGCAGATCCATCCTGGTACCCTTTACCTATTTGATACAAGAATAGATTTTACAAAGATGAAAATTGAGTTTTCTTCTTTATTGTTATGTAGCATATATATAAGAAAAAAGACACAAATATTTTTTCTCTACATTATTATTTTTATAATAATAAAGACAGTCGAAGTGGCTATTGATTTAAATTAATATTGCAATAGCTACTGTTGGCAAAATCCCTGTTCTGACCATATCAACAAAGATGCTGCTACCTGACAGCAGCACTAGCATAACTTTATGCCCACAGTAACTTGTGGAGTCTTAGGAACCATGTGCCACAAAGCAAAATTCTGTAGAGATTCTTTAGTCACAGTTTGGGTTGAAAGGGACACCTGTTCACATTCATGTATGCCTAGCCCTTGGCTAGTGAAAGGTAAGCACTATAGTTTTATGGGACACAGTGTTTTCTTAGAACTTGTTGACACTCGTATTACCAGGAAGATGGGCTGGAAATTATTTCCAGACAGATACATGTGTAGTTAACAATTTTATACATGCATATGGTTAGTTATATATTTTATATTTCTATATAGTTATTTATATATATGTGTGTGTAAATAAATGCATGCATATACAGGTACACACTTCATCTGAAGTTACTCTGAAAGAGTTAGAGACTCCTAAGTGAAACACCTAGATAGAATTATTTCACTTAATTTGAGATAACGTTATTTTTTTCAGAAAGTTCCAGTTTACTAGGTAGGATTTCCAGTTCTAAGATGTCCTTTGGAATAAAAAAGAATAAAAATACTGCCACAACTGTTCCCCCTTCCCTCCCATTCCTCAGTTCTAGAACTGTCTAATAAGGCCTGAGATCTATAATGTGAGTCAAACAATTTAAAATATTTGCTTGATAAGCCACAGATGTAGGAAACCAAAGTCTAAACTCCCTCACTCCCTTTTTCTTTATGGTATGTCTCTCCATCACAGAGCTAGAGTCAGTAAGTTTATTCCACTTTGCCATCCAACAGAAAAGGCACAACACAGCCTATAGCCTGCTGGTGATAGATACCTCCAATCTGGAATACAGAAGATGAAGTTCACGTTCATACTTCAAATTAGGTACACACAGGGACCTGAACATGACTTAACCAACACAGGTACCTGACGACTTGTTCCTTCTCCATCGTCTTCTTTCCTACACCATCTCTTGGAGTTGCCAAGACATAAATAAATGCTAAACGCCACTGTGTATCTAAATGCTTTAGAGAGGGAAAAACTTTTATAAAATGAATTGAATGTAGGCAAATCAGAGGTTCTGAGGGGAGGGATGTTTGCCACAACTTGCAGTGCTTCTGAGGACATCAGGAAGCGTGTGAGAGCAGGAGGTACTCGGGCATCTTGGAAAGACAATTTTTGGTGTTACTTGTTCATTCTCATGAAACACCACTTCTGCCTGAAGACAATTTCTGATATTTATGAAGAAATGAAAATGGTCTATAAACAGCCAGTTACTTACTAGGTATAAAAAGATTTCCTCCTGGCCTACGCAGTTGACTGAATGAAGTTGTGAATCATGGGTTCCATTAAACCATTATACTGGTTTAAAATGAAGCTTCCTTCATGTTTTATGAGCATCCCAAAAGCAAGGCCAGGAACACTGTTCACTCAGTGGACCATGAAAAATGCAAATGAACATGGGCATTCAGATTTCAAAGTTGGGGAGAACACCATGCAAAAACCATTACTGCATAAATGGATTATTTTTCCATAAATGGACATGAGAGATGAATTAAAAAATACACTATTAATGCTGACTTTGTAAGAAGCAGTCATTTGACCATTTGAATCAGGCCAGATCTTAAAAGCCATTTCATTTGCTTAATTGTAAAGTTCTCCATCCCTGATACATTAAAAAAAAAAAAAAGAAACTATACAAGTACTATTCCCAAATGATAGGCTTCATTCTGTTTGCAAAGGCCTATAGATAGTTTCATAAATCCTGTGACATCAACGTGAATTTTTTTCTGTTGAGATGAATACAGTAACGTTTACTAAAGCAATCAACCTAATATCAGACAAAAATGAGCTTTCAAGGTGAAAAATCTGCTTAAGTTTAGGCAAAAAAAACCCCTTAGTTATTAAAACAGCAAAGTTTTCCTTTAAGTACACCTATACATTGCTAGGGCAGTGTTAATAGTTCTGGAGATTTTGCTAAAATAACAGTTTCTTTCATAGAGAAGCACCAGAAAATAACTGTATTTACCACTTCAGTCTCTCCCATTGCCAACCGTGCCATCTCTCTTATTCTGCACTCTACATTTTGGCAGAGTTTTTCTATCCAAGAGCTAAAATAGGGAATACAAACACAAGCAGTAAAATGGTGAGAGATTTAGTCTTTGATACAGATAGGTAAGAACTGTCAGGGAGCAACCACTTCCCTCAAAATGAGTAAGTAGAGCGGATGCCTCTTAGGAAGTGTAGATATTAATTGAGATTCTGGAAGATGCCAATAGAAAGAGTATATTGCACCCATGAACTGCAAAAGACAATGTCTGTGTATAATTGCCCACTACTAAGACTGCCCACATGTCCATGGGCTTACGTATCTATGCATGCACACAGAGATGCACTACAAAGTAGCTACAGAATAACTTAACAAAAGGATGTAAACCTAAAACCTGTCAAAATTAGGTATAAAAGGTATACAGAGCAACTGGGGAGATGAAGGCTGTGATAGATCTCAGATGACACAAGGCATGCCTACAATAGCAAGAGGGTGGTCAGCAGGAAAGGATTTGTGCAACAAAGCGGTTGTTGCTAGGGCCTCAAAGCACACACCATAAGCATTTTACTAAGATGAGCTCTAGTCTGGTCCTGTGGACCTTCTGGGACTCCTGAAAGGAGCCCAGTTCAGGTTCTCCAAGACTACTTTGCAAAGTGAGCTGAAAGACAGTAATCAAGGCAATGGGGAGATTTTTTTCCAAGAGGAAGCCTCTGCTGTGAACTGAAATGCTACTGTAGGCACACATCACTGTATTCTGGATTGTGCACAGAAGAGAAACAGCAGATGCTCATCTCTCTCTCATAACAATGATGGAGTTAGTTTACAGGTTTCTCAAACAGCCATTGCCACATTCTTTCAATTTCAATCACATATATTTAGCGGACATAATGCTTACAAAATGCAATTTAGACATACCTCACTGCAGAATACTAAGCTATTGCTTTTTCCTTTGGTGAAGACCTGAGTGCAGCCTGAGCACAGTGGTTCAATAGGTGAGCTTTTGGAGACGCAAGAGAAGTAGAATGCATTAATATCACTTAGAAAAACATTTTGGGGCCATTTTGATACAATCCATAGCAAAATAAAATGCTGTGGGAGTTTTTCTCAACTAAAACATTTCACCAGTTCATTTCTTGGAAAAGGATTTTATTTGAAAGAATGAAACATAACCACTGCTTAAACAGTTTGTCTCTAGGCCAAGGAACGATCTCAGCGCTGAGTGGGCACAGCACTTTACGTAGTTGATAATTAAATAATGGCAGCATTTCAACAAAAGCAACGTTAACTGCTTATAGCAAAAGCAGAAGTCACGTGAGAGAAGTGGAGAGATCATGCTGGATCATGCTAGGGATTCCCAAAAGATGAAAAGCATTTTGCTCATACTTCCTCTCCATCACAGAGATTAAGTGAGAGATCACTTAGCCTCTGTGTCTTCCCACTTTCATGTAAAATTTTGTCTGCATCTCCTATTGATTTTGCTGTTTCTTGCTCTCTCTTTCTATATGGATCTCCTAGAAAAGGCATATGTTATTTGGGATTTGTTAAAAGGTATATGTTCCCAGCATTAATGCATGCCCGAAGCAGCTAAGTTATTGTTAGAGAGTATTTTTACATCAAAATATTATAAAAAGTGCACCTCTGGAGGATTTCATTGGGAGATCACATGATAGTTGCAGTTTTTATTGTATTTCACTTTACATTTGTATGTCCATTTGAACCTGAAAATCAAATCAAGGTTTAGAGAAACAGGAGAATAAATATCTGCATGAAACTGCACAAATGTCGCACATGAAAGGCAGCATGAATTTGGAACACTTGCATTTGCAAGTAAATTCATGTGAGTTCTGTGCAACACAGAGGACAAGATGGTGGTCATAACACCCTTAATCATAAGAAAAAAATTGTGCCATAACTTTCATACAAAAAGTGCATTTCATTTTAGAACTTTTTCAGGCTTAAAACCCAGACTATTTTTCTGGATAATGCTCCACAGATAAATTTTCAATTATCCACAAAATAATAGAAATTTACAAAGAAATTTGGGAACACAGCAGCAAAGAGTGTGGAAAAACCTCTTCACAGTTATATCACTCTCCAAGGAAAGAAAGTCTAATTGTGAGACATTTGCCACCACTTCCTTCACAGTCAGCAAAACTTGTCTCTCAAGCAAAGAAGCAAACCCAGGAGTCAGCAGCAGAACTCACTTTCATATTCATATTAATAGTGTCTTGGAATAAATTCAATTGCAACATCAAATTTCTCTCCTTTACCCTTTGGTAGCTGAATAAAAACATGCTGAGATCTAGGCTTCATACAAAACTTTACGAAAGGCAACGAAATAATCATCTGAGAATTAATAGACATCCCCAGTGATGCCTTCCAAAGGCAAATAATGACTAAACCACTTATTTATGTGCAGTTTGTGATTTTATAATGCAAACAAATGTGAACTTATAGAAAAAAAGATTATGATGGAGCAATAAACTGACAATGAGATTTTTTTTCAGTGTAATCATGCTGTACACAACAGGGAGATATTATATGCCCAGATTACATAGTTATTTCTAGTGCCTCCTGCCCCACCAAGTGGACTAATAGTGTTATTTTTTATCATAAATTTGTATATTCTTTTTTCTTTCAGGACTAAATGAAGTATATGTTCCCATAGCAACGAAAGTTAATTCTTTCCAAATTTAGGTCTGAGCCTTTAGCACCGAATTCCATGGAAGCTTACTTTCATACGAGTCTTTGAAATGTGCTATTATACAGGCAGTTTTAATCTGTAAAGCTCAAAGATGGAGGAGGAAAAAATCAGTAATCTACACACGGCATAATATGCACATCCATAAATGTACCATAAACTTCAATTACTTAATCCTTCACATCCCCTGAAAAATCTGTTTAACGTGTCTGCTGCTGCTTTTTACAAATTTTTTATTCCAGAACATAACAATCGTTATTAGAGTTTACTGTTTTCTAACAGAGAGCCTTGCAAAATGTGATATATAGTGAGTTGCAGCCTTCTAACAACAAGAATAGATATTAGGAATATTTAATTTAGATGAGCAATTAAATACTGTTTCATCACATGAACTTAATAGGACTAGAGAAGACTTCCAAGGACAAGAGCAACAGGACTAAAACAAATGCCAACTCATGCTCCAAAACCTTAAGGAAAAACTTACTATAGTATGCCTAGGATGGGGAGGGTTCCAGGTATGGAAAAACTGTCATGAATTCAATTCATAAAGAACCTTAACCATTAATTCATGTCCTCTTTTTAAAAAGATACAGTCCACATCACCTCCACTCTCCTGCAAAGTCTGTCAGATTTCTTTCCCTTGTAGGTGAAGGTGTCCCTTCACTCTTCTCATATGAAGGCCATGGTTTGTCCTTTCCCACACACGTTTTCATTCCAAGTTTTCAAAGACTTACTTACCTCTTTAATACAAATTACTGAATGCTTGGCTGCATTTATACTGTTCTATTATAAGATTTTAAAATAGCTCAGAAAAAAGCTAAAGCATATGCTCAAAAGTAACCTTAATTTGGAACTACAGAAATGAGAGAACAATTTATCTTTCTTAGAAGCTGAAATGAAGGTTAAACCATACTAAGTCCCAATTTTTTGGCTACAGGGGGTCTCAGTAATTTTCCATAGCCAAGCAATTTTCACTACATTCTTAACTAATAAAGTCCTCTCCTCATGTTCCTCTTGTATTAGAGTGAGTTTTATAATACACCAGTATAATGCATTTGTATTAAAGTTTCATGACTTCTCAGAAAAAGCATCTCATATATATCATTTAGATTGCAATGCCCATCCTTTCCAGGGACACCCAAAATCACTACACTGCTGTCTAACCACCTCTGTCCACTGATACTTGAAATATTATTGACACTACAAAGCATCAAAATATTTTGAAAATTGTATATTCAAATCTGTATTCAAATAGAAGACGAAAGTATCTGCTAAATATTCTGGTAGGTGTCAATGCAATTATGCCTCAAAGTAACTGTACTTTAACACATTAATGACCAGTAACTTGGAAATTGCTTTATTTTACTTTTATTGAGACTAAGTACTCTGTATTTGCTTCATTTGGCTCAACCCAGGAAGCAACGAATCCAGTAACAACAACAAAACTGCAGAACAGCAGTAGATATAGTGACAGATGTAGCTTCATGAAACCAGGAAAAGACAAAATAGCAAGGTCCACAGGAGAAAAACACTAAGAGCAGGCTGCTTCACGTAATTCTCTGAAATCACAATTTTTTTTTTCCTTGTTAAGAGGAAGAGTAGGAGTATAGCCTAGTCAGCATAAAATACGGAGCAGGATTCCCATTGCGATGCATTCTGTCTACAGAGATGGTATTTTTCCAGCAAACTATAATATCTAAGCAAATTTACTGAACTGCAGTCCAAATGGCCCGTGTCCTTTATGAGGTTCTGAGACCTTCTACAGCCAGAGGAAAGGAGTGTAACACAAATTGTGTTTACTGCAGTTCTGTAGAAGCAAAAAATATCCTGTTAAGATGTTTGTATATTACATATCTCATATCCTAAAAAGAACACACTGCTTGAAGGCTCACCCTATTAAAAATAATTACTGAGATGTTTAGAAAAGTGACTTTAGTTTACAAAAATACTAATTTAATTTTTTTTATTCTTTCTTGCTCTTTCTGAAGATATGAGAGTTTTCATCTTCCTCATTATAAGAGTACTGCATTCAAGTGACAGCTGCTAAAAATGTACATCCTTCATGCCCTCACAGTCTGAAACATTAGGAATGATGGGCCCAGTTCTCGTCTCAAACATCTAGATAAATCCCACTATTAATCACGTAGCAAGGGTTTTTACAAAGCATTCCTCAATATATGCTTGCATCTCAGAGACCGATATGGGTATATATACAACATAAGCCTGGAAGACATCCAGGATGTTATTCGATTTTTAAAAGTCATCACGGAAAAGGCTCACGGAATTATGCAATAACACCAGGAACGGCCAATTACAAAGCATCAGCTGCTTTAGCTCACGTTACTATAATCTTTCATACATATCACAAGGTAGCAAATCCTGAAATAGGGGCTGTTATATACTAGAAGCATTTCTGAAGAGTTGGCAATTTTTAAGACCTTAAAATCAGTATAATCCAAACTACTTCCCTGGTTACATTTCAGCTCCTCTGTGTTGATTAAACCTTCCAGACAAACCATATAGAATCGCAGAGATATATTGCTGAAGCTTTCTACATTTTTACTCCCTTTTCAACATTCAGTCCTGAATTATGCATTTAATGTGAACTCAGAAACTCTTGAAATATCTAATCATCTTTTATTTAGAGATAGCTTAACTTGAAAAGTCCTATTAGGAGGATTTGTTTTACATTTTTAAAGAGCAGTATTTCCTTTACAACCAAGTCTTAAGTGTTCTTACTTAAAAGCAGTCTTAGCTTCTTTCAGGAGATTTTGTTGGATTTGCACTAGTGGTAGTAAAAGCTATTTCTAAATGTCTAAATCAGTAGCAATACATTTTGTTCTTCTGTGTTTGCCCCAATATGAATAATTCTTCAAACTAAAAAACAGAAAATACACCCCCCCTCCAGCCCCAACAACTCACATAAACATTTATTTCTATGGATTTCTCTTCCTTTCTGTATACAATGTTTGCAGAGATGATCAATATGGCAATTTCCTGCCAACCCAGAAGGCTAATTACCACTCATTTTCAGAGACTGTCAAGGCAGAAGTATTAAAGTGTTCTGAAAATAAGTCACAGAGACTCATTAAAGAGCCCTGGAATATGTTTCTTTGCCTTTTCCTCAGGAAAACAGGTATATCATTGTGTTTTATATGAAGAAGTTGGGTCGTAGTACCACTGAAATTTGAGTAGCTGTGGTGTAAGGGCAGCGAGTCTAAGTATTTGGCTGAAAGGGGACATCATATCATCATGAATATATTTTGTTTTGCATATTTGTAACTAGTTTCTCTTAGCTTGAAATAAGTAGTTCTGCAGTGGATTTCCATGGCAGGACAGATGTCCCTCCAATGCACGTATTCAGGATATACCTTCCCACACTACTTGTTAAGAGTCAAAGAGTTTACCTATGGGACTATTCCTTAGTGCCTCATAAGCATGCATAAAAATAAAATCGTTCATCCCTTCTGCAGTAAAATCACATTGAATGCACATGTTCATCACATCATCCTCCCAAATCAGATGGTCTGTGCTAATCTGTGGATTTTTAAAAGAAATCTCTGCCACCTGTGCAATCCTGCATGTGCTAGAAACACTCTTCACGGCTGGGGTAGCATCCAACAGCAGATTTTTCTGGCCTTCATGGTGCAGTATCCTTAAGAGAAAGGGTTGTCCTCTGACAGCAACTGCTTAGTCTTTAGTTAAATGTGTGTTGATTATCCCATCCTTGAAAGAAAAAGGTGGGTGGTCCGATGGAAGAAAGAAGGTGTTTCACAGAAGGGATTTGGCAAGGAACAGATGAGGAGGAGGTTGATAAGGCAAAGGAAAGAAGTCAAACACAAAATTTGGGGAGGAAAGAAGCAAAAACTTTTAATATGCTGTTAAAAAAAAAAAGGAAAAAAACCCTGGCTAAACCTGTATCGAGTCCATGATTTTTTGGCATTGTGTTGTAAATTCCCAATGAAGAAGTTTTTTAGGTTTTCCTTTAGGATCACAAATGAGAGATAAGAGATGATTTCGCAGAGACGTTCACTACTGGCGGCTAAGCACTTTAGTGCATCTTAGATTCTTGTAGAGCTTCTCCTGGCACACAAGTTTTCTTTGTGTCGTGTATGTAGTTATGCAGGCATATGATCTTCTGGATTAAGTGTATTACAGCCTCTTATAGTGCACCCACAGATGCGGATTGCTCTGTTATAGGGGATATTTGCTGCAGTGCTACTGGAGAGATGTTGGCAGGTCTAGGCAATGCTCAGGCACAGTCTAAATCCACTGGGTATATTTTAGGAAGCAAACTAGAAATTACATTTCCAGAAAAAAATATGATTTCCAACGTCAGAAATCTTGCATAGCTTTCCTACAGAACTCCTTTATAGTGCTTAGATGTGTAGCCCATTACAAAGCAGCAAAATGAAAGGCAAGGTTTGCCAAGATTAGCAAGGTGGGAGATCTCTGGTTTGAGGCTAACACTTTGGGTCTTTCAAATAAAATATTTAACAAACTGGCAGGAGAAAAGTTTGAAGGAAAGCTCATGGAGGCTGATGGGGAAGAACACTGTTATGGATTTTCTTACAAGAGTATTAAAATGAATTTTCCATTTCCATCTTGGTTGAATCCAGCATAGATCCTTGTTCTATCTGACATTTCAGAGGCTCCTCAATGTAATGGGAACAGCCCACATAAATAAGATGGAAGTTTTATGTGACATTAACTATTTAAGACAGTATTATTCCTGTCAAAATATCTATTTATTAGAAATGGATAAGTGGAAAGGAAATCCTTCTATTATTCTCCTTTTATCCATCTCATAATTTCTAATTAAATGGAGCCTGTATCTCAGTTGCTCTGGCTTTTGGAATTAAAGAACTGCAGGTCCTATGATAAGCTCTTCCCTCATCTCAAAATCCAAACCATTTAATTTGCTTAATGTACTTAAATTTATAATACTTAAAATTGTAATTTAAAAATAGTAACACAGCCCTTTCTTTTATAATGTGATCTGAAAATAACCATACAACACATTAGTGAAAATTTCTTCTAAACTGCTTGAAACTTTCAATATCAATCTTGTATATAATTTCAAGAGTCCATGAGGATGTATATAAAAAATGACTAGATCTGTTGTGTGATATGACTATTTTTTAAATCATAGGGTAGTTTTTACTAAGAAATAAAGCCTGCTCTTTGAATAACACTGTATTTTAAATACATAGAGATAGCTGAGGGGAACAGTGAGAGATCAGCAGGTATTATAGAGAAATTCTTCTGCCCTGATATCAAAGCAATTCCATGCTCCACATCTTTACGTCAAACAGGCTAAAAAGCAAATATCTGAAAATATCTCCAGTCTCACCAAGTGCCCCAAAATCACCTTCAAACAGAATTTTTTTTGTAAGATTACCATAAGATGCTCTTCCTAGAGAGCTTTTAAAAATATGCTCTCAGCAACTTCAACAGCTTCCTTTGAAAGACCAGCCTATGTCCAGCACTTGACCTCAAAGAATTTGCAGTTACATTTATATTTAACAGAGTACAATAGAATATGCCTAGTCCAACATATAACAGAATTCTACTTCATTGTTTTTACTGAAAAAAAACTTCATTTAAAAAAAAAAAAATATTTTAAGATTTCCAAGCATGCTAATGTCTTTTAAAGCAAAACTAGAAGGTTTTCTATAGTTAGATTTTTTAAATCACCACTTAAATGGGAACTAATCATATCGTAATGAAACAAGGTAAAATACTGAACATTCTAAGTAACAATGTTTATTAATTAAGGGGCAAGTATGACACCTCCATTAAATACCCAAGTATCAAACTGAGTATCCAGTACTTAAAGGAAATTTGAGGGTCTCTGAAGTATACACCAGGTGACAGCTTGCCTGAAGAAGAAAGAAAATATGTGTAACCTTACATTATAATTGTTTTAGAATAATGTTTATCTGTTGAAAAAGAATAGGCCAATTTTTGAGCAACCACTGATGTTTTTTCTAGAACAGGGCTGAAGTTAGAAGTCTCAATTCCTATTAAAATAAAAAAAAATCACCATGTGAGGGTCCCAGCACAAAGAAAATCTTGGTTTTATACTTCTAATTAGAAGTTTAACAGTTTTGTTTTTTTCAGTGAGGCATGCTAAACCTGTTTACAGCAAAGGCCCTCCTAAAGAGCTCCATCAAGAGGAGCTCCAGTCCCTGCACATGCCTGGGTAACTACTGCTTCACTGTCCTTTACAGCTTTAGGGTCACAGTTTACTGAATATTTGGGAGTTGCTTAGCTCATATATATATACTTATATGTGTTGAGATCTATTTAAAATTACGAAGTGTGCCAGCAATGCCAATTACCTCCACAAAGATGAATATAAGACGACAAGCTAAACGGATGATCTTTGAGTCAAACCACCTTGCACATCCATTTGCAGCCAGATAAAAAGTACAGAGCAGAGGAAGATTTACTGTGATACACTATACCTGTAATATAGGCATAGGTGTTAACAGTCTGATGACACCTCAGAACTTCAATCCCAACACAGCAGCGTACAATTTAAGGTGTAGGGTTGACGGCAGTAAGACCTTCCGAATTCTAACAGTAGTAATCCTTTGGGGAACAGGAGATATTCCTTTATGCAGTGACATATACAGGGGGGACCTGGGTTTTTTTTGTTTGTTTTTTTGTGAGTGAAAGTTGGTTCAGTACACACCATTGATTCAGCTAGTCCACCTGAGTCTGGATACAGTGAACCACTTCTTAGTGGTACCAAACACACTGAGAGCACTTCAAAATACACTTCCAGAGCCACCACTCTCCAGGTCAGAAGGAAATGGGGACCACGGCTAGAACTGACATCTACTGAACTCCGGTGAACTTGTCACATTGTACTTGCCATAAAACAAGTGTTCCAAAGATGAAACCATATTCAGCTGGTTTGAAAAACATTTTTGAAAAAGATGGAAAAACAAAAATCTTAAAAAGTGGCATAGTCTCCAGTAATTAGGAAAAAAAAATATATAAATATTTCAATGTATACGTAAGTGAGTATAAAGTATAAAAATATGAGCCAATAATATCTCTGGAAAGGTAAAGCTTAGCACCAGTACTAATTGTCACAGCAATTCTTGAGATTATGAATTGCTGTTCAGAACAAGTCAACTAGCCTAATCCAAGCCCCATGTGGTCAGAATGACAAGTTGTCCTGGTTTCAGCTGGGATAGAGTTAATTTTCTTCCTAGTAGCTAGTATGGTGCTGTGTTTTGGACTTAGGATGAGAATAATGTTGATAACACACTGATGTTCTAGTTGTTGCTAAGTAGTGCTTACACCAGTCAAGGATTTTTCAGCTTCCCATGCTCTGCCCAGTGCACAAGAAGCTGGGAGGGGGCACAGCCAGGACAGCTGACCCAGACTGGCCAAAGGGCTATTCCATACCGTATGACGTCATGCTCAGTATATAAACTGGGGGAACTGGCCAGGGGGCAGCAATCGCTGCTCGGGGACGTGCTGGGCATTGATCGGTGGGTGGTGAGCAACTACACAGTGTATCACTTGCTTTGTATACTATTATTATTGTATTATTATTTTATTATTATTATTATTACTACTATTTTATTTTACTTCAATTATTAAACTGTTCTTATCTCAAGCCACGAGTTTCCTCCCTTTTACCCTTCCCATTCTCTCCCCCATCCCACCGGTGCAGGGGGAGTGAGCGAGCAGCTGTGTGGTGCTTAGTTGCTGACTGGGGTTAAACCACGACACAGGATTTTAGGTTAAAGTTATTCCCGGTTGGCACCTGGTCATCCACTGTGGACAAGGTAAACCTGTGAGTGGCTGCTGGAGAGAGTCCACACATCCCCGCTTCTCAGCTCGCCAGCTAAGGATGCGACCGCAGGCCCCACAGACCCTGCATTGCCCAGCCACCATGGTGACCCCGGATGAGCAGCAAGGCTCTCCCCATGCTCAGTTAATGAGGTTTATGTAATCCTGAAATGCAAAACCACTGTGGATGAATTAATTCTCAAACTAAATTTGATAGCTTGAAACGCTTTTCTACACTCTCCTATTCTTCCTCCCCAGGGCGGGGGAGGGAGAAAAAGATGGTGTTAAAGAAACATTCTGCCATCTTGTCCATTTTTTGTGTGTAAGAAGATTCCCTAAGGCAAGGCTATGAAATATGAAATACTTCATGGTTGTTTTCTCCATACTAAAAAATACTGGGTTTAGATTCAAAATACAACAGTTAAATTTGAAGTAAATTGATTTTTTTTTTTGTGCTGTGTAGCACAATTTGCCATAAATTATAATACAGATTTTTTCCTAAATTACAGTAGAAAGAAAAAAAATCAGTAAAATATTTACTATCAGTAAAAGTCTAGTGACAAATTAGTGTTATCAGTTTATTCTTGTTAATTTAACACAACAACAAAAAAAAATTGCTTTAGTGGCAATACTTTTTCCTACTAAAAAATAAGCATTATTTTAAACCATACATTTAAAATGTGTAACACACTTCTGGCAAGCATATGGGCTCTGATTGTCAAACATATGCCATAAATTCATAGGCAGCGTCAGGGCAAATCATTTGACCTTCTTGTGGCTCAGACAATCCAGCTGTAAAATTAGATGAAAGCAGAACTGAAAAACAGATGCTGCTGCATCCAGTTTGAGCTTTCTTGAACAAACAACATCTTAAGAGAGCAGAATTAATGTCTTGTATGAACTGTAATATTTTATTTGATGCTTATTGGCACACTCTGTAAATTCAAATAAAAAACTGAAAAATTTTGCAAGCCTACTGCAGGTATTATATTCAATTTCCTAATTTATGAATTCCTTACATGTTTCCAAAGACAGGCAGTAGCTACCTGGAGAACTGCGCCTACTGGCCTTTGGAAAGGATGGTTTGCCCAGAGTGAGTTGGGTACTGCAGTTTCAACCATCTGTCACATCCACTCTGGACCCATGAGAGCTTAGAGGGGCATCCAGAGAGCAGGCCAGGCCAAAGCACACGACATATGCACTGATTTAATTCATTTTCTAGGCAGTCAGCCACCCCAGAAGCTCTAGCTGGAATTTGAAATTCCTCTTTCCTCTCGTCAAGGCATAGAGAAATTTACTTTTTGCTCATATCTGGGTTGCCAGCTTCTGCTGGGCTCCATCATGTTGGCAGCTGATAATAGTTAGTGTACTGCAATGTCCTATCCAGCAGGCTCTGCCTTCCCTGCTAGGAGGAATCAGTCACACCTATGCTACTACGGGTGTGCATTGCTCGTACTGCATCTGTGCAATCGCAGGTGGTGGAGCCCTTCAAAACCTTGAAACCAGAGTTTGCTCTCAGGCAGGCAGGCAGGCGGAACGTGAGCAGCAACAGTTGCAGACACCCATGTGGGAATATGAGTTTCCACCCTGCTGTTTTTGGACTTGCTAAGGAGTTTATATTGGGAAAGTATTTAAAAATCCTGAAGGCAATTTAAAAAAGAAAAAAAAAAAAAACCAAACCACCAGAACGCACACCCACAACTCATCTGCTTACTTCTGTTTGAACTTGGGAATATACGCTACTCCGATCAGTACAGCACTTAAGATTTTCTTTCAAAGGCAAATAAGGCAAACATATCTGAATTTGCACCTTTTCCGTTGACCTCACTTTTTACAGATGGAGAAATTATATTTTGATTATTTTCAAGATCATAATTTGGAACACGCATATAAATAAAAAAACCCTGAGAAATTTCATCTAAGGAAGAGTGAAATTAAGTGTGCTGCATGTTTTTTTCTATCCTATTCCATCTATTGATGACATAAAGTACCCAATGTATTCAGCCAGAGCTGGAAGCCATGTTTGCCTCGCTCACTTTTCCAAACCAGAAAGTATTCCCTGGTCAGTAAATGAACTGCCTTCCCCTGCCCCAGAGGTTGAGGGTGCTTGCTTAAGCCACAAAACAGGTTCTGATGTTGCTGTAGATACATTAGAGCACTAAATACAGCAGTATGAGGTCCTCAGTGATGACTCTGGGTCTACGACATATTATAATTAAACACAAGTGAGCCAGAACACTAAAACAAGTTTGAACATTTTTTTTCTTTTTTATAACTCTGTCTGACTGTGCCAACAGGTGTAGTTCTCGTTACAAATAATAAGGAAATGCTAGTAATTAGTATACTATATTTTTGGTGGCAGCAAAGAAAATAAATTCTTCCTAAATATATTAACCCTGGTTTTGCCCTACAAGACTAAAGCTGATGGAAATATATTTCTCCTATAAACACCTCCTCATACCTTTGGAGCTGTTTATGAGAAAGGAGTTATTAAATTAATTATCCTGTCATTCTGAAATTTAATTCATGTAGCAATATCCAATCATGTCCTAAAGGCACATTATCTTTTCAGATAAAGATTTTTTACTATTATTTCAAAAAAGACCCTTTATTTTTAACAAATTTGCATGAATTCTTGTCATTTTATCTGATTTGGTTCTTTCATGGAACTAATCCATCACTTGGTTACTAAGATAGCTTTTGCAATTGAACACTGCTTTGCCAGGGAAAGTATGCATATTTTATATCTTCTTGAAAACAGAATTTAAAGAATAGTGTAAATTCCCTAGAAAGCAAGCTGTAGAAAGATGAAGCCAAATTCTTTGTTAATAAATGTCACAGTTTGATCAAAAAATAAAGGGAGAAAAATTGCAACCTATATAACAGTAACTGATTCCACGAGAAGGGCAAAGAACACATTACGTTTCACTGCTGAGACAAAATACTACTTGCCTGTTTGGATTATATAAACTCTCACAAACCAACTTTATCTACATAAGTATATGATGTTACAAAATCAGTTTTGATAAAATATGATCTAATACTAGATGTACAAAGACACTTTTTAGAGAATGAACAATCAAAAAGACAGCGCTACTTATTTTGCAGAGAAAGAAGACCGAAGCAGGTTCAAACAGGATTAAACCCAGCCTTAATTCCCTAACACTTTGAGCATTGTCGATAGTTAATATTTGCATGTTTCTAGCTCTCTCTGAATTTTAATTAAGCATGAATGTTTCTGTTAAATGGTGTGGAACTTCATTTGATACTCAACACAATCCTAAAGTCTTAAACATCAGGTTAAATGCCTCAAGTAGTTCAAGGGTTCTCTAAGTAGAGAACAATAGAATTTCATTTCTTTGTAGCAATATTTTAGTAGCGGGGACAGCTCATTCAAATGAGACACAGACTAGAGCAATGAAACTCTACTTCACACAATACGGAACTGCCTCTTTTGGGGGGGATGCTTGGATTCGTGGTTCCAGCTCAGCCATTTCAACCTTGGTATCTTAGTTCAAATATTTATCTGGACACAGCTTGTTTGTGGAAGAGTCATTTCTGAGACACTATTTAAAGCCCTTCCCCAAAAGCTTTACCATTCTCATCAAAACAGTTTAAGGTCCAAAAGAGGTCACACAGTTAAGTCATCTTTTTGGAGGGCCAAGAAAAAGCTTGTAGCTGAGAAGCTGCCTAAAAAGAGGTCTGCCATGGCAAAACATGGATGAGCTTCACAGAGCATGCAGCCGTAATGAACCAAGCGGAGAGTTTGCCTACACATTTCTCCCCACGAGACATTACAAAATAGCTTATGTACAAGGCAGGGAATGCCCCTTGCACTTGTGTCTTCTGGGGTAGGGTAGAAGACCGGCTAAAAACAGATAAAGTGAATAAACAGCAACATCCTTGTAAAAGTTTTAGCCTTTTCCTTTCTTCCCCTGTGGTTAAGATCTGTTTTGTACTTGAGGCCTTACACCTACTTGAATGAGAATGCCTGAGAAGCTAATGTAGAGCAGCCTAGGGCCATCAGCTTCAGCTGCATCTTGGCTGTTGGTTTATCCACAAGAACAGCAAAACTCATACAGAAAAAAAAAAAAAAAAACTATTTGAAGAAAGAAGTTAAGACTCTAAGGCTGCCATGCTGAATGGAGTACTGGATAATGCTTATGGGGAAGTGGTGCTCGTCTATATAGAGCATGTCCAGGTACTCCTTTCTGCCAGACAAAGCAGAAAGGAGCTACGTTGCACTTTGATACTGGCAAAGCTGTGGCTTTGCAGCAAGATGTGTGTGTGTCTCCTGTGTTGAATGGAAGAGAACCAGGAAAAATCTTTTCTGTCAGCACTATTTCAGTGTAAAACATGAAGTGATTGTGGTTAATGCATTTCTTATTCCTGAAAAAGTCAGCCAATAAGCACAAAAAAAAAAAAAATCCCCAAAATCAGGAATATGTCCAAGAACATAAATGGCTTGAGAGTACAAGTAAGTTACTGATTTCATAGTCTAAGGCAGGGACCTTCAGCAGGCCTTGGATGTCCACATGGGAGAGTAAGGAAAACTTCAGAAGAATAGTTTTTGATATTATGTGCAAGGTTCCTTCCTTGCAGGCCTCTGGAAAACTTCCAGCTGAGGGACAAAGAAAATTCAGACTCTTTGCTTTCATATAACCAAGCCGTGTTTTTGCACATCCTAGCTCTTTAGTCTCCCTGTTAGCTTTTTAGGAAACTTGTAAATTACTATTAATTAGGAAAGTTATTCTCAGAATATGTACAATATTACAGTCATTTTTCCAGAATATATTAGTGTACAATATTACAATCATTTTTCGGCCACCAAATCAAAATTAAAAAAAGAAGTAGACTGAATTTAATGGCTAACAGTTCATATTGTTTTGGTTCACCTTTTACACAAAAATGAAGATGTGGCAAAAATAAATACAAAGTTCAAAAATCTTTAAATCAAATTTATGGTTGATGTCCAATTACATTGATAATTAATAAAATAATTTTAAAAAAATCGGTATCAGTTCATAAAGTAAATGCAGATCAAAGCCATCCTATATTAATAAAATATTGAGCTACATAATACCCTTGAACTGAGCAGTTTTTTGTCGGGAAGATAAGTTAATTGGTATTCTGACCTTTCACTTTTAGTGCTGACCTGAGGCTAACAGGAAGGACAGTCATTCTGGAAGTGTGCAACAAGATCTTAAAATTTTTATTGTCTCAAACAGTCATCTACATTCTCAGCAAATAGCCTGCAACAGAATTAAGCCTGTCTGTGGCTATCTAGTGCACTGAGGCAATGTCAAGGGCTTCTTTTTTATTATTTATATTTTTTTGTTCAATTTGGCTGATGTTTGTTTTGCTGAGGCCTGGCTGATCTCACTGGAAACTGTTCCATTTATCCAGATACAACAAAGTTCAAAGACCGTACACATGCAAGGGTGGCAATCAGTCAGTGGAGGAGAGTTTCCTGCCCAATCGATATCCCTGGCCCCGTCCAGCACGCACCGACAAGCAGGATAAGTGTCATCTACCCTTCCCCCATTCCCCATTAAATGTACTTGCAAAATGTCACATACTGCGTGCTCCAGAGATGGAAATGTTATCACAGCACAGGTCAGTAAACTATTGATGGGACTAAGCTAAGTCTACTGATGTTCAGGGAAAGATGTGTGGCAGTTTGATCTAGCAAGGGGGCTATTTTGTATGCCAAACACAACTCTCTTCTCTGTGTTGTCTTTTTGGTTCACTTTACAATGCTTCAATGTCAAAGCTTCTGCAAACATAGGATCATACTGTAGTGATATCTGCAGCACATGTTTAAAAAAAGAAAAGAGAAGGGTTTTTTGTATGTTACAATGTTCTAAAAAATTAACTTGTAGTTTGTCACTCCTTAAAGTGTTAGAGCCTTCATACTGCTATAACATGTACACAAACCATGACTTGCAATGACTACATAGCCAAGTTTACTAATATTCTAATTATGTCAGTGTGAATTAAATGTACAGGAGGTTAAATTGCTTTGATAATGCCTGTAGGGTGACTACTAGCAGTGAGAGCAATATCAGGTCAGACATTTAGGTCACAGTGTGTCAACCTTTCCTAACAAAGTTGGACTTCTTTCATCTGATTTTAGCTTTGTCATAACATAAGTTTCAGATCATAAGTTCAATTTGTCTGGGGGAGAAAAAAAAAAAAAACCAAAACCATTGAAAGCATCCATGTAGTATATAGCGTTATATAATGTATATTTTAATAATAGTTATTTCCCTCTCTACATATGTCTGATTCTGTTTGCATGTTTGGTGTACTGCTATGGATAGAAACTATGGATAGAAACTACTTGAAACTGCAGACTTACAGAGTTCACCCCGCCGCTGCAAAATAAGACAGGCTTGCAAGAACATCCCCTCATCTCCTTATGGATGGACCAAGGGCTAGTTAAAATGGAAGCTCATATTCTTGCTCATGTTGCTTTGACGTAAAAAGCAAAAATCGTTCTGACGTATTTTTGAGAAATGGGTCAACTCTGAATATTTCCTGCACACAAATGAATAATCCAGTATGGGTAGTCATGGGACACTTTATATTATCCTTGTAGATATTACAAAGCCCACCCACCATATGTGACAAGGAATTCTGTTTCTTCAAAACCCGCTCTTCAGGGCAAAGTGATTTCACCATCCTCCTCATCAAACAACTTTTCTGCAAATGGTACAGTCTGGACTTCTAGAATATATACTGCGTACAGTATACATATCTTAGATTTATACACTCATGTGTTTGTAGGCAAGTGTGCATGCATATACATGTAGTCGCACTGTATGCAGGGATTTTTTACTATATACTTGTGATAAAAGCTAAAGAAAAAAATCACTTTATTACTTTGTGACATATTTCCACTGATTGGTAAAACTCAGCCTCTGACGTTCATTCACCTGTCCTGGCACCAAATTGATCAGGCACTCCAAAAAGAGGTTTTTGGGGCGAGGATTTCACTCTGTAAAACCACACATGGCTATTGTTACTAGGTCTGCTAATGAAAAGATAGCAGCAGATGGTATTCTCCAGGCAGATGCAAGACAGCTATGCCTCCTCAGTTAATAGAACATAAGCCAACTTCAAACCAGAAGTCCTGTGAAAATATAAGTGCAATCCTGAGCTTGAAATAATAAGCCTTCTGTATATTCAGAATATATCCATTTTGGCTGCACCGGGATTGCCACACAGCTTTTATAGTGTCCTGCCACTTCATCTGTGGCTACAACTGAGGGTGCATCTACTTGCAGTCTCCCATATGGATACAGATCATAAAACTGTTTAGCTACATCCATGACAGCAAACCAAACCGGCCAGCACTAGGATGTGATGATACACGTTGTTGGTACTCACTTGACACATGATTGGCCTGTACCAACTAGTTTCATCCACAAAATACTGAGGGATAATTTGGGGGACTATCACAGATCAAGAACCACTCTCAGCAGGCAGAAGAGACCAAGCAACTCTGTTTTGGGAGGAAGGGGGCAAGAGAGGAAAGGAGGGAAATTAACCATATGGAAAAAGCTGTGCTCTGCCTTTTATCTGCAGGGCCAGATGACAGGATTTTCTCCATCTATTTGCTATAATAGACATAGCCTCTGTGGTCTACCTTGCAGACTCTGACAAAGCATTTACTGTATTTGTAAGGGAGCAGGTTGTCATACTGCTGGATCTTCATTTTCTTCATACTTTCACTGTATTTGAAACAGTTACTCAAGTGAGTACTCATATAACTACACCAAAGGAAATAAACAAGAAGCAGATATATGAGAAAGTTATAGAGTCTAGCCATTATTTTGCTGCTGGATCCCAAATGTACCTTATTTTGATGTTCTGGCTCTGAACCTCACGTCTCAGCTACTATCCTGCATAAGGCAAAGCTTACGAAATGACCCATTGAAAAAGAAACAATCAAGTTGGTTTATTGAATTTGAACAGATGGTTAAAAGGGACATCATGAAAACATTTAAATGCTCAAAAGGATATTGACTAAATGTAAACCAGATACTTCTGAAGTGTTCGGATAGGCTAGACTCCTTTTTTAGGGAACATAGAGAAAATAAATTCAATTGGAATATGTATCTCATGGAAAGAGTGGGAAACATTAAACTCCATTCAAGTAGAAGTAGGTAGAAATAACTTACATGATATGGGAAATCTGCTGACTCAGTGGAATTTAATAATAGTAAATTTGCCTACTGCCAGACACCACTCTCTGAAATGTAGTGCTCTGATACAGAACATAAATTCTTCTGCATGTGCAGTCAAATGGCAATGGTAAGAAGCCTAGACAGTGTGAAGAAAATTGTACAGATGTATCTTTGCAAAGAAAAGCTGAGGATTATATGTTGGAAACCAGGGAAGTGGCCTTTTCTGTGGTTCAAAATGGCTTTTTACAATTATGTTCTTTCTGTTCTCAACCTTCCCCCCCCCTGCATCTACTTCATTGAACTGTCTAAATCTCTTCTTCTATATGAATGCCTTACATATCTGGCTAACTTATATGTTGGAATAGATACGTGTCTTTCCCACAGAGTAACTGCAAATTCTTCCTCAAATTTACTATTTCTTTGTTTACTGTTTACTTTCATTAAAAAAAATAAAAAAAAGAAAGAACATGTTATCAAAATAATTCTAAGAAGCTCAGAGAGTTTTGTTCAGATACCCTGACTGATATAGGGTACACATTGCCTTTTGTTGAAGAAGAGGGAGTTAAAAGTGGTTTACAAAGAAAAAAAACCAAACAAACAAAACCCCAACAAAACATTGCAAAATATCCTGTGGAGTGTGGGGGACATGGAAAGTTACAGTTTCTGTATTCAATCCTGGACCACAAATAATCTGAAGACTGTTTAGAAATAAATTATGCTGGATTTGCATTTTTGAACCATCTACTATACAACGACCATAGGCCGTTATATACATAGGGGGATCCCTATGATAAGCAAAGTAATTTGTGATGCTCTGTCTTCAAGCTACAGGTTTGCTATGCTTGCTTAAATAACTGCAAAGTAGACCTACGCGATGATGTTCCTTGCACAGGTAAATTCCTTGCAGGCTTGCAGGAAAGGGACTTGGAGGCAGAAAGGGAAAGAATCACAACAATAAACTGTTACAGCTGTGTAATTAATGTGCTAAAAGGAGTTGTGAACTTCTTGTAATTGTCCATCATTTGGTGCAATGTAATTATGATTGCTAAGATGATTTCACCGGCATTTTTTTTTTGTCTAAGCAGTGCAAATTTGCATCTTGCATAGGGATCACCCCAAAATAATTTCAGTGAATGTTTGTTATCACACTGCTCTGTGCTTCTTGTTTCATATCAGAGTCCTGCATGGGGCTGCAAAAACTGGGATACAATTTATACACTTGCCATCTGTTCAGGGTATGACTATCATAAAAAATGCACAAACACCTTCTGGGGTGAGATTTCTTGGCAGTTATTACATAAGAGATACATATTTAAATGCACACTTAAATCTATATGGGTCTAATCCAGAACTGCTAGAAGTCAGTTAGAGAGCAATCATGTATTTTGCCAGGCCCTTGTGTTTAGCTAAACTTTTGACCAGTTCAGTGATTTTGAGACTCTGTTCCCAGCCAGGCCGTTCTACTTACTCCCTGCCTCTCATCAGTAATTATCAGGGCAAAGCATTTAAAAAAAAAAAAAAAAAAAGAAAACAAAACAGAAAAAAACCCCTACAAATACAAACCCCCCAAAATGCCACCAACCACCACCAGCAAAAAAATCCACAGCCCCCCACATCCTAAGAATAAGCTATAGAGCATAAATTCATATCAGCATTAATTACATGAATATTGAATGTATTGCACTTCAAGGGGGAAGGGAGAAGTCACTGTGCTGAGTACCTGGTCTTCTCCTGTTTACTGATTAGCATCACGTGGAGCTAACCAGAAAATAAAATAAAAAGTATCTTAAAAAAAAGGACATTCAAATCCTGAGAATTTCAATACATCACAGGCTCAAGATTTGCATTTTTTTGGAGTGAATGTGAAGGGATGTGGTAAGGCGGTGTACCTTGCACAACCTCCCAAAAAATGACTCTATGCCGGGGTATTTACTGTCCAGCCAGAACGTTGCTGTATGACTACAGTGGGTCTGCTCCAGTGTGGAAAGGGGAGTGTCTTCTATAATTAACAGATAACTTTTCTTTGATAACATGCCAAGAAAATAATAACTTTGCTACAGCAAAATGTAAAACTCTGACAAAGGGAGGCATCTATCTGTTTCCACAAGTCCCGTGGTGATTAGTTTGGCCCTAATTAACAGTAGCTTTCTAAAGTGAGAGATAATTGCTGGCACACATAATGTAGATTTCAATAGCTAAAATGAGCAATAACGAATATTCACTTTGAAGCTTGCCTGACAGAGTGCTTAGACTACAAAAAGTTAAAGAAGTACCTTGAATATAGCTGATAAATGAGATTCCTTTACTGTCCTCCACTTTCCATCAGTATTTAAGCACTACCACTTTTAATGCTTCAGGTCTGGAGCTTTGTCTCTGAAAGTCAGATTTACGGCGAGTGAGAAATGTCCATATTAAAAAGGTAAAAGGAGATTCAGATTATATCCTTTTCTGACCATTATAATTAATAGCTGGATCTTCAGTTGTAACTAATTGAACAGAGGTCAGTGTGTTGCCATGGTAATGTCCTAGCCAAGCAATTTTACCCATTTTCCAGTCTACTGCCCCTTTGCATAACTGCAAGTTATAAAACGTTTTAATTGCAAGATTTGCAAATGATGCAACATCTGGGCTACAGATTTACATATAACAGAAGAAGATTAATGGAATTATCAACATATCTGTGCAAACCCTTGAAGTGCTGAACATAATTACTGAACACCAGCATTTTCACTGATCATCTGTGTGACATGTTGGAAATCCATGCACTTCAGGAAGAAAATTGCAGATGTGTATTTTTCTTCCTCTATGCCACTAGTAATTAGAAGAAGTGCTATTCTACAGCTGCTTTGGAATAATAGAGAAACATCTTTAGTCACTTTACCAAACCAACAATATCATTTTTTTTACTTGTACTATTGTTTCATTTGATTAGGTTAGAAAACGAGTCATGTTAGTGAAACTTAAAGTTCTGGTTAGCTGTTTTGACCTCATTATTCTGAAAACAGACCCCAATAAATAGCAACAACCAGTACTCCACTGTGTGTTTATATAAACGTATTTTTTTAAAAATAATTTGCTTCTTACTAATCAAAATCAATTGATTCCCTGAAAAAGTTACCAAGGTATAGAAGTGGGATTCTAACATCACTCAAGAATCCTACAGTAGTTGCACGAACATAATAAAATTATTTATACAAATGGAAAAAAAAAAGAAAATTTATATACACAGAAATATCAATTATGAATCTAATATATTTATATCCTTATGGACTGAAGAAAGTATAGGCTTGCACTCTGGTTGTCCTTCAGTATGGGACAAAAGTCAAGAGCTCCCTTGTCATGAAAGCCACAAATTCTGTTCCTCTGCAAAAGGAGCACAAAACTGGTTCTGCTTTTCTCAGAATGCAACAGGTATGCAAAAGGTACAGATTGCTACCAAAACCATCTCAAAGGCAGTGGCAATTATATATCCCACCATCCAACTTTCCCCGTATCCCTCCAGCTATTGAAGGGCTCTGGGCAAAATTTTCAACAAAACCCACATGATTTAGGAATCTAATTTCCATTATTAGAAAGGGCTTACGTAATGAAGTCATTCCAATTTAGCTTCCTAAATAACTTTAATGTTTTTTTTATTCAATAGTCAATTTAAAAAGTATAAAATTCAAGGGTCAGTTCTGCAACAGCTTCAATTTCTAGGCAACTATGAACTCAGATCTGTTTAAAGTATAGCTGAAGAACTTGTGCCGGTATGCAAAATTTATAGTCTGTAGTAGCTTTGTAATGGGACTTACCATATACATTGGAAAGATTTTTTTCCACGCGTACTGACACTAAAATTATGGGGCTAAACACAATATTTCTACCCAATTTAAAGATTAGGACTTTTAAAATATTTTCCACCCATATGACTTCGCATAAATACCTTCTAATACCAACTTATCATAATGCAAGAGGTAGTCATTTATACTCAGGTAAATTTAGAATCACTTCTGTAGAGTTTGAAGTGCTCTCAGATTTACTAAGTTAGCATGAAGTAGTCTTGTCTTGGTACAATATCTTTGTGAGGGACATATAATCATTCTGTTTCCCACATCTGCAAAACAGCCTCCTTTCACCTTCCTGACTAGAGAAGTCTTCTCTCTTTCACATATTTCTTTGACAAAAATTCCAGGATATCATAAATAACATATTTTTCCAAGATTTTCAAAAGGAATAACTGAATAACTTCTGGACCTTACAGAATAAAGGGACATTTTAAATTTTCTGAAATGCCCACTCGAAACTATCGCACTGATGTAGATCTTAGTCACGACTTTTGGAGATTTCCCCAATATCAATATGTGGTGAGCTGACCCTGGCTGGATACCAGGTGCCCACCAAAGCTGCTCTATCACTCCCCCTCCTCAGCTGGATAGGGGAGAGAAAATAAAACGAAAGGCTCAAGGGTTGAGATAAGGACAGGGAGATCACTCAGAAGTTACTGTCACAGGCAAAACGGACTTGACTTGGGGAAATTAGTTTAATTTATTACCAATCAAAATCAGAGTAGGATAATGAGAAATAAAAACTAAGTCTTAAAACATCTTCCCCCCACCCCTCCCTTCTTCCTGGGCTCAACTTCACTCCTGATTTCTCTACCTCCTCCCTCCGAGTGGCGCAGAGGGACAGGGAATGGGGGTTGTTGTCAGTTTATCACATGTTGTCTCTGCTGTTCCTTCCTCCTCAGGGGGAGGACTCCTCACACTCTTCCCCTGCTCCAGCATTTGCTTCCCTCCCACAGGAGACAGTCCTCCACAAACTTCTCCTTCCCACGGGCTGCAGTTCTTCACAAACTGCTCCAGCGTGGGTCCCTTCCACGGGGTGCAGTCCTTCAGGAACAGACTGCTCCAGCGTGGGTCCCCCACAGGGTCACAAGTTCTGCCAGCAAACCTGCTCCAGCATGGGCTCCTCTCTCCATGGGTCCACAGGTCCTGCCAGGAGCCTGTTCCAGCATGGGCTTCCCATGGGGTCACAGCCTCCTTCGGACATCCACCTGCTCCGGCGTGGGGTCCTCCATGGGCTGCAGGTGGATATCTGCTCCAGCATTAACCTCCATGGGCTGCAGGGGGACAGCCTGCCTCACCAGGGTCTTCACCATGGGCTGCAGGGGAATCTCTGCTCCGGTGCCTGGAGCACCTCCTCCCCCTCCTTCTTCACTGACCTTGGTGTTTGCAGGGCTGTTCCTCTCACATATTCTGACTCCTCTCTCCAGCTGCTGTTGTTCTGCTGTATTTTTTTCCCCCCTTCTTAAATATGTTATCCCGGAGGCGCTACCACTTTCACGGTTTGGCTCGGCCTTGGACAGTGGCAGGTCTGTCTTGGAGCCGGCTGGCATTGGCTCTATTGGACACAGGGGAAGTTTCTAGGAGCTTCTCACAGAAGCCAATCCTGTAGCCCCTCGCTACCAAAACCTTGCCACACAAACCCAATACATAATATATTGGTACCATAATTGCTTTAATTAAATTCAGACAGTGCATTTCCCCCTGCCCCCACATAGTCCTTGGTAACACAGTCAAACTATAATCTTCAAAATCAGTTGATGTTTATGTGAACAGGTACAAAGTTCAGGAAGACAAATTAGATGACAATCGGGTGAAACAAAATAATGTGATATCAATTAAACTAATAAAGATGAATGAAAATTATAAGAGTAACTGTAAAAATAGCAATAAAAATAATTGCCAAAAGATCTAGGAGCTGGCTAACGTAAAGAATCCTATACATATGTAGGTGTGCTCACATAATGATGGACTGTGCGGTCATGAAAAGACCCATGATGGAAGAAATGTATGCCTGTGAGTAGTCTCCACATAATCTGCACCTTTTTTCCGAGCCAAATTCTTTTATCTCCCCAATTAGTTGTGCAATTCAATGAAAAGTCTAAATGATGCTACTGCAAGTAGATTATGAGAGTCTTATTTATAATGTATATAATGTATATTTAGAGACGTAAGTGTTCTTAATTCTTTATAAAAAAAAGTAAAGATATCTCTCCCAAAAACCACAAAACCTGCTTTGAATACAACCAGATAAGGCACATCCTCTTCCACCTCAAAGAGCCAGCCAGGATATTTCCTATCAGATGGGACAAATGAGGCAGATAAAAAAACAAAACAAAACAAAACAACAAAACTAAAAAAACCCCAACAACAAAAGAAACCCAACTCCGAGACATGCTTTTTTACACTGTGCATCTCTGGGGGTGGTACAGGAATGTATTGCTTCTTACACAGAACCCAAAGCAAAATATGGACCATAATTATCTCGATGATTTATTATTTTGCTAGACTTTTAAATCAGAAACTAGAAGCCTACTCAGAAGGCAAGAGTCCAGATCCCATGCTGATGTATCCATAGCAAAAATAGAATCTTCTCACTGAGAAAGTGATGGACTGAGTACCTTCTACCTACCTCGACCTCAATGTGAGGATTTTGGCAGGTTCTCTCTCCTGCTAATTATCAAGTCAGAAATCATTATGGCATCTAATAAATTGTTTATAACCAAAAGGGTTCCAAAATTAAACTAAAAAAAGGGAAGGAAACCAGAGAAATAGTACAAAAACGTGCAGTATACAGAATGTAGTCCTACACTCCTGTATTTTAAGTTTCTAATGCTTGTTGAGACATCTGGAAATCATGCTTGTGGTACCTGAAGCTTAGCATCTAATAATTGAAGCACCAAATTAAAGAGAAACTCTGGAAGAAGTGTGACTCAAATACCTTTATCCAATAGTTCCCACAGACAAAACTTTCTTTCTCACCAAAAATGAACTTTGCTTGTTATCTTTATTTAAATGCAGTGTAGGTTGTTTTACCAGTTTCAGTTAAATGAAAGAATTAATTTGGGGATATGGGACTGGGGGGGTTGTGGAAATTATGTATGCATGACACTGACGCTATTTAAATGGTATTTAAGTACTCAAGCTTTTGGGTTTCTCACTTTATTTTTGAAAATATTTTAAAATTACATATCATAAATGAATCCTAATCTTATGCACCCAAGATTTTCTGGATAAGATTATCTTTCATAGATGATTTTTTCATGTTCTCTTACAATGTTTTATTACAGGAATAATTACAAAAAGAGCGATTAATAAAATATCACTATTTTCCCACTGGCGTTTCTGGCCTCATCAAAAGTGTCATTTTTTTGCATAATAGATTGACTCACACTTCAAGTGTGAAGCAACACTTGAAATTACCCATGCACATACTGATACACGTCCATATGTTTTTCCATCAATTTCTCAAAAAATAAGCCAAGGGCAAAAAAAATTTTAGTCTAGGAAACCTTCTAGAGTAATTCTTACATGTGTATATTCCAACAAATGTTTGTTCCACATCATTTAATTTCACTAGATAATAAGCAGCATACAAAGAGTATCTCCAAAACCATACTTAGCAGCATGCTGTAAGATTTAAAAAAAAAAAAAATGTATGAAGTGTAGCAAAAGATGCAAAAAAGTTAATCATTTTGCTCCCTGTGCAATTTAGGCTTTGGATTCTTTCTCATGTATTAAGAATTGGTGATTATGTACTTCATGCTACTTAGCATTAATTGAAAGTAACAGGATAAAGAAGTCTAACAGGAAAAAGGATAAAAATATCTACCCCATCACCTACTACAGCAACTTCAGTGAAGCAATAGATGCAGGCTGGCTTTAGACTCTAATAGGAATGGAAAATAATCTTGTCTATTTACATTTACCTAATACCATGCTTGCCAAGTATCTAATAGGCGAGGTGTGATATTTAATGATTTAGCAGTAAACATATCAAAAAGTCAATTCTAACATTCGTTTACCAAAGGAACAGCTGGCAGTACAATATCATGAAAAATATACTCAAAACACATTTTACTTTTAAGCAGGCTACTTCAAAGGAGCAGAAACAAACCAAGATTAAAATTAAATAGTAAATTAAAAGTTGAGAACATGGTTCATGCATCAGTGTCCTTTGTATTAACTGAGAAAATTCATTTACTCTTAAGAGGCCCCACAACAGATTATAATGCTTCTTTAACCCCATTTCTCATCCTGGTTTTCTGGAAGAACATTTGCTAATTACAATTCACAGTTCAACAGCTTGGCTGATTTGCCATGAGGCCGTGAGCACTGGGTTTCACAGGCATTGCAAGGAAACCCGTCAGCGAGAAGCTCAAGGCACATGCTTCCACTCAAGGCAAGTTGGAGGAAACCAGCGCTCCAGCCACACACAGGTTTGAAGGCAGCAGGGCTGCCCCAACCCCCTGCCCTTGGCCTCCCCCTTTTCCCTTCCAGTGCCTGCAGCAGGCCCAGCACCGCTCCAGTTAGGGCTGCAGCATGGAGGTGAGGGGGAGGTGACCCTTCAGTACGTTCTTAATCTCCCCCTACAACCCTCCCATACTGCCTTAACTAAGATTCTGGTTGTGCTGTATCTCCTCTGATGACTTCATTCTCTAGGGCACTGAGCCCGGAAAATTCAAATTTCACCTGTACTGGCATACAAATCTCATAAAGCAGCATGTGCTTCATATTCTGCATAATTGTACATTGTGTAGGAGAAAAGTTGCTGCAGCAGCTAGTAATCCTTTTGTAAAAATAAGAGTCACTGCAAAATTAGAAAAAAATATTCGGCAGTATTTTGAGGGTAGTATAGACTAGGTCAGAAGTTAGAGGGACTTGAGGTGTGAAGGAATCACAGTGTTTGAAGATTAGAAATTAGAAACAGCTACCACCAAGGCTGTAGGTTAAAAGGTTCATATCTAGCAGCTGAAAAAATTCACCATGGTTCTCACATACGGGAATCTGTTCTGGTGTGCAATTGTGAATGTTAACTAATGGAAAAAAAAAAAAAAAGAGAGAATAAAATACACATAAGACTTTTGTAGTTACACTAGGATGGGTAGCAGCAATATCCTCCGAACTGCAGACTGAAAAGAAAGCGAACTATGAAATCTTTCTGAAAATGTTAGCTCTTTATGTTTAAGACTGACTATATCTCACCTGAATAGTCATTTACTGGAAAACTGTCAGCCTTGATTCAAGATTTTCCAGAACTTACTGAGAATAGGTCATGTAGAATACAAGCATTTAAAAAAAAAAAAAAAAAAAAAGAAACACAAAGGAAACTGGAAAACAGATGCCCTGCTTCTCAGTAAGGCCACTTACTTGAAGCATTTTGCTGAGGAATATATAAGATATATATAATAGTAGCTTTCTTACAGAAAACAATAAAAAACACTCAGCAAAATAGATCAGGAAAGAAGACGAAACGGATCTCACTGTTACAGCTAAGAAAAACCTTGTGAACTCTGACTTTGGCCACAAAATACCAGCCTTTCCATGATGTAAGCCATAGACATTCAAAATATACACCCCTACAAAAACACATGATTTCTATTCTGAGGACAATAGCTATTTTTATAACCCTTTTGGTAGAAATGTGCAAGTCATGAAAAATATGTCCTGAATTTTGAGGAAAAAAAAACAACAACAAAAAAAACCCCAAAAAACCCAAAACCCAACATATACCTAGTCTAGTAATCCCCTAGATTTTAAGCTTGGGGACTTAAAATTATAATTTATCAAACTGTTAGATTTTTCACCAAAGTAGTGTGAGACAGACTATATCCATGCCTGGATTGTCACGTCTGCTTCAGTCTCCTATTCTAAAACTAGTTTTATTTTGGCCAAGATGGCAGACCTGTGATGAAACCATACAGCATTTGGTTTTGGTCTCGGACATTGCTGGTATGATCTCATTTTTCATTGGGTGTATCGGTACATGTGCATCTGTATGTGCATGCTTATATGCTCATACTTGCATGCATGCCAGGTAAAGGATCTTCTCTATATAACTAATTTGTTATGTGTATAAAGGAAGTATTTGTGTATATTGCACTGTCCAGCATTTAACAAGCAATGCATAGACACATCTATAACGTCAGCATATGGCCAGTGCAGTGTATTGTCTCCCACAACAGATGATACAGATGATATAGAGGAAATGGTTATCCATTATTACAAAATGCTTTTGTGTACATGGTAGTCTAGACTTCTTTTAAAATCAATGGAGGCATTTAAAAAGGGGCAAGTAAATTGATCTTGTGCCTCTGGAAGTGGCTATTTATCCCTGTTGACTAGAAGTGAACTTTAGGTAACTAGCTCAGACACAGACATGTAGGGTGTAGACCTGTAAAATTAGGTAAGAAGAATCCCACCCAAGACCCTTGGATATAGTCAGTTTTACTATATACGTTTTCTACTCCACAGTGTATGTTAAAGTTTGGTCATAATCCTTTCCCTAAAGGTAGAGCACAAAATTAGTTTGTTTTAAATCCCTAGTGAGACTCCAGTTACAAGTAATTAAAGTTCACGTTACAATCTCATAAATGATAATGAACTTTGAAGGCAGAAGAAAATTAAGCAATATTCGGAATACAATAATCAGACTGCTTGTAAAATTTATGGCAGGAAAAGAAAAAATAGGCCATAGTGTGGCATCAGGGGTTCAAAAAATTGAAACATCCCAAACTATTTTTTGGGGAGAAGGAGAGAAGAAAGCTGAGTTTTTAATTCTCACATCATGCAGTACCGAACAAGCGGCACACAGAAATATGACCTCACCATAATGACTATATCTGGACAGCACAGTGCAGTACTCCCCCACAACAGATAATTTCTTTATTATTACAAAATATGTAGGATAGGAATTCTTATTAAGAAATGTCTAGAGTGGGGTTTCTTTTTTTCTGGTTTGGGTGTTGGATTTTTTTTTTTTTTATGATTACTCAGAAGCGCTATTGGAGAGTCAGCAATATTGCCAGATGGGAGATCACTAGGGTTACCTTTAGTTGAAGATAATTCTGCACTCAAGTGCAGTAATGTATAATACTTTATTTCTGCAAAGAACATATTCTCAAAACATTCAGCTTCAGTTAGAACTTCTTTCATCCTTTTTTGAATAAGATATCATTCTTGAAAGGGATCTTAGTGCCTTTCATTGGATGCAATTATATTTGCTATGTGATCACCTTCCTCTTCTCTTTCTCAAACACAATTTCTAGGTACCGTTACTTGACAGTTTATCTACATACTTCTCTTCCAGTGTGGATTAAAACATTTCAATTTTAATATATTTTACATTCCATTAAGAGATCCATTTGAGATGGTAGCGAACATTGCTTTTTTCCTCTTCACCTTGATATTATTCAAATACTGTACCGTGAGAGAAAGTATTTCTCTTGAGTTCTTTTCTTGCTCCCTGCTTACAGACTGAGAATTTAGTCACACTCAGACTTTAATAGATATTTCTCACCAAAATATGAACTCAGATCTGACTCGAACTGTTCTATTACAGTTCAGCAGACTTGCTCATTTCACACCTGGAGACAACTGATGGAATAACTGTCTCCATGACAAAAAGGTGCATTAGTTATTACAATTAAAGTTTACTGAGCAGACTTAGGATCACCAAGAATTATCTTCCAAACTGAAAATTAGTAAACTTGCAAGCCTCACGGCTTTGCTTGCCATCTATTTTCTAACCTTAGAAACTTCAACTTCTATCATAAGGTTGAAGAACAGCTACTGTTGACCTTAATGGAAAAGAACAGAGGAAATGTGTTGTTAGCCAAAGGAAAAGTGAACTGTGTCATATGTAGGTTTTAATATTTAATGAATCTATATGGCTGCAATCCATTATGCGACAATTTAATTATATGACAAAAAAGTTTGATAAATAATATTGTGGTAGGACATCTAATTCATTATTTAACAAAAAAATCAATACTTTCATAAATCATATTTCTACACACACACACACACATTCACACACACACAAGCTTTTTCAAGTAGGCAAAAATCCAGACTCCATAGACCATTTATTTTATGGTCAGGAAGTTCAAATTGAAGTTTAATCAGGGGCCTAGACGGGAATAAATTTTATTTACTTTTTTTAAACTGGTAGATCAGAAATTGTTGCTGCTAGATATTTTCCCTCTGATAGCTTCCTGAAAGCATCGTAAAACTAAAAGGACTCTCTTTTGCATTTAACAGACAAAGATGAAATACCAAATTCCACTATTCTTAATCACACAAAACTGCTGTTTGAGTCAAGTAGCCAGGCAGGCAAATAAGTGTTTTCAGGATTAGTGCTCAAGTTTAGACACAACATTACAATCAATAACAGGCAACAAAGGAAGTCCTCCTGAAGGAAGAACTATGGTAATGATTTACAGGAAAGGACTGCTTTTTTTCCTCTACAAACCATTCAGATAAAAGCAGTGTCAGGCGAGTCACCCCTGTGGCATATCAAAATTTTGACATGAGAAAACAAAAAGAATGAGGAAGTCAGCCAGGTGGAGCAGAAGTGGGACACCAGGCACATGGCAAGTGAGAAGCAGATACAACACAGAGTGCAGTGAAGTCCAAAGTCCTGCATTCAGGAACAAAGAGTCGGTGGAAATGAGTGAAGGGAGCACGTGAAATGAAATCGGGCATGAGGCATGTGAAGAACGATTGGAAATTAGCAGCTCTCTGAGATCACTTTCTGTTGTTCACATAATTTATTAAGGCTGTGTAGAACAAACGCCTCTTCCCCAGCAACTCAAACTCTCCCCACACTTCCATATGTCTTGTATTGGTATCTATTGGTTTCTCATACCGTTCCTGACATTTTGCAACTCCAGCCCATGCAGCGTGACTCAAGGCCACAGTGTTTCCAAGTTATGCAAAATAGTTCTAATTCAATTCAGCAAAATTATAGCCTTAATATTTAGGGCCAATTCTGCTAGGTAGCTCTACTTGCAGGTCATCTTTGAACTTGGACACTTCCAATACTTGGAAACTCTTGTGTTTTCAAGAAATTTGTTTCTTAAACAAATGTTTACAAAAAATGACCACTTTCTTACAGCTGTCCAGTCTACTATTTATGTCAAGTATATTTATCACACACTTTAAGCCTGCCTAGTCTGATGCTAACGTACTGAAATTTTTGTGTCATTCTGACAGCATTATCATTTTAATGGCTGTTTGTCACAGTGGTTTTATTGGCTTTTTTTTTTTTTTTTTTTTTTTGCAAATGTAATTGTTATCTAGCACTTGGTCTAGCGAGTTCATTCTCCATGCATGAACTTATGCAATTATGTTTCCATTACACTGCATCTTTGCTTAGGTTGCCCGGGATTGCAGAATGATGTTTGGTGTTAAGGTATTTTTTATGGGAGTTCAAGGAATTTGTGTGGGTCCATACAAAAACAAACTGATGAACAAATCTCTCCTTTCATGGGGTTTTCTGAGGAAGCTATTCACACTACAAATATGCGTATATATATATATATATATATACACATATATACATACATACATCTAAACAAGCCAAGTTCTAAATACCAGAAGAGAAAAACATAGCATTCGTTATTCCTTGGTGCACAAATTCCAAATTTGATGTTTACTAGCAATACTCTTCTGAAAATTGGAAACTCTGGAAAGAGAATTTTGTTGTTGAAAGCAAAATTCTTTTTACTCACCAATGTATAGCCTGGTTAAGTCTTTTCCCCCCTATCCTGAATTATCCATAAAGACATCTGCATTTTGAATTATTAAGTTCCTTTTGTAGGATAGCATATCACATTAGCCTAAAAGTAGGCCAACTGGAATGCTACCTTAGTACTGTGAGGATTTTGAACTATTGCAGCAGGGGTTACGGCTGCCTTGATAAGGATATTAATTTGGCTGAGTGGCTGCAGTTTACTACAGGCCTGTTTGGTTGAACTGCACACAGAAATGCTACAGCAATGCCTGCTTCCAGTCAGAATCACTGCTTTATCCCATTGTATCCATACCTCCTGTGCTGGGAACTACAAAGGAGGTGTGCAGTACCATAGAATGGAATAACTCTCCTCTAGCTTGTGGTGGTCACTTTAAAAACAAGTTATGCTGTTACAGCGTATAAAAGCTCAAATGAAAGAATTTGATACAATATTTGTTTCCTTTTTCAGTTGATTACAAATAGAAGAGGAAAACTTTCTTATATATATTTAGGTTGCTGGGGTTTTGTGTTTTTAATTAAAACATTTATATTTAGAAACACTGAAACACTTCAGGTTTATATAATTTTATTTCTTGAATATTTTAAAAATATATTTTCAGAATCTTTAGGCCTAAGGTTTTTGGGTTTTTTGTTTTCTATTTTTAATTGTGTAATAAATTTTTTCAGTTTTCTCTTGAATTCTTTTACAGCTTAGAATGTTTTAAATAACAGAATAAAGAAATCATTGGATGCTTATTGCAGTGAAACATTTACTTCATTAACTATGCTTTTTGACTTTTCAAAATCACTGTTTTTCTTCTGTTTGTAAACAGTTTGCTTTGATTATTTCTTTGTTTATTCATTACCTAATATTGATCAGCTAAATTACATGGTTCCTAGTATCTAGCTGCATCTCTATAGTTTAATTAGAAAAACAAATATTATCCGGAGAGGAAGGTGGTATGAGAGTTTGCCATTGAAATGGTATCGACATCCATAATTGAAAAGTTTTGATCTCTTTTCTATTAAAATAAAAGATGTAGGAAAGCTGCTTTTACTTGTAAACAAATCATCCTGTGTGCATGGTATGCCAAGATGAGTATAGTTCTGCTTCTCATATTGGGGAACATATTGTATGAAGTCACACATCACATTCGTAACATCCCTACAGGTGTATTAAATCATGTATGTAACTGGATACGCTTCAATAACATATTTCACACTGGTACAGTAATTTCCTTTTGCACCTTATCTTGCTCAAAGTAATTATCAACAAACACCCTAACACACTTCTGCATATATACTATGACATTAGAAATTAAATTAATTAGCACCTGGATAACTAATGATGAATTCCCATCCTAGAACAATGGCCCAGCTGCACTGTGTTTAAGAGGGACAGCAGTGGTTTTCCTGTGATCCAAGTGTTAGTGGTTGATGAAGCAAAAGGAAGGATAATGATTGTCATCAGACTGCTTGACTGAATGGCATTACTAAGGGCAGCAGACTTTTTTGTTAGTCTAGGAATGAAAGCATTTTGAACCATACATAGCCTGAACGGAAAAGACAAGGCCAATAGGTATGTTTTTACATGCGCCTCCAGTACTAGTCACATAAGTTACATATTAGGGAGAATAAATTGGTAAGTGACCCTGGCTGTGTAGATTTTGTAAGGAAAAAAAACAACCAACCAAACAAAAAGGGTAAAACATTAAACACCCAGTCAGATCTTTCAGGAACTGAAAAGCTAAATTCAAATTCTGAAGTCTCTTTCTCAGGGAAGAGATTGATCTGACCACATGAGCTTCACCAGTCAATCAATATTCTCAATACCAAAAACATTTACTGAATTGAGCACACTGAGCTAGTAGAGCTTTGTATTTACTTACTTACTTACTTACTTACTTCTGGAGGTGAGCTGAGCCTGGCACAAGTTCCAATCCCACTGACATACATAAAGACCCAAAGCACAAAGGACTAAATATGATTCCTGTGAAAATCACAGGTGATATTAACCAACAGGGTGTGCCCAAGCTCCATTAAGTGAAGGCTAACTCTCCCCTAGGTAGTATACAAGCCATCCTAACAGTATGGATGATCTGAGAAGAAAAGTGCTACTTTAAGAAACGTTACATGAAGATTATCTGTTGCTCCTAAGCAGGAATGTATACTTTGCTGGGTTTGGCTATTGAATGTGCTGATCTTCTCTGAGTACATGTTGATCAGTCTAGCTGGGTGTAGGTAAGCAAGGTTTGCCTTCCCTCTCTCTATAGGGGATACAATTGGGGCCATACCTTTACCTCAGATTTGAATAATCTGAGGTAATTTTGCATTATACTAAATACAGACAGTTCC